>NC_088850.1:23360038-23760038 GCF_904066995.2 Poecilia reticulata | reverse complement strand
GGATCAGGAACCGATCAGAGTTCTGTCGTCTTCTAATCACGCCATTTTGTGAAATCTTACCTGATTTCAAAAACGATAAATTACTTATAGGTGTTTTACCATCACCACCAGGTATGAAGTGCTTTAGCCTTTGATTTGCACCACAGTGCAGCATAACTGAAACATCCAGGAGAAGAATATCAGCTTGTTTTTATGAGTGTAGAGGAGGCTGATATCACGCCTGATAAAAATCTATTTATGTCATCACATGGACTTATATAAAGTTTTATACATTTTCTTTTCATATATTTATTATTGTTTTTCTTCTTTAGATATTAGATTGACTTAGAATGATTCCAAATAATGTACAGGAATAACCTGGTGCTGTTACATGTCAATCATCAGGGGGGGGCCACTGGGGGGGCCAATCAGATGACAGGGGGGGCACTGGCCCCCCCCTCTGGCTCCGCCACTGGTCGGTGTCAGCTCCAGTTTTCAGTCTTTGCTTTCAGTGCTACCAGCAATTAGCTGTGTGCTTGTCTGTCTGCCGTGCTGCCTATTCCTGGAATGTTTATGAGCTATATTATTAAATCTCCATCATCTTCATCTTACCTTGGTCTCAGCGTCCTTTCCTCACCTCAACCACCACCCATTGTGACACTAACGTCACTGCGTCAGACGTTGTGGGGCGTTTAGGTGCAGTCCCTCGGTGCCATCTTTGCAGGCCACAGACCAAACAATCCCGGTGGTTTTGTTGTGCTACCAACTGCAATGAAGTTAGTTTCGTATTGGATTTTCAAATATCCGCCGAGTAAGCGGCATTTAGCTCAAGGTGGATCCGATTTATGAACACTAATTTCGGCCAGCCGTTCTCTAGCTCCCTCCTCAGCGCTCGGAGGTTCACTTCACTGCAGTCGGTAACGCAACAAAACCACCGGGATAAAGTTTGTTTTGGTCTGTGGCCTGCAAAGATGGCACCGAGTGACTGCACCCAAACGCCCCACAACGTCTGACGCAGTGACGTTGGTTCCAAAGCTCTATTGGCCAATAGTAGACATAGAAGGCAGCTCCTCATTAACATAACGATGCAGCAGAAAAACTGCAAACGGCAAAACAAGCAGAAATGCAGCAAGCAGAAAAAGACAAAGCAAAATATCTATTTTTCTTGACAAAAACGCATGTTTAGGTCAAATAAACATGCGTATCTATCGAGAGAGAGAGAGAGAGAGAGAGAGAGAGAGAGAGAGAGAGAGAGAGAGAGAGAGAGAGAGAGAGACATCGTTTCCGCTGCTCCTCCGCCTCCCTGTGCTCTGTCTGAGGCTCCGCTTGCCAGTGCTCCCCCCAGCAGACTGAGGCAGGAAGCCGGAGTGTCCGGAGAGAAACCTGCAAACAGAAAACCTGTCAAATCTTTTTACCTTTTTTCCCATAAATTTAAATCAGACACATGTTTGGTCCCAGTCAGATTTCTTCAGCCTCAAAATGATTACTAATTAGGTCTTCTAGGATTTTTTTCTTCTTCTGATAATATTTTTAGCTCCTCTCTAAAGGGCCCTGAACCATCTTCCAGAGGAGGGGCTGGAGAAACTGTAACCTCTGGTGTCTGATCATTTCTTCTCATAAATGTAAATCAAACCGTTGTTGGACATGTCTTCCCTGCAGTCGCTGTCTGCAGGGAAGACATGCTCATTGTCTGCCTTTACAGTTTGTTCTCCCTTCATTAAATAACAGAAGTCTGTCAACTTTGGATCCCCACAGATGATGGAGGACAGGTGGTACGTCTCCGTCCCACATTCTGCAGGCACATCTATGGTTTGAGTGGATTTTATTTGACTGGACTTCTTGAAGAAGTCCAGTCTGCTCGGTCCCTTCTTAGATGCTTCACTGTTATGTCTCCAGTCCAGTCTGTAAAAATTTTAATGAAAGTACAGAGCTACTCCAACATGCTGCCAGCCTGAGCAGTGCAATTGTGGAATTCTTTGAAGGACAGTTTTCTAGAACAGCCATAGCAACACTAATTAAAAGACAAGAGCTGAAGAAGACAGGATAATCTCCAAATTAACTTTCATATGTCATAGTAGAAAAAGAACCTGTAAATGAATATCAGATCAAATCAAGGGCTAATGTCTTGCAACTTTTAGATGAATCTGATTCAGTACATCTCAATCAAATGGCTGAATTACCATTTTCTTCTTTGATTTTACTGATGGTTTTCTAACAGCATTTTAATGTGTACTGCCACCTACTGAATTGTATTGTGAACCAGAAATGAACCGATATTCCAGATTTTCTCAACCCTGGTCTTCAAAGCACACTGCTCTGATTTGCTGTATGAGATTTGTAGAATAATTTAAGTATTTTTAGTTACTTCTTTAGCAAACTTATCTGCGAGTTTACTTTCTAAAACTCCTATGAGCCAGGACCCAAATTACTAAAATTCCTTTTATCTTAATCCTTTGATTAAACATGCAATTTATTTCAGATTCAATAAAAGCAACACCTACCATATGACCAAGTTTTGAAGCAGTATACATGTGTTGATACTCAAAAGTATTTAGACTGTAAATTAAAATAAAAAAATATGGATCCAAAGAGAAATTGACTGTTGCTGTAATGCATATAAAATAAAATTATTCAAAGAGTTATTGTATATATAATAACTGTTGACTGTTGGCAGGAAACATCTCCTGTAGCGGTTTGTATTACAATGAATTTGAAGAAACCTCTGACTGAAGACACTGTTTTCCTTTTTTGTGATCAAATTTTTATTATCTTTTACACTGAAGAACAGATACTCATTTGCACCTTACAGAAGAAAAGATGTTGAACAAAATTACACATAACTGTACACATGCTAAAAATATAACACAAATTCTAGATAAACAATGTCCAAATATGTCAAAATCCATGCTTGTAAAGAGTGAATGTGTAGGTTTCCAACATGTTGCTTTGAGTCCAGGCTCTAAAATCTGTCTGACTTGAGCGTCAAAAGTTAGGCAAAGAAGGCATTTGATGTGCATTTGAGTGAGCTTATATTATTTCTGTAAATTATGAATTTTATGCAGGGTTAAAAGTGTACTCGAAAAGTACTGATAGATTTCGAGTAGATGTTTAAATCCATATCACCACTCTACCAGTTGGTGGCGGTAATGCATCAGTAAGTTGTTTGCCAACCGCCAATTAATACCAGACGAAGAAGAATAATTTAGGAGTCATGGCGGACACGAGAGATAAAGCTTTGCAAGACTACAGGAAAAAATTACTAGAACATAAGGAGGTTGACGGACGATTGAAAGAATGTAATTGAAATTAACATTTGTACATTTTGCGACGTAGAGCTTGTAGTTTTGTACATTCGGATTGTATATTTGGAATAGTTAATGCTACTATGTTAGCTCGACGGCTAGCTTTTGCTTTGTCATGCAGTTCAGAGCATTTTCCCTTCAGTCATCCGTAAACCTCACTGTTGTTTTTTTGTTTAACAACGGACATAGAACTGTAAAGCGCCATATACTAAATCATTCAGTGTCGTATTTGTCTTTATCTTTGTGCATGCTTGTGAGAAAAAACATTGTATCTATGTGTTTCCAACAACGAAACCGGCCCATATGTATAGTGAGCTAGCAAGGCAGACTGTGAAAACATTGTCTCTATCTTAACTTGTGAATTGTAAATTCTATCCTGATGGCGTTTTGGTTTCATCGCTAGTAAGAGAACAGCTGAGGGAACAAACGAAGCAATACGAGAAGTCAGAGAATGACTTAAAGGCTCTTCAAAGTGTTGGTCAGGTAAGATTCTGTCTGTATTGCACTATATTCATGTGTTAGTTGATGTTTAGTTTATATCTTGAGTTGTTTATGAAGGAAAATCCTTTCAGTAGTAAGACGTTACAAACTGAATTGAATTCAGTGCGTTTTACTGGAACTAAACTGTTTATGCAAGAAATAAGTTTTTCACATTTATTTAATTATGGAGCAGTATGAAGTCAGGTTTAATAATTAATAAATAAAACAGTTAATTAGATAAAAATAACTAAAGCTAGATATTAAGTCGAATAGTGAAAGATTCTATGTTTTATAATTTTTTTCTTAGATTTTATTTGGGCAGTCTTGCCCCTGCTGTGTTTTGATCTCATCTCTCTCACATATCAGTGACATAGAGGAGTTTGAAACAGTTAGACCAGTGAGATCAATGGTTAACATTTGTTTCCATTTTAAAAGCACTTTAGAATATGTCTTTAATGTGTGTCTATTACTTTGCTGACAGATTAAATCGCATCATGACCTCATTGTACATTTGTTCTTTGCAGATTGTTGGAGAGGTGCTAAAGCAGCTTACCGAAGAGAAATGTAAGCATCTCCCTAACACCATGATATTTCATATGTTTTCATAGTTATATGTCCACTTAAGACATGCTAGTTTTCATCCAAGAGTGAATAGGCGTCTCTCATGTAAAAAAGACAGTCATTCAGCATAAGAAACTATTAATATAATGATATAAGGTAAATTATAATGTTACTTTGGAACTGAACGTATACAAAAACTTTTAAAGGTTTAACTGCTCTGCTGTAACATAACTGTCTAGCATTATTCTGATGTTTCTGTCAAAAGTCCGTCTACAGTTGGTTTACTAACTCATTCGACCCTTATGTCATTCTAAACATGTGACAAATGTAGGACAGTTACTAATGTACAGCAGCTGGAAAATATAGAAATTTCTCTTCTATGCGTTGGATCCTTGAAGAGAAAAATAGATAATGTCTGCATGTTTTCAGTTAACAATAGTCACCACATTGTTGCGAACTTAGCAAGTTTATTCCTTTATCTACATTTCAGAGAAAAAAAATTGGTATTGGCTAAAATTGGAATCAGCATATCAGGCTTTATAAAGATTGGTGATATGCCAGAAAACTGCAATCAGTCAGTTCTCTGCTGCACTGAAGCAGTTTCTGTTAACAGTTTTCCCACCCTGCTTTGGTTTATCCCTCCTGCAGTCTTAGCATGACACTCAGGAAGAGCGCGGCCGATGTCATGGTCAGTCAGTGAGAACTTGCTGGGAGTGTCCAGTCATTTCCTGAAGCCACAGGGGGTAAAAACATGTAAAAGTGCATGCAGGGTTAATGTGACCCTGCCAGACCCTGTACAGTGTATAAAACTCACACAGGGCCATTTGACCAATGTTTGGACAGCAGAAGGGTTAAAACAGACTACTGTTTTGCTTGAAGTTTGACATTGGATGTTTCACAGTTTGTTTTTTTTGCACTTCCTACCAGTCATTGTGAAAGCCACCAACGGTCCCCGATATGTGGTTGGATGTCGCAGACAGGTGAGCGCACATAGTTATCATCCAGGAGTATCAAACTATTGCAATATAAGTCTAGGATCAGTTCTGAAAAACTTTTAGTTCTCTTTTTTTAGTAAATATTACATTTCATTTTTTTAATATGTATATGTTTCTCAATAATCAATAGAAAAAATATTTATTGGCATTACATCATTCAGGCCCTTCTCAAAATCCTGACCAGCTGACATCAGGACTTTGATGGCCACTCCAAAAAGTTGACATCCTTTTTTTTAAGGCAATTCTTAAATAATTTGGCACTTTGCTTATGAATGTTTTCCATTTAGAAGAGCTACTTGTGCCCAGGATTCAAATTCCTTCCACATAATATTTTATTGCTTTTTGTTTTTCTGTCAAAACAGAGTAAACATGAGCTGAACACTGACTTCTGAGAGGAGTTATTAGAAGAGCAGCTTTAATAACATACCATGTTTTGCTAGAGGGTGTCAGCTGGAAGATTTTGTGGTTACAATGTAGCCACAAAATATGTTCTGGCTACAAATCAACAAAGCAGTTGAAGTCCTATGCCTATCTAAAAGGAAGTCAGACTTAGCCTAACAGACAGCATGGTCATATTAAAATAGTTCCACACACTTGCCAAATCATTCACCCTGTGAAGGCCTTTACAACGACTGTTCATTATCAGACCCATTAATGATAATGAGCTGACATCAGTTTACACCAGAACTACTCAATGAAGACAGTCCTAGTTGTTTGGGGAGTGATGATAAGACCATTCAATCTGGATTTTGTTTTCCTGTAATGAAGCCTTTCATTTAGTTATGTAACATCTTTGAATTCAATTCAGTTATTCTTTAGCACCAGATCACAAATGTCGTCTTGAGGCACTTCACAAAAAAAAAAAAAAAATTCAATTCAATAATAATATCTCAAGGGATCCTAGTTGTCAAACTTTTTTTTATTCAAATCAGTTTAAAACATTTCTTCATCTAAGGAAACCCAGCAGAGAGTCGTCGAGTCATTTCTTGCATCATTCACTCCTCCTGTTTCACAAAACCTGGATAGCGGATTGAGCCGGGATTTTCCAGATATCCTGATCTAATTAAGCCTTGATTAGGTTTCACAAAAGCAATATCATTTAAGTTACCATGGCGATTTGTCCTGTGCATTGAAGAGAAAAATGGATAACGTCTGCATTATCTATTTAATGCACACATTAAATAGATAATGTAGCAAAAAAAGAGCTTTGCCTGCTCCTGACCAGGCTATATATAATAACTGACAGTCAAAAACATGACTGTCAGGTTAATTTTTCTCTCCAAATTGTCCCTAGGTGTGAGTGTGTGTGTGCATGGTTGTTTGTCCTGTGTGTCTCTGTGTTGCCCTGCGACAGACTGGCGACCTGTCCAGGGTGACCCCACCTCTTGCCCGGAATGTTAGCTGGAGAGGCACCATCACCTCCCGACCCCACTAAGGACAAGGGTGTACAGAAAATGGATGGATGGATCTTTAAAATGATCCATGACTGTGTTACAGTTTAATTGTGTTTCTAAAGACCATGGCAGTGTTGAGAACTTGGAAAAAATGTAATGACTACAATATTTATCTTTCCAGTTGGACAAATCACAGCTGAAGCCAGGCACCAGAGTGGCTTTGGACATGACTACACTCACTATAATGAGGTGGGCTACAGACTTGAACACTATTCACTGCAGTTTGACCTAAACTTACCACATGAAGGAGGTACAACATAAAGGAAGAAAAACATAATTAGCTAAAGCAACATATAAAATTAATAAAGCAAAACTATCTTCACAAATAAGCTAATATGAAAGTGACAAATATTCCAACCAGTAGTAGCCCCTTCCAGACTTATCCAGATCTACTTTTTTCTCATTTGACTGCTCATTATTGCTACCAGTGGTGGGGAAAAAGTTGGAACAGAAGAAATAGATTTTGGAATGTAATATTTAAGATTTTCATTTTCCTATGTGCAGCCGGATTTGTAGCTGAGACATAGGAGTTTAACTATTTACTTTCTCAGTGATTCATAGCAAATCTGAGTTTGTTTTTTGCTCTCACTAATCGACTTTGAGAAAATAATCAGGGAGAGTTTTCTTTCTTCCCACAATGGCAGTTTGTCATTTGTATCTAAGACGTCTCCCTGTCTGTCGGACAAAGGTACCTACCCAGGGAAGTGGATCCTCTAGTGTACAACATGTCCCATGAAGATCCAGGCAGCGTCTCCTACTCTGAGATTGGAGGACTGTCTGAACAGATCCGTGAGCTGAGAGAGGTATCAATTAATCAAGTTTATTTGTTTAGCACTTTTCAGCAGCAAAGTGGTTCACGGTTGGAAGTACTTTATAACTGGTGTGATGTTCTCTATTTTCTTGGTTTTAGTTAGAACACCAGCAGCAGCGTTCTGGATCAGCTGCAGCTGGAGAATTTTATTTATTTATTTTTTGGCAGTTATGTGCAGACACTGTTGCAGTAATCAATGTGACTAAAGTTAAACACATGGATGAGTTTCTCTAGATCTTGCTGGTATAACTCTTTAGATGCTTTCCAATCTGTTCTAATGTCCACTCAGCAGCAAAGCCTGTGATGTTCACTAGAACATCACAGCCATGACGGTTCAATAGAACACTCTGTCACATACAGGGCTTAAAGGCTTAAAGAGCTCCGGCCGGGGGCCGGATTTCCAGCTTTTGACCAGACGGTCCACCTCAACCAAACTGTAGTCTCCGGGCTTTAAGAGCTCCGTCTGGGGGCCAGACTTTCAAGCAAAGCGAGCATTGGACCAAACAACCCGCCTCAACTAAACTGTAGATAATAGACAAAGATGTCTGCCAATCAGAATTCTAGCTCCCGTGTTCTTGACCAATGACTGTAAAACGGTTTGTAGAAAAGAAGCGTTTGGTTCGGCGATTAAATCAAATGCGATATGAAAGAAGATGGAGTTTGTCTCACCCGGTAAAGATACACGTTTACTTGAGAAATGAATTAAAAACAAGTGGCGCTGGGCATGGCTAGAGGAAAGGTGACAGGAAGTTGGTGGAATTTTTTCCAAAAGGGGGCGCTGGGATTCCTTAGGGGGGCGTTTGGTCGAAGGTAAACTTTACACCTTACAATCACAACAATACAGTCATATGAAAAAGTTTGGGCACCCCTGTTAATCTTAATTATTTTTATCTCTAAATATTTGGATGTTTGCAACAGCTACTTCAGTTTGATATATCTAATAACTGATATACACAGTAATATTTCAGTATTGAACTGAGGTTTATTGGACTAACAGAAAATGTGCATTACGCGTTAACACAAAATTTGACAAGTGCAAAAGTATGGGCACCTCAACAGAAAAGTGACATAAATATTTAGTAGATCCTCCTTTTGCAAAAATAACAGCCTCTAGTTGCTTCCTGTAGCTTTTAATGAGTTCCTGGATCCTGGATGAATGTATATTTGACCATTCCTCTTTGCAAAACAATTTCAGTTCAGTTAAGTTTGATGGTTGCCGAGCATGGACAGCCCACTTCAAATCATCCCACAGATTTTTAATGATATTCAGGTCTGGGATGGCCATTCCAGAACATTGTAATTGCTCCTCTGCATGAATGCCTGAGTAGATTTGGAGCGGTGTTTTGGATCATTGTCTTGCGTAACTTCAACTTCGTAACTGATTCTTGAACATTATTCTCAAGAATCTGTTGATATTAAGTGGAATCCATGCGACCTTCAACTTTAACAAGATTCCCAGTGCTGGCACTGTCCTCACAGCCCCAAAGCATGATGGAACCTCCACCAAATTTTACAGTGGGTAGCAAGTGTTTTTCTTGGAATGCTGTGGGGTTTTTTTGCCATGCATAATGGTTTTTTTTATGACCAAACAACTCAATCTTTGTTTCATCAGTCCACAGGACCTTATTCCAAAATGAAGCTGGCTTGTCCAAATGTGCTTTTGCATACCTCAAGCAGCTGTTTGTGGCGTGCTCGCAGAAAAGGCTTCTTTCGCATCACTCTCCCAAACAGCTTCTCCTTATGCAAAGTGCACTGAATTGTTGAACGATGCACAGTGACACCATCTGCAGCAAGATGATGCTGCAGGTCTTTGGAGGTGGTCTGTGGGTTGTCCTTGACTGTTCTCACCATTCTTCTTCTCTGCCTCTGTGATATTTTTCTTGGCCTGCCACTTCTGGGCTTAACAAGAACTGTCCCAGTGGTCTTCCATTTCCTTACTATGTTCCCCACAGTGGAAAGTGACAGGTTATATCTCCGAGACAACTTTTTGTACCTTTCCCCTAAACAACTATGTTGAACAATCTTTGTTTTCATATAATTTGAGAGCTGTTTTGAAGTGCCCATGATGCCACTCTTCAGAGGAGATTCAAATAGGAGAACAACTTGGATTTAGCCACATTAAATACCTTTTCACATGATTGGCTACACCTGGCTATGGAGTTCAAAGCTTACTGAAGTTACCAAACCAATTTTGCATTTTAGTAAATCAGTGAAAAGTGGTCAAGGGTATTCAAATCAATAAAATGCTGAGGGGACCCAAATTTTTTGCACCTGTCAAATTTTGTTTTAATGTATACTGCACATTTTCTGTTAGTCCAATAAACCTAATTTCAATACTGAAATATTACTGTGTCCATCAGTTATTAGATATATCAAACTGAAGTAGCTGTTGCAAACACCCAAATATTTAGAAATAAAAATAATTAAGATTAATAGGAATGCCCAAACGTTTTCATATGACTGTACCAATTTAGACTTTGAGCAACTTGCTAAAACTGTATTTCGAAACATTAAATCATGCCTGGCTGCAACTGTATCGATGGCAGCTCTCCTTCTATCCAGTGTTTGTAGCTTCTTGGCGCAGCTCCGCTCCTGCTAGTAGCTTCACTGCATCAGGTCAGTGTTACACCGGCTGATGATGTTGCTGAGATTCATTTTGTCTGGTGTCTGATTTTCTAATATTTTATGTTTTATTGAGGATTTTTGTACATATGTTTTGGCAGTTCTGTGATCATGTCAAAGCAGCAACTTATATTAAAAAGTGTTTTATTGTCCTTCTGGATGCTGCCCGCTTCCATGGAAGGACAACAGAAAATTGCTCTTATAAACATGTAATTTCTAAAATCACGATACCCTCACTGTGTATCCCTCTGAAAAATGAACCCATTTAAATAAAGAAATCCCTCCATGGGTGATACCACGATAGAGAGTGTTCATTTTATAGCGTTAACACAGTGCTGTAAGTGGTCCGGTATGAAACGGGGGTGATAGATCAACGGTACCACAGCACTTTTAAATTTCAATAATCAAAATACCAAAATTGTTTCTGTTGTTTTAAAAGGTTTATGTCAGTCTGCCTTTTTCCCATCGATACCTTTCCGGACCGCCCTGCACTTTACGGGGTTAAGAAAAAACAAAACAAAAAAAGTCGCACATTGTGCAAAACTCTGAAACAGGAGAAGTGGGACATAAAACGGAGCAACGAACTAGATGTGAATTATGGCAGAAAAACAGAATCTGACACTGAACAGTGAAAAATCAACACATGATGTGAAACACATGACGATTAGGTGGCGCAGCAAGTGATGAGTGAAGATTACTGATGGTGATGGTCAATAAATTATAAAATAAATCTAGCAACAGGAAAGAAACTAAAGTGGACATAGCAATTAAACAAGAGAGGATAATACTAATCAAAGGAAACTAAATGGAAATGAACGAAGAACAAAATGAAAGAATAAACTAAGAAACTAAAGTAAATACAGAGGAATAAACTGGTATGGCAAAACCTTTAGAGCAATAATTAATACAGAGACTGTATGGCAAGAATAAACAGACACTATTTCCAGATAAAAGTTAAAATAATATTGTTGGTTTGTTGAGGCCACATCTAGTACTGAAAATAAATATATCTTACAGACCATAACAGTAAATAACTGATCTCTTATTTATGTTTTTAATTATATTTGATATATTTCTTCAATATTATTTTTCATTTCAGTGTTAATGTCATGAGGCTGATGACACTTTCAATTTGACTCATTAGGATTTGATTAAGAACCAGATTTGTTCTTTGTAATTTCTGTCCAGTAAAACTATTAATCTATAAATCAATAGACGGGTCTATATAAATATATAATCCATGTTTCTGTCTCATATTTGTATGGCATTAAAAGGACCTGGAACTTTAGTTTTTCCACTGAAAGCTCTGGTTTGCACAATAAATGACATCTGGGTGAAATTTTATGGATGATGCTCTGATGTCCCATTCTCCTGAAGGCAGCACAGAGCTGCACCACCAGAAACTGACAAACACTGAAGAGAAGAAGAGTTATGATTAATGTAGTTATAGTTCTATCCATGTTTTAATGTTGCAGAGCTCAGTCGTTTTGCAAATAGTTCAAAGTTTAAACTGGCATGTTGAACATCTTTTTTCTGGTCATTTTGTGGAATATTTAACAACTAGAAAATGGCACAGAACAAGAATATTTTTTCCACTCTGATTGGCTGCTGTTAGGCCTACAAATTTTAAGTTGAATGTTCATTACATTTTTCATAGACACCTGTGAAAATAATTTCTATTCCCATGTTTTTTTTTGTTCTCTGGGAAATTATCTTGATAATAAATACAGAAACAAGCATAAAAATCAAAACATCTACTATAGTGATAGTAATATTAATATTAAAATAATAGTCAGTGCAAAGTAGCCTACAAATTCTTTGTTGTGGGCGGTGAGGGACCTGGTTAAAAGCTGGGGGGGCGCTGGGCCAAAAAAGGTTGAGAAACACTGATTTAGTTGGTTATGTTACATGATCTAAATTACTTGCTAAAACATTGACTGAAAGGACTTTTATTTAATGTTGAGGGATTTTTGCCTGTAAGGCAAACCTTTAGGGCACAGACATTTTACATTTTGTTTTGAGTTGAAATGTACTGAAGCCTTATTTAACTTTGACTGTTTAGCTTTTTAATTGTATTGTTAGAAGCAATTGTTTGCACTATTCAAAGACACTTTTTATTAAACTGTGGCAATAGCAACGGCATAGTTAATTTATATCATCACTATAAGTTTCAGGCTCAGGATTTTTTTTTTTACTTTAAGCCTTGCACATATGTAATGATGATGGCTAACTGTGTTGGCAGTGGAAATATATTTTGTCAGACTTTGGCACAAAAATCACAGAAGAGGTGTTCTTTCATCATAATTGTTGTTGGACCAAATAATTTTTTGTCTCCATATATTTGTATATTGATTATTGTCAATGTGGTCTTTGTGTTCGTTTTTGCACAAAGCTCTCATGGGTCCACAAGACACACCGAGCTGCTGCAGTATACATCACAGTATTCTGCAATGTGTGTGTTTTATAACGGCATATTATAGAGACGTGATCAAGGCACAGAGAAATGACTATTGTGAGTCAACAGGTTCAGATGAGGAAATGGTTACGCCCTATCTTGCACACATGGTCAGAACAACAGCTCATGGAAGTTGAGATGCACTGTTTTCCACATAGATAACCGTTTAAAAAATTCAGACCAATCACACACATGGAGTTTGCAATGGAAGTTTATGACAAGATGGCGCAGATAACATGAGGATGACGACAAAATGGTGCAATTTTCATCAACACCGATAACTGACGTTGACATTTCGGCTAGACCATGCAGAGAAGTTAAGATCAAGATGAACTGTGGACGTACTGTAAGAGTGTCAGGGAATTTAATTTGACTCATCGCGGATTGAAAAACCTGCCTTTTCTTACTTTGCAGGTGATTGAACTTCCTTTGACCAACCCTGAGCTCTTTCAGAGAGTGGGAATTATTCCTCCAAAAGGTTGCCTGCTTTATGGGCCTCCAGGTAGTAGCTGGCCAACTTCACACATTTCTGTTTTAGTCACATTAATTTAAGTTCAGAAACATTTATAAGTAGGCATTTTTTCTTCATTTTCTACTGTTTTTGGCTTTTCATAAATGCTTCTCAACCTTTAATGGTATGAATTTTATTCTGGACCAGGCACTGGAAAGACTCTTCTTGCTAGGGCTGTGGCCAGTCAGTTGGATTGCAACTTTCTGAAGGTGAGCATCAGTCCTTCGTGCAGTGTTCAGCTCCATTCTACAGCTGTGTGACAACGTGTCTTCACATTACAGGTTGTGTCCAGCTCCATTGTGGACAAATACATCGGTGAAAGTGCAAGGCTCATTAGAGAGATGTTCAACTATGCCCGGGACCACCAGCCATGCATCATCTTTATGGATGAGATTGATGCCATTGGTGAGGAATCATGCTAGCTCTCTGCTTATTTGATTGATTGTAGATTATATAAATGTTTATGACAGTGTTATGTCAGTCTTATTCACCCCCCTTCAAATAAAGTGTTACCCAAGCTCCTCACTTCAGAGTCAGCAGCAAACACAACTTATTTAAGGTATTTAAGGAGGTTTAAACAAGCCAAACTGCCTTCAAAGGCTGAGTAATAATATTCTGATAATGTAGAGGATAAAAACCCGATCCACCCATCAATCTTTCCGGACTGCAGCTCAATTTCTAATGGGGTTCTGGTTAAATAAGCCTACAAAATATAGTAGAAAGCTAAACGAGAATTTCTGACATAAAGTTGTTAATCTACTTGTAGTCTAAACAGAGGAGTAGGTATTTTAACCTGTCGAGGAAAAGCAAAGTGCAGGAGTTGGACTGTAATAAGCTCAGCGCTGTGCATGCAGCTCTACTCATGTCAGCCAAACATCACTGAGCCTGAAGGGTTCAAACTCGGGTCTGGAAGTTTAACTGGTCACAGTTTAAAATAATATGTCGGCTTCATTTTGTGTTCGGACCTCTGATTAGAGTTAATCAGTCGAGTTGGATTTGGCTGAACTTGATATTAACAGAGGGTCTGCAACCTTTACAGCCAATGAACCATTTATGTCCCAACACATCTAAATAAAATGGATTTAGAGCCACAAATATGACCTAACCTTTTGAAAAAAACATCTTATTATTTATGATAAATATCTGCTACAAGAAATCTGTTGTAATTTTTAACAACTGGTTACTGTATGTTGTTTTTATTGTGTAAATCACTTTGAGCAAAGAAACTTGACTTGTTTACAATGGTCCTAAATATTGTCATTTTATTTTCTGCAGGTGGCCGCCGTTTCTCAGAAGGTACTTCAGCTGACAGAGAGATCCAAAGAACTCTGATGGAGGTATGAAATGAATATCATTTGCTGTGTTCTGGTGGGTAGGACATAACCACTTGGGAGAAATCCTCTCATCATAATCATCACATTATGATGAGATTTTTACCTTCAGGTCAGCACCACAGAGCTCTATTTACAAAAACCTGCTGCCATGGAGATGGTTTCTTTTCCCAGACTGTCCCTCTGAACTCTTAACTGTCAGTGTCCAGAATGCACATTTGCACTAATTAAACTTTTTTGTTGGTTAAAAGCAGTGATTAGATGCATATTCACAGGAAAAAAACTGTATTTTCCCAATAGAAGTCAAAATATTTCATTGAGAATAAAATGGAACCAAAGTCAAATTGCTGTTTGTGTGAACAAACTTGACAAAGGAAACTGATCAGGTTTTTCTTACTGGAGTTTGTATATGAATTGTGCATTATTAGGACATAATTATGTATTATTGGATGTCAATTCAGATTGCCAAAATCAATTTGATTCACAATTCAGTTTTATTGATTTCCCATTCAGTTAAGGATGTTACACAGTCACCATTTTACTTGGATATGGAAGTCATTCTTAGAACTACTGCTTCAAATAGTAGAAACTAACATGGTGCATTAGTAAAAATATCAATATTTACATTAATCATGTTTTTTTTAATTTAACATGACCTGACAAAACAAAAGTGCCATTAATTAAATTCAAATCACCAAAACTAGTGGCGATCGTACAGAAAACTGCATCGACTGCAGTTTTTAAAAAGACTGATCTGCCGATTCATGATTGGCGACAGGCTTGTTTTCCTTGATGGCGTCGGTCAAAATAAATGACATCAAGAAAGTCTAATACAACCTCTGACTGAGATCTGGAAGATGACTCTTCTCTTTCCTGTGTTCTGTCAGCTGCTGAACCAGATGGACGGTTTTGATACTCTACACAGAGTCAAGATGATCATGGCCACCAACAGGCCGGACACCCTGGACCCAGCGCTGCTGCGGCCTGGAAGACTGGACCGGAAAATACGTGAGCATTACTTTCTGTGTTCATCTGTCGGCTTCATGTGGAAACGCACAACAAGAGCTCTGTGTTCTCCTCTTTAGACATTGAGCTGCCAAATGAACAAGCAAGACTGGACATCCTCAAAATCCACTCCAGTCCCATCACCAAACATGGCGAAATAGGTTGGTACACAAATTGCATCCAGGTGAACTTTGATGCACCTTTTAGTAAGACCTGTGTGCTCAGTAACCATCTAAACCATCCTTTTTTTGTGTAAGTTTTTGTTTGCTCAAAATTAGTCCAGCACACAAAATCTTCTAGCATTAATTGTCTTGATTTCTTTGATATTTTCCCAGATTTTGAAGCCATTGTAAAACTGTCTGATGGTTTCAATGGTGCTGATCTGAGAAATGTGTGCACTGAAGCAGGTAACAGTACCATCGTCTGCTAAAAACCAGAGTCCTTCGCACACTTACCTCCTTGATCAGGGTTTTTATGCTGACTTTTGTTTTCTCAGGACTGTTTGCGATCCGGTCTGATCGTGAGTACGTCACTCAAGAAGACTTCATGAAAGCTGTTCGCAAAGTGGCCGACTCAAAGAAGCTCGAGTCCAAGTTGGACTACAAACCTGTTTAAACCCTTCCTCTCAGAGCTTTTTCTGGTTTAATGTTCTTCTCATTTACTGGCTTGTTGTCTTCACTGCTTCAAAGCCACAAAGACTTGGGGCAGTAAACATCAATGATGATTGAATGAGAAATTAAATGAAAACTGCTTTCTGTTGTTTATACCTCTTCAGCTCTGCTGATCATTCTGTTCTTCTATAAACCAATTGTGTAAAACTACGGTAGTTTGCAAATACAGTACTATTACAGATGTATTGATGTTTGTTGAGTCTGTTTCTGATGGTGTCATTTGTGCAGAACTTAGTGTGGATTTTCTGAAATGAAGGTTCTGAGAGTTTCAGTTCCTGTAGAAACTACAGATCTTTTCCCAGAGATCTACAGTTCCTCATTCTTGGTGGCCTGACAGATGCAGTTTCAGTGTAAAACAACTAACTGAAAATGTTTGCAGATAAATCTGCTGTTACATTTGGTGTCATATCTGCCTCATTCAAACTTGACTATAATATCTGTTTTAAATTATATGGGGCATATAAAGTGTAAAGTGGCACCAGTTGTGCTGAGCCTGAAACACATGCATCCACCTTACATCAGTGCTGTTGGGTTGGGTTAAGGAACACGGGTTAAGATAAATATATTCTTATGGTTTCTGTGGTTACTGTATGTAGATATTTCTCTCCTCTCACTTCATTAATAAGTGTAGACATGATTCTGTTCATCCTGATCAATGTTTCCAGCTATGCTCCAGGTGATGCACAGTGGCTTAGGAGAGACTAATGGAAATATGGTTTGTGAATATTTAGTGTCAGTAATAAGATCCACCTGTTCACGAAGCAAGGACGGCTCCTTAGATTCCATTTTTACAGCAGCTCAATTCACCGATGTTCATGCTATAATGATGCATTATGAAATCGCTAAAGTAACTTGCTATTTGATGCTGCCTTTGTTAAACTGCAATTATTTGACTAATTTTAAATATTCAGAAAAATGTAAGGTTTCAGAAAATGTTGGTCACAACAAACCAAAGAACATTACACTAGTTTGAGTAAATATAACGTCAACCTTAAAGCAGAAAAACGGCACAAAACCATCACTTTGCAGTTAAATCTGTTTGAAAACGGTAAACTGATAAACCAGTTTCTTTCAAACAGAAATTACTTTCAAAGCAAGATCAGATTTATGGCACATTTATAATTTACACAGCAACAATTAGAGGTGTTCTACCGCTAATGAAGCCAACTATTTACCAATAGTTAAATTCCCAAAACCAAGTGAAACTATGGAAACCAAGAGAACAGGACAGGACTTCTTGGCCTTGTAGGCTGTGAATGAGCTGCAACCTCCACCTGCAGGGATCCAAGACTGAGGGTTTCTTCTCTTACTGGTGACTTGGTAACCACCTGGACAGTAAAGTGGACCGAAGTCACTGATGCTCTTTTCAGAGCAGACTTACCTGCTGAGGACCTTATGACCCTGTGATGGCATCAGGCATCGTTTATGGAAGGGTCTTCAACTCCAGCCCTCCAGGGCCGGAGTCCTGCTGCGTTTAAATGTGTCTCCGTTTCAATACACTCGAGTCACATAATTAGGTCATCAGCAGGACTCTGTCTGCCACTTGATTCAGGTGTGTTGGACCAATGGAGCTGAATACCGGTGTTCTATGGCAGGGATGTCCATGTTTTAGTTCCGTCTTTGATTCAACCAGCTGGTGTAGCGTGTTGGAGCAGCAGCTTCTCTACAGCTGAGAGGGAGTTGGATAAGTTGATCAGGACGGCCGGCTCTAAGGCGCCCCTTGACCCAGAGAAGGTGGTGGGAAACAGGACAATGTCTCCTACTCCATCTCTGAAGCCCTTGCTGAACTGAGGAGATCCTTAAGTGACAGACTAAGTGCACAAAAAAGCGTCCTGGAGAGCCTTCGCCCAAGCAGCAGTAAGATTATACACCCATCACTGCTCTCATCAAACTCGGTAAGAGTTTACATTTCTGCAGGTATTTGTAAGTTTTTCTTATTTCGCTGTTGGCAGTTTTTTCCCACACCTTGTAATTAGTCGTTTTTATGCACAAGTTTACATTATCCCAGTCAGTCCATTCATTTTCTTGTTCAATTGTAATAGTTTCCAATGTTCTGGAACTGACTGGATGATGAATTCAAAAAAATTTTGAATGTTGAAATACTTCCAGTATCTCCCCTTGTTTACTGTGAAGACCTCAAAGGTCTGTCATAGTTCTCATGCTGCCAGCTAACATCTGCATCATCCTCATTCACATTTGAATGGTAGTGAAAGAATCATGTTTGTTTTTTTCCAGTCTTTATTACCATTCAGCTCTGTGTACAAGGTGAGAAGCTGCTGAGGGTGAGTTCTGGCACATTAACTGTCGTAGTGGTGACCATGCAATGCTCTCTATTCAGTTCAAGAAATGAAAGAAACTTTTATAAAGATCTTTATTCTTCAAAAATTAATACAGGAGCTTGTGAGTTGCAAAAACTAATTATTACTTCCTTCCACAAGAATCCTCTACATTTCTGAATAAAGACATTACACAACAAAAGCTAAATGATAAGCAACATATTAAAGGTATTTAAGGTTCCTGGCCTGGTTAGTCTTCTCAAAAATATTCAGGAACTTTCTTGGGTTAGGGTAGGGTTCTAGACTTGTACAGAAGGTTATCTTCCTGAAACAGTTCATCTTTCTGTCATATATATTGTAAAATAAAGAAAAGACCCAGAAGAAGCTGAGGGATAAAAAGTTTATCAGAAAATACTGTCAACATTTCTGTCTAATAAGCTTAAGACATTTATTGACCAAAAACTAACCTGGAATAAAACCAGTTGTTTTTTATTCCAGGTCAAATTTTTATCTGTAATTTTAGGCATATTATTTTACAGGCACATTGGGAATTTTTTTCTTTTGCGTTTCCTCACAAAAGTACTGCATTCCCACGCAATAATATATTTAGTAGTTAGTTCATGCAGCATCTTGAATGCTTTCATGTAAGAAATGTTAATATCTCATTTGTGAGTAATCTAAAGTTGTATATCTTTTTCTTTCAGCTAAATGCTCTGCAAACTCAGGCGCAGAATGCAGAAGCAAAACAAGTCAAACATGGGCTTCCCCTCGTTACACTGCATCAATGTGACGGTATACAAAATGGACCAGGGTGTATTTGCAAATTTATTGTGAGGGAACACAAATAAAAATATTCCCCCTCATGTCCCAGTGGAGGCTCCCAAATATTTCCTAGAATCTAAATCAAATTTTGAAAGATCTGGTGATTGTGTTGAGGAAAAGAGCATTCAGTCAATCAGAACGACTGTAATTTTTTTCTGTAATAGTAACATTTCATAAAGGTAATATATTTATTGGCAGAATTTCTTTATGATAATCCAAAGGCTAAAATACTGACCGTTTTGTTATCTGCTATAAGCAGTTTAAATATACATTTCTCCTCTTGTTTGCTCTGGCAGCTGAACATTTTGCTGCATGTGGCTCATGGATTCTGATATCTGCTGTTAGATGATGCTCGGTGTTCTGAAACTAGATGCTCACTCACTTTATTGTTAAATAAATTGCAAGCGAGTGGAGCTTTTGGAGAGCACTTCCATTTTACTTATTTAAAGGACTAATTATGTGGAAATTGTCCTTTTTCCTCTATTATTATACCCTCTCAATATCTTGTGTTTGACTGTTAGGTTGTCTGTAAACCAGTTTATCAGAGAACCGCTTTTCTTGACATCTGCCTGTATTACAGATCCTTTAGCTGTAGTTTATTTTGAATAGTTTCTTTTCAGTGTATTTAGACTAACGTCCTTCATTTTTGTAGTTGTCTCTAATTTAACAAGCCTGAATCAAATAATTCAGTAATGAGCATTTATTTACACAGGGCTTAATATATTTCATTCTACATATCAGTAATAAAATTAAATAATACACGAGTTTCATTTTCTGAAAGTCATAAAAACAAACAAACCAACAAACAAAAAAAACTTGGATAATATTTGACATCTTGACATCAGTTCTATGAAACCAGATTAGTAGAAGGTGTTAATACAAGTGGAAATAAAGGCTAAGTTGAAAGATCGCAGTGTGTTTTTGTGTAAGTACAGGACCATCTATATGACACAAATTATATTATATTTGTAATGTTGGTCTAAGTGCAAACGACTCCAGGACAAAAGCTCTGCAAATTGGACAATGTTGAAAGTGCAACATGCAACTGTCACAGACGCAGGCGTGTCGGCATGGCAACAGCACCCTGTTGACTGCTGCATTCTGACATACCACACAGTTTCTACCCGTTTCCTCTGACCAGTCGCTCTCCCTTCGGTCAGGACTTCTCTCCATCTGTTCTCCAGCCGGCTCCCCAGAACCTTCCGCCGACATGAAGAGTGGCTGCAATCACAGAGAGAATCCTGTCAGCCCAGACAGGCACAGAGCAGCTGACATAACTGAACCATGCAGACACTATTTATTCTGATGTGTTGTAATTTATACAATTACTTTTTTTTCTTCTCAATAAAAACTAGTAAATAAAGCAACAAAACCAGTTCATCCTTCCCTGCTGCTGTTGATTTCTACAGAAAATATTTAACATAACAGAAAGAAATTCCACAGGGCTGCTGATAAATACATTTGCATGGACCATGTTTGTTTTGAAACCATTAATTTGAATACATTTTAATTGATTATTTTCCTTTCCCATAGTAGTAAAATTTTGTTGCATCAACATCAAATTGATAAATAGAAACACACTCTGAAGAGGCAGTTCAAATGAAACCTGATTTCATGACTGATATATGGATATAATAATATCATTGGAATACTTTTTAATGAGCTACATTAATGATGTCCAGCTTTACCAGCAGCAAGTTAAAGGTAAATGGAATCATGCATATTCAAACTGAGGTTCTTGTCCTATTAACTTGCTTATACTGACAGATAGAAGCTGTTGTCTGAGGATAATGAGTGGGGAGCTAAACATGATCTCTGTATTGTTTCCATACAATCTGCCATGTTGGTTATTGTTTTATAGGTTCTCTGCTGCTGTGAATGTGATGCTTTATTGTTTAAAAAGGGGCCAGTAACATATCTTCTGTTCTATTCATGGAAAAGACACAATACCACACATTATGCATTTCGTTAAATTATCTAGTAAAATAAAACTATATGCATTACACGTGTGGACGAAATTGTTGGTACCCCTTTAATGACCAAAAAGCCAACAATAGTTACTGAAATATCTAGAAACTGTAACACTAAAAATTAACCAGTGAAATCAAATCATACTTTTAAAATGGCTCAGCAGGGACTGTGTCCTGTGGTTAGCATTATAGTTGTCTTCGAGCTTCGAGCATGGTAAAGGTCACTCCAAGCAGAGTGACCGTGTTGTGCAGGCCTGTCATGGTAACAAGTTTTGCTGAATGATAAATTGTCCCAGAAGTTATGATAAACAATCATACTGTTGTTTTGAGACTATTTAAGTAAAGGTAATTGCATAATAATGCAAATGCACCCCCTCAAAGATCAATAGCTAATTTCTATTTAACAGGTTTCTGTAAGACATTTTAAATATTCAAAATAAATGAAAAACAACAAATATCCATCCAGTCTTTAGTATAAAGAGAGAGAGAGACAAGAAAATAAACATTCATGCTAATGGAAATTATCAAGCTCATTTTAATTTAACTGATTTACTGCTTATTGCAACTACAGTTCTAAATATTATTCAAATGTTTAAGGACTGAAGTCAACGTTTCTGGGTGTGGCAGAAACATCAATGACAAACTGAAGAGAAGGATAATATAAATAGTAACCAAATGATGTCCACATCTGTTTCTTATGTAACTTGTTTCAATGTCAAGATAATCAGGAAAATATCCTTAAAGATAAATTTGACATACTTTTAATTCATGCATGTATCCTTGTGAGGTAAGAAGATACTGGAAGAGAATTCGTGCAGAAAGATTGTATTTCCCATCAGGAACATGAATAACGATTACATTTGCCACCTGGAAGAGAACAGAGCAGTTTGCTGTCAGAGGAAATCACAAGTGGTAATTATGCACATGCCAATCTTTACTGAGGCTCTTTTACAGTGTTGCATATTCCATTTTAAATTGTAATGAAAAGAACTAACAATATTGTATAGATTTCTGGCTTCAGTTTCTGCCAGAGTCAGGACAGCCACAAGAGGATAGTGTTTCCTTGGCAACAGCCCAAAATCTGTAATCCTCTGGTCAGCAGGGATGCAGGTGTGACATTCCTTTTCGTCCTCTCTGCGGATACTGGCAGGATGAAGTCAAAGTGCTATCTGTCTTATTATCTCAGTCAATGTGATAAAATAATTGCCATCTAACACACAGAATAAAGTCCAATTAAGTCACTCTTCACTGACTTCCCAGAATGTAACTGCACATTATTTTTTCAAATAAAGCTCGGAATCAAACCACATCACAAGTCTGACTGTTCCACATTCAATGGAGGTCACTTTGCACTCAGACTGACTTGTTACAGAGATGAAAAATTGTCAGCAAAAATAGTGATAGAAACAAACTAAATAGAATCGGAGACATTCACCGTGAAGAATAATCAATTTAAGCACTTTACACAATCTATCATTCAACCCATCCATACACACATTTACTCTGACGGGGATAAGCTATGTTGCAGAAATGAGGCTGCCATTCAATCCATGCCGTAGTCCCCCCCCCACCGTCTACGACAAATTACCCACTACTGGGTTCCATAATAAAAACTTTCTCAGATTAGGTTCTTTGCTTGCAATAAAAAGGATACTAGAAAGTTTGATGGTAGTGGAAGCGATGGTGCAGTGCTTCAAGGAAGTGTTGAGGACTTGTAAGCCTCAGGTTTTGTTGATGGGTTCGCAGCACCTCCTGCAGAGCGCCGACTTCACAGCCCCAGAAACAGCTCAGCACACAAGGCTCCAAGCAGCAAGGTTTCAGTGATACACCATCTACAAAGGAGTGCATGCTATGGTTAGGGGGAATGGATCCCTGGACACACTGTACAAATACGAGGAACATCTGAAGGAAGAACACAGAACTGTTGATTAATAGTTTTCTGGAGCTTCTCCCTGGTGTAGCTTCTCAGTCATCAGGGCAGGACAACCCTTAGTGCTGATGTAGAAGGCACTGATGTAAGAGCAGGACCTTGTCCTGCTTCTTGAAAACATCTCACCTCTCATCCAAAACACTTCTTCATGGAGAATTACCAGTCTCTTTGTGTGCTGGCACGCCAGGCACACACGCCTCTATATAAAGAGTAAAAATTGAACTGGACTCCTCCTGATCTGTAATATATTGTCAGAATGGAAAGGAGGGATCCACATGAAGAGTCTGATCGTCCTCACCAACGCAGCCAGCTGCCATCGTACCTCCAGGACTATGAGGTGGACTACCATGCTAAGAACCACCTCCCTCAAGAACAGCAGGTCAGACCATCCTGAGATTTTCCAATACATTCATAATATGAAAGGGGAACATGATCAACTGTGGCTAGATGTGCAACGCCTGACAGAACTGATCTCTAGCTCTCCTGTACTAGCCCGCAGCATGCCATATCACGATCTGGACTTTGTGAGGATGGGACGTCAGACCCACCTGTACCCACTTGTAAACTGATGTCAACCTGAGGTCACATCAGCTTGAAAGTACTCCACAGGTGCCAATTAGGGATGAGTCTCAATGTCCACTAGTTAACCAGCATGACCTGATTGAGGAGCTCGCACACAGTAAGCGTTGACAGGCAACAGAGAACACAGTCACCATCATCTTCAGTTGAATCATCCCCTGAATCTCAAGATTTCCTTCTGTCAACAGGAGAGGGTGGGAGGTCCCCTCCACCCCAAGATTCAGCACCACAGGGTCATTTCCAATCCAACAGAAACAGTAGCAGGTTCGACGAGGGACACCGAGTCTGATCGCTCTGTGGTGGAACACGAGAGCAACTCTATGCTGTGGAACCATGGAGGAGGACCTTCAGGAACTGAAGGATATGATACAAGGTCACACTTCCATTATCTTACCTGATTACATTTTATCACTCACCACTGACACATGCTGACCCGGATCCCAGTGCAAGAGAAAACGGATTGGTCTCCTGAACCATTAGTTTCTCAGGAGTCGACACTGTGGACTCTGAATCCTCATGACTCAGAAGAAACACTGGGACATCAAAGCCAAACCTGGTATACAGAATAAACAAATGGCTAGAGTTTAAATCTCACTCCTGTTGTTTTTATGATAGATTTTTCTTCTAACATTAGTTGGAATAAAAACATTCCAAAACATCAAACAATTTCTGATCTTAAAATATGTACTTTTAACAGACTGCATTTCAAACTCCTGGTTTGGTGGACAACAACAATAACAGAATCACAATGATTAGATAAATTAGTACATATAAAAAGAGATCACGTACTATTTAGTTGAGATTCGTTAAAAGTCACGTGCTTTTTGAAAAGTTATTTTGACAGTAAAGGTAGCAGACCCCAGAGATAGGAAAATAGATAGAATGTGTCAATATGAGCTTCAACAGCTTATGATGGTTGGTGTGTGTGCTGAGCAAACACCAACCTTCCTCTTCACAATACCATCAAACAAAAAACATATTTCATATGTACACATGTAATATAAATGTTTATTTTTAGTTATTCGTAAGAAAATTTATTCTTTGGTCTTGATGACGGCGGTTACCCCTTTGCGAGGTAGAATCTAAAGGACGTCTGCATTACAAGCCGTCTTTGCATTAGCAAGACACAAACATGCTTCTGTTGGACTTAAACGAAGGTAAAAGGCGAAAACCTAACAAGGATATCTTTTATAAAGACGGAAGTGAAGCGAACACTGCTTACCAACCCAGCACGATAGCAGCGGTTACGAGAAAACACAGAGAAACCACAGCGATGTAGAAGAGTGGAGAGTATTCATACAATGTGACGAGAAGAAGCGTGGCCATCTCATCCAGTAGATGTGCCTGAACGGATCAGCTGAGTCTGACATTTGAAGTAAACAAGGGGTATGGCAGACATGATGGGACCTTCGTCTTTTCGGATTCGTCAGTAAACAGAGTATTTCCACTCCATGCTGCCACCACCTGGCGTGGAGTGGAATGACGCTTCAATTACATATTGCTGGCAGTGTGATAACTTTACAATCTCTTCTGTCCGATGATCACACACTTGTCTGTTTCCCCACAGTAAATATTGTTTTAGTTATTCCTCTCTTTCACCCTTTGGTTTTAATTTCTCCAGTATTCTTCAAATTTCCATCCATCTGGTGACACACGACTCAATTGACATCCAGTTTAGCAGCAGAAAAGTGCAGGACTCTCATATTTTGTCCATATTTTATGAGTTTGAGGGATAAATTCTGTGTGAATTTAGGCAAAAACAGACCTTTTTCTTCACCCAGTGCAGTTATTTGCTCCCTTAGATTTACGTTCTGAAGGTAGCAACACAAATACAAATAAAGCTAAACCAAAATAGGACCAATCCCAACCAAGTCAAACAAAGTGTTTTACTGTACTTGTTAAAAATACATTAAATGTGTGCATATTATTTCTTACACTTTTATCCAGCAATGAGATTCTCAAAAAGGCTTTTGGGACGTTGGGTTGAACGTTTTTCTGACCTAATCAAGATGAATTCATAGAAACAATTCAGGAGAACATGGTGTACTGAACAGGCCTACCCAGAAATGTCATGTTGTCTCATGGAACTTCTAACTTGCTGTGGTAAAATGTCTCATAAATGGACTTGTTTTACATATCTCAGCAAGGAATTTCTGAAATTCAGATTTTATTCTGTAGATTATTTTGTGAGATGTATTGGCAGCAGGTGAGGAGTATCTTTGCACTACCACAACATGCTTTAAAAAAAAAAAAAAAAAGAAAATAATATTGGGTGTATGTTTGTATTGTTCCTTTTAACCTTTAGTTTAGTTTATATATTCTTAATGTTGTACACTGAGTGAGTGAAACCATGTCAAATTCCTTGTAAGAACGTAAGACTGTATTGTTATTTCATGACTAAGTTTGCCGTAATAGTGAAGTTTAATGCACACAATTCGATTTAAAATAATAATAAAAAACAATTAATTATCATGGACATTTGATCAAACTCCTTACCTATATCAAATGAAGAAGATCCGATATAGAGGACGTCTTTAATCACATAGAAATAAATAGTTCAAATTATAGTAGAATTAATACATTTCATTTAAGTTATTAGGTAATAGAATGGAAAAACAATTTATTGATAATGATTGCAAGTCTGTGATTAATACAGGAATCTGCGATGTAACGCCTGTTTTCACAGGCTAGTTTTTATATCATCGCTTTAAGCTAAAGTGATTCCACAGCAAGGTTGGAATATTTCGGTGGATCACTTTTTAAAGCCCTGTTTAGATTTTGGAGGAGATTTTAATCCTCACGCCGGGTGGCGGTAATACACTTTAACGCTGTGTGACACCCGTTTTCAAATACAGAAGAAGAAGAAACTGATGAAACCTCTGTAGATAGACAGTCTCCTTTCCGTTTACAAGGCCAGCAATGGCGTTGCTTTACGGCCTTATTTGGCGCCTTCTTTTAGCTTTAGTCCGTATCAAAAGAGCGACAGTTTCCTGGCTCCGAGTCCGTCTTCGAACATGGAAAGGCAGTTTCTGGCAGCGGACAATGGCTGCGCTGCTGCTGCCGGTTCCTGTGTCTGAGTTCAAGCAGAACAAGGCCGGTGCTAACCAGAGTTCTGACGGCGATGATGATGGCAAAGGCGCTGGAAGCCGTCGGTCACGTTGGATATCTGACGGGATTTCGCTGGAGAAACTACCGGTCCACATCGGCCTCGTAGTGGCCGAGGAGGAGCTCAGCTACACGGACATCGCCAACATTGTGGTCTGGTGTATGGCTGTCGGTGTTTCCTACGTCAGCGTCTACGATCATCACGGTGAAAACTTTTGTTTGCCAGGCTTACAGTGTTAGTTTATCATTTCTTTGCGCTGTGTATGTTCTTAGTTTTAATCATTGACGCTCCTTCAAAAGTTGGTTGGCCACACTTTAAAATGTTAGGTCCAGTAGAAAAGGGCCTAAGCATGATTAAAAACTATGTATTTTTTTCACTTCTAATTTTTGCTCACTTCAGACCTGAACGAAGTTAAATCGTTTAAGTTTCTGTTATCATTTTGTTATGATAATCGTTTTTTTTCTGATTGGAAAAACTCGAAATGTGTAAATACATGCAAATAATGAGGTGTAAAGTGGAGTGTTTGGGATGAGGTCAGGTGACGATGACTACTATTTCAAAATTTACAAACATGCTGAACGTTTTTATAAAGAAATGAAGATGAATGGAAAACCGTTTGAATTGAGCAAACCACAGAAGTATTTCAGTCACTTGAATGATTCAGGAAATGTAATATTTCTGAATACTTGCCCAATAAAATGCAAAACGTCGGTCACTTTCATTCTCAGTGAAATTACGCTTTGACTTGCATGTTTTTCATCAGGTATTTTCCAGAAAAACAACTCTTCTCTTCAGGAGGAGATAGTGAGGCAACAACACAACCTGTTGGGTGGAGATGACTCTACATTCAACATGGAGTTACTGAAAAACGGCTCAGACAAACCCCAACACTTTGGTAAGAATTTAAAACAGAACCTCAGTTGGGACTTTTAGGTATTTAAAAAAAAAAAAAACTTTTATCTGCATGTTATTTTGCTTGATTTACGCTTATTTGAAACATTAATATCTTGATAGATTGATGCTAAATCTCTTTTGGGATGACATTTATCTCTGCCTCCACCCATGATTGTGAGGAGGTCTCCCTCTTTCAGGGAATAATTATAGGCCTTATATAAGGTGGGTGTTAATTAATTCAAAAAGGCCTTGTTATATTCTCCAGATAAACCAAAGCCTGGAGCATTACAGTTTTTAAGACTGAGAATACTCTTGATGACTTGTACTATAGCATGTGCCAGGGCCTCAGACTCCTCCAGTGTTAGTTTAGGCATTGTAAATTATTTTATGTTTTATATTCAATTTTATAAGATTTTTCAGATATTTTTCCTCCTAATAAAAGTCCATAGTCATTTCTTTTGGTTGTGTAAGGATCCGGTTTGCTTGCAACACCAGTAGATTGTGCTTTACATAGCTCAAAATGCAGTAAGTGGCTTGCTTTAATGTACTCATAATACTTTCTATTAAAAAATATCATAGATCCCTTTATACTTCATGTGTTAGAAAGTCATCTAAATTAATTTTCAGGTCCTGAGAATGTTGAAATGATGTCTCCAAATTTTTACACTGATTCTTGTAGTTTGATTCTGAATGTTTGTCAGTTGTGTCCTGTAGACCCATAGTGAAGGTGCTGTCCCCAGAGGATGGAAAGCACAGTATTGTCCAGGCAGCAAGAAAACTTTGTCACTCTGTGGAGAAGAAGGAATGGAGCTCTAAAGACATCAGCGTCTCCGTGTTGGACATTCTTCTCAGAGGTATGACTCTGCGCTCATATGCACCAGTACTTTAATAAACACTTAACACGGGTTTCTGCTGTGCATTATTCTCTCAGTTGTCTGCATTTATTATAAAAAAATAAGATTGAAAAGGTAAAGACATAAAAGAAACACTCCTCAAAAAGATTGGGAAGTGATTATTCCCTCTTAGATTTATAAGTTTTTATAAACTTATTACTATTACGGTTTGAAAGATGTATTTCCTGTTAGTATTAGGTAGAGATGCCAATACCGATCACCCATGAGGGCCGATCATCGATACCGATCACATAACTATTATTACTATTTTTATCATAAACACTGCCGGTTACATTATGTGGAAAAAGGAGCCATGAATTCACCTTAATTTAGACAAAAACTTGTTTTTAATAACTTTTTCCAAGTAGACAACTAAACAAAACAGGCATTGTGCAAATTGTACTGCTATCAGTAATACTATCTTTAGCAGACTGATAACATATGAAGGCTCTGAAGAGGCTAAGTAATGCAAAGAGCCAAAATAAAACCTCTCAACATTGCCAAAAAAATTCAAGCATAAAACTTAACATTCAAAGGCAAATACAGGTTCCATTACAATAAACCATCCAGAGTTCCTGAATGAAAACTTCCTGATAGCATGGCGGCTAGCTGATTACTGCTAGTTCTGAGTGGCTGTTTCTGACTGAGCGGAGTAATTATGCAGAGCAGGGAGGAGATCGATTCTTTTTTTAGAGATTATCTGTCTCATGTTAGGACAGCGAAAGTTTTAATACGCATGTAAAATGTATTTTTTTAAGTTAGATGCTGCAGCTTTAAGCAGAGGTTCGGTGTGAGAGTCACTACCAGGTGGAGCAGAAGCGGCGCTCCGTCTGTGAAATATTACTACCTGTAGTGCGTAGCAGCGGTTCAACAGCGAGAGCAGAACCAGCGTCTTACATCGCAGCTCGAAGACTTAAATATTTTTGCGGGTTATTTGTTTAGCTTTCTGACCGTCAAGCTAATCCGGGTGAGTGTTTGTAGCTGTGCGCTGCTTTACCTGCTATCTGATCCTCCATATGTCTTTTTTACTGCAGTGAGCCTCGATGTAGCCAAACTCCGTCAAGTATGGCATTGTTTTTATGTCATATTAGCTTCGTCGTGTTGATGCATTTTGACCTGCTTCAATTTTCCGCCGCAACACGCAAACGTCCCCATTCACTCAGTGCGTTATTGTTCCACATCGCTTAGGATTTGTTGCTGCACGTTTGCGCAGTGAAGGAAAGAGGAGACCAGCTGCACAGGCAGGCTGTGAAATGAGATGCAGGTGATCGGTATCTGCAACAAGAGCCAATGATCGCCGATCACTGATCATGCACTTTTTCATGAAAATCGGCCGATTAAGATCGGTGACCGATCGATTGGCACACCTCTAGTATTAGGCATACCTTTAACAAACACGTTCATTAATAATATTATCTTTAATCGGGAAAAAAAATCCATAATATGCATTTCCTTCAGATATTCAGATGCATAAAGGATATATGTTGCTATTTCAGGCCTTTTCCTCCTTGCTAGTTCTAGAACTTTAGATGAACAGGCACATTTGATGTCTTACAGTGGGTCTATTTTTTAGAGACCTGGTGAACACCTGTTGGTTCAGTTTGTTCAGTTTCATCATGTAATGCTATCCAACCTTCCTCAAACTGTGACATTTAATACATATGCCTTGTGTTTTATTTATTTTTTCAGAATCAAAAAATATCCCAGACCCTGAGTTGGTGGTGAAGTTTGGTGCTGTGAACAGCACACTGGGTTTCCTCCCCTGGCACATCAGACTCACAGAGTTTGTGTAAGCTGCTGTCTGTCCTTCAGCCTCATCACACAGAATGTAGCGGTGCATACACTCCTGATCAAAATGTTAAGATCAGTTGAAAAATGGCAAGAATGAACATTTTACACTGGTGGATCTTAAAGCTGGACTATGTAACTTTTATAAAAAATATAATTTTTTTTACATATTTATTAAAACTGTCACTCTGTCATTACAGTATTCTATGAGACAGATAATCTGTGAAATTCGTGAGCCCCACTTCCTTCTAGTGCTAACTAGAAACCACCAATCAGAGCCAGGAGGTGGGTCTTAGCACTTGTCAATCACAGTCTGCTTCTCCTTCCTCTTCCTCCCCTTTTTCTCTGCTGCTGTTACAATTTTTCCCTATCACCAGATTCTATTGTGAATGCTAGGCTAGTTAGCATGACCATCGATGACTGGCATGTGGTTTTCATGCAACACCAAGTTGTTTCCCCGCCATTATCACAGTTAGCAGCCAGTATGTAACGTTGAGTGACAGCACTAAGACCCGCCTCCTGGCTCTGGTTCAGTGGCGGTTTCTGATATGGGCAAGGTGTGGCATCTTGTGAGGGGCAGCATGAACACTACACTACTCAGTTGTGTCCTTGATATCTTCAGTTCTTATTTGTTTTTATCATCTGATCGATGTTTTTTGTTCCCATCAGTTCCCTGCCCTCCCACAAAAACGTTTCGTATGAAGACCTGTTTGGTGCCCTGCAGCATTACAGTGCCTGTCACCAGCGGCTCGGACAATGACCTGCAGATTGTTCTGCTCTTCAGAGAGGAGCACGGATCAGGTCTAACATGTTTGTTCTGAGGCTGGATTGGAGGTGACATCCTTCCTGTGTACCATGACCACACCCGTCCTTTTCTTCTGGACTAAAAACTTTCAGGATGGCTAAAAGATGAAGGAATCAGGAATGATGAGCAGCTTGTCTTCTGCCACTAATTCGTGTTTCATGATGAAATAACTTTCCAGTATACTACAAATCAGTGGAAGAAGGCTGAACAGAGGTGAACACTGACCTATGACGACTATCTCAACTGACTGTTTTGCAATATCGACTCTGTCTCCCCAGCCTCTGGGTTCTGTGGATATCATTTCCACAGAAAAGAAATGGATACAGAGAAAACTATTACATTAGTTGTCACTTGGCATCTTGTTAAATCCAGCCATTATTTTTGGATGGATTTTCAATACTGACAATAAATGGACAGAAGGTTAGCTTTGAGTGAGAAACCTCATCAGTCTGTTGGCCTATTTGTTCTGTTATCCAATTCAAAATTGTCACTTTCCATTCGTGTTTTAGAAACTGACAAATGTTTCAGTTTGCCTGAAATAAAAAAGGCACAGTCACTTTGGTGACTGACCCAGAAAAAATTAAACTTTTTTCTTTGAAAAGGAAATTCTCGCTCCATTGTCAGAATGCTGTTTGCATCTCAAGTACATGTTAGATATTTGCAGGTGAAGATCTGTAAAATAAGACGTAAACGATGTGCGAAGCATGTGTTGTTGGGCCCTGATATTTTGTGTCACAGTGGATCCCCTGATATTTGCAAGACTCAGGACAACAACCAACTGAGGGCACCCTCTAAAACACCTAGAGCAGTCTGTCCAATAGTTCACACACTGAATATACATTGATATGCATTAGTACATGTAGTGGAAACCTTCTGAGAACTACGGCAGAAGGTAATATCTGCTGTCTTTCTTATCTCTTTTCTTGGAGGTACAGCCAAAGAAAATAAATGCAGCTTCTGGATTGGTTGCTTTGCGAGTGCCAGTAGTGTCTGGTGACATTCTGTCCAGTTCTTCCAGTGCAAGCAGCATTTTCCACCAGATACTTTAGACATGCACTGCAAATAAATCCAGATGAATAGACAGGGTTCACTGCATTGACTTTTTGATTAATGACAAGCTGGTCCTCTTCTGTTCAAGATACCGAGGCACAACAATGGGTAGTGTTTGACTATTTCTATCCAATAAGCAGAAAAACCTTGAACAAAAGTTGTACAATAGACAAAAGTGGCAGTGAACAGTAGCATTGAGAAAATCCCACATGATGTTCAGTGTTTGTCACATGACATTGATCATATAAATTTACACACAGTCTTCTTGCCCACATTGACAAGGTGGAGTGGTCACCTCACAATGTTGTGGCTCCAGATAGTGTTTTAGTTCACGGTCTGATGGAACATTGACTGGAGTTCACATTAGAATGACTCCCTGGTTACTGCAGGTACGGTTGAACCTTTCTGTGCTCCGAGTGGAGCCACAGCTGGTGTGTTGGGTTCAGTAACAGTGTCTAAATGTACAGTCCCTCACCATTTGAATTTTTACACTTTGCCTCATTCTAACTATAAACCTTAGTGTATCGTTTTAGGTATTTGATGTGATTGTCCAACACAGAGGGTTGGGATTAGTGCACACAATTGTGTTAAAGGAGCATATTTATGTAAAATTAACTTTATTGAGCTTTATGTCATATAATGTTATTACCTCAAAAATACCTGGAGTATTAGGTATGTATGTTTGAGAAAGCTGTACAAAACGCCTGGCTGGACTTATCGTAGCGCCTGGGTGGACTTAGGATTTATCGTAGCTATGCTGGTAAGTACGTTAAAGGAAAGGGTTAATAGAGGAGCCATGTTGTGACGACTTCCTGAAGGCAGAGTTTCAGAAAGAGCAGGAGTCTTTAAAGCAACAGAAATCCAATTTCAAAGTTTTAATATACTTTTAAACTATAATTCATGCTAAGTTATAAAATATTTTTTTAAAAAGATTAGAATGTTATTGCAGTCTTTCCCAGTAACAAAATAGAAAAAAAAGAACAAACTCCCCAGGAGGTTTTAAGGTACCAGACTGACAGAAAAACAATCCACTGATCATGGGTTTTATGTTCTATTGTGTCTATAAATCAACAACGGACAGTATGTAGCCTCTGACTCACCTTGTCAGCTGTCAGATTGGAGGACTTTTTCTTATCTTTAATCTACCATGAAGACCAGACTTAAGGAGGGATGAATAGTTGTCTTGGGTTCTCCAACAGTATGAATCTGTGGTTCCTATAGTTGATTAAATGGTGCTCATATTGTTTCAAACAACTTCTGCATAACTTTATCTCTTAATTTCTCTGCTCTTTCCTTGTCATAATTTTAGTTTTCATTGTTTTGTTAGAAAAAACCTTAAGCACTTACAAAAGCTACCACGGGGGCTGCACAGTGGCGCAGTTGGTAGAGCTGTTGCCTTGCAGCAAGAAAGTTCTGGGTTCAATTCCCAGCCCCGGTCTTTCTACATGGAGTTTGCATGTTGTCCCTGTGCATGGTGGGTTTTCTCCGGGTACTCCGGTTTCCTCCCACAGTCCAAAAACATGACTGTCAGGTTAATGGTGAACCCCGCCTCTCGCCCCGAAACGTTAGCTGGAGATGGGCACCAGCAACCCTCCTGACCCCACCAAGGGACAAGGGTGCAGGAAAATGGATGGATGGAAAAGCTATCACTTAAAAACCACTAAGGAGACAAAATGAAGAAGGTAAAGGTTTATTTACAAAAATTATAAGGATGATAATAGATTGAAGGAAATCCAGAACCTCTGGATCTGGCATTGTTTAAGAAGAACAGAGGCAATGGGAGGAAGTCAAAATATAGTGTATTTTGATAGTATACTAGGCTTACTGTTGAGCTGTGTAGGACGAAAACAAGACAGGCAATGACTCTATTGAAGATCCATCACAATGACTCATGGAATCTGGGGAGGGGTGGAAAACAAAATAAGCTTCAATCTAGTAGGCAAGGAATGCAAGGACTGAGCAGAGCTAAGGTAGGCAATAACTGCTGGTGAGACAAAACACCAGAGAACTACTGATGATAGATCATCCACAGGAAAAAAAAAATTACACTGCATAACAAAATAACTCAGATCAAACCTACAATATATGCACAACTATATTGAAAAACTCCAAGATTCCAACAGTTTACTACAAGACACCGTTAAAACCTCAACCTAAAAAAAAATGTCATTTAAAGAAAAATGTGATAGAGTAGTGGACATCCAAACAAAAAGCATACACGACATTGTTTTTTCAGGCAATCCATTTGGCTGTGATAGCTTCCTGGAGGGATGCTGAGATCATATTCCCAACAACTAAACCTTCTCCCTCTCCTCTCCTGTTATTTACTTTTCATCAACATGGGTAGTACTCTTACATCAGCTCTTCTTTTTCTTTTTTTTGTATATCTGCTCTGTCTTCTCAACGTCCTGTCAGCTGCTCATACTGAGCCAGGTTCTGGTTCTCCTTGGGGTTTGTTCCTGTTAGGGTGGAGTTTTTCCTCTCCATCGTTGCTACATGCATGCTCAGCATGAGCTGTAGAGTCAATGACATAGCAAGAGCAACTGTCAATGACTTAATGAGATCTAAATTGAATAATAAACTGAGCTTAATACACTGTTTGATAACTAAAGTAAAATAGAGAGTATGTGTGATTGAATTGACTGAATTTTTGTTCAATTGGATTTTCTGACCGTGAAGTTGCAAGTAGTTTACGTAAATCTTTTAATTGACTCAATTAGATAATAATTATTATAAAACTGCTGCAGATTTAGTTTTGAATCTAATAGAAAATCGGGGGGTTTACAAGATTCTTCCCATGTATGGATCAGAAAATCAGGACACATGACCCCAACCATCCATCCTTCATCATACACGCTTATCCCCAGTGGATGACCCCAACCCTTTTTTGATTTAACTAAACTCTAGAACAAAGTACATGAAAGACCATACTGTGTGGTTAAGCACTTTAATTCACTTCAATAACCGAAGTTTATATAGAAACTCAGACATTTCAACAGCCGTTTAGCATAATTGTAATTTCTGAAACTTGGATGACTAATGAAAGAGTAATGAACTTTGAGATGGAAAGATATGAATTTATATAAAACAACATGCAAAACAAAGATGGGTGAAGTGTGGCCATATAGAATCAGAATGTCAAGGGGGTGACTGACAGCCTTTTGAAATGGTTTATGATTCAGATCCCAGATAACAAAATATGAGAATCAATGCTAAAATATCGTCAGGCAATCTATGTTGAAGCCTGACATTAAAACAATATTGAAAGAGGTCGGTGACTAACATGTTGAATCGATGTTAGGATTTCACATAACTGACACTATATCAAGTTGATTCAACCATGATCTGAATTTGGATCTACATGCATATTTGTGTTGATTTTATATTCAATTAAAGTTAAGGAATCAACATTGATTCATGTTTTGGTCTGATAGGTCTACATCATCACACCTTTAAAAGCTTAAAAAGACAGATTATTTACAATTAGTCAAAATTTTTGTATTGCTGTTTTTATTTATTTATTTATTCAGTTGAGCAGATACTGAAATGTTCTTCTGTCATCCTCAAGAGGGCAGCAGATGAGTGAACAGCTGAACGTTCTTTCAGAAGAAGAGGCTGTTGTGCGTTACATCCATCTTCAGAAAAACATCCGCCATCAGCTTGTCTGCACCATGGGAGCCGTTCTGGGACTCTGTTCCATGGCTAGCTGGGTGAGAAGCTTTTTGAAATCCAAAAAATTCACATCCGAATGAAATATTTAACTTGTTGCAATGATATTCAGGTTCTCCATTATTGTTTATTTTTAAAGAAGACAAACCACGCAGAACAGAAGCCTTGACAACAACCATTAAGAAAGAAAGGAATGCAAAACCATTAGGGGAAAAGGCTTTACATCTCTTCCGCCTTTGTGGTTGACCAAACGGTTCTAAACAGAAATCTATTCCAGCGTTGGAGGTTTAGGCCGCAAACCCGCTTTGTTTTGATCGAGTGGTGACGCAGCCTGTAATATTCCGGGTAAAAATCCTGCGCTTAGCTAGCAGCGTGATTCGTTTATAATGTGTACAAGACAGGTGGATGTTATGTTATGTTCCACCTGCGCTGTTTAACACATCACCATCTATTTATACACGACAAGAAGTCATTTAATAGCCTCACTGTTGCACAACTAGGATCAGAAATACCTCTGCCTTTTTCTGTCCTCAGCTAACCAAGTTTGTTTACGCAGATCCCCTGCCTCTGTGGCAGCGCCCCCTGTCTGTTGTGTCGATGCTGTCCAAGTGGAAATAACTCGACCATGACTCGCCTCATCTACGCCTGCTTCTTGCTGCTGGGAGTGGCTGTTGCCTGCATCATGTTGATGCCTGGTATGGAGGGCCAGCTCAAAAAGGTAGGCAATGTGCTCACCATAAAGAACTGCCTTCAAACTGTTCCTAGCATATAAAAACATTTGTCAGTGACATATAGTTTTGCTGCTAGAAATGACATTTTGAAAAGATTTAAGAAGGTGGAGTCAAATACGTATCCCTTGTTTGACAAGTGTTTTATCTGGTTATGTTTTCTTTGAATTTGGATGAGAAATCAGAAGCTTTTCAAATGAGTCATACATCAGATCCGTGAAGGTATTTACAGAAAACCACAGAGAAATTGATGTTAAAACACGAGAGTCTGAGCTTGAATAAGGAACGTTAAATTGCTTTGCAAATAAATTAATGTTTCATATGAGCCTCGCTTTGAGAGAGGGAATTCTTCTTATTTGTTTTATCTTCAATTTCTTTTTGACTCAGTGATTGGTTTCTGGTCTCTGATGGCTGTTGGTATTAATTTTTGGTTGTTAAATAATCAGTCATAATAGTGAAGTTTAATTATGGTGTTTTTGGTTTTATTGCATAAATATTCTCAGCAGTCCTGCTGCATAATCTGTCCCACTCAGACATCTCTTGCCCACACAATATGTGGAACATGCAGTAAATATAATCTGTGGCACCATTTATGAGCTTTATTATTATTAGTCTTACTATGTATTTTTAATCTGGCAAAAAGGACGCATTGTATCTATGCGTCCTTCTCTCATTGTGTCAGACACATTTTCAGCCGTTCATGAGATCAGTCTCTGGTATTTATCCATCTTTGACATTTTTCCAGTCTCTGTTTGAGTTTTGTTAAGATGCTTTCTGCGGACGTTTACTAAGATTTCTGCTTTTGTATCACTGTAGATTCCAGGATTCTGTGAAGGAGGGATTGGTTCATCTTTACCTGTTTTAGATGGCAAAGTGAACTGTGACGTTCTGGTTGGCTACAAGGCTGTGTATCGGGTTTGCTTTGGGATGGCCATGTTCTTCTTACTGTTCTCTTTGCTTATGATCAAAGTAAAGAGCAGCCAAGACCCCCGAGCAGCACTTCACAATGGGTGAGTCTATATATACATATATATAGAAATTCTTCAAATGGGTATCTTCCTTTAATTTACTATTATGATTTTTAGGAGTGGTTTGGAAATGCTTTAACTCCAGCTGCATTTGCTGGATTTTAACAGTAATCAGCATCAGCCTGACTGACTGGTATTTGTCTTCCCTCTCATTTTTTCTTCTTTTGTACCAGATTTTGGTTCTTCAAGTTTGTTGCAGCTCTTGGCATCACTGTTGGTTCGTTTTTTATCTCAGAGGGACCTTTCACTACTGGTAAGTATTCCTTTCCTTTGGGCATTATTTTGAACTGTGTAGGTTTTCCCAGTGGACATTAAAAAATGAAATAGTTATTTTTGTGATAAATGACTGAATTATCCTCATTCATTCTTTATCTCTGAGAGGTAAAGAACAGCATTGCAGTAAATATTGATTGACATTGTCAGTAATGGAGTTAATAATCAGACACAAAAATGTTTTGGGGTAAAATTTTGGATTTTAGATCGTATTTTTGTTCTGAGTATCTCTACTTATTCTTCATGCTTCTTCAGCAATGCACTGCAAGGTCCCAACAAGGAATAGCAGGCTTGTAGTCGGCCCACCAGTATTCTAACTCTAACCCACCTCATGATGTAGTCACCAACCCAGAATCACCCAGAACCACAAGGAGTAACAGAAGACGGTGCAACCAGGGAAATGTAATCTAATGATTCAACTCTAAGACAACAGCAGTGCCAGCATGTCTGTGGGAGCAAATAGCAGACAGTGTGTAGATGATTCTTCAGTGTCCATCTGACCAGCAGAACTTGAGGCACATGAATGTTGAGGATAGAAAACAACACCTGTCCTTTAATGAAGGTGCTGAATACATTAAACAGTCACAATGACAGATCTCAGCCAAAGGGAGGAGACGTCCCTGAAGAACATTTCCTTAGGTGAATACTGTGAGCTCAGCTTTGGTTCTGCAGTCACATCCAATCTGAAAACAAAACAACAACAACAACAAAAAGAAACACACACATCCTGTGATCTCAGTGAATTCACTTGTATTATGTAAAAATGATGCAGGGATCCTTTGTGGTTGGCATGTTTCTTTCAGAAGTGAAATGATCTGAAAACAGTCCTACCAATGTTCCCTGTTTAGAAAAGAAACCAAACAAAAAAAAAGTAGTCTTTGTGTCCATAAGTATTTGATTTAAATCAAGGAGAACTGAAGGTGAATTTCCTGTAGTAATCACTAAGTTCACATGTAAAGCTTGTTTTCCTTGCTCTGCTCTGCAGTGTGGTTCTACATCGGGATGGCAGGAGCTTTTTGTTTCATCCTCATCCAGCTGGTTTTACTCATTGACTTTGCTCATTCCTGGAACGAGTCCTGGGTGGAGAAGATGGAAGAGGGCAACTCTCGCTGTTGGTATGCAGGTAGGATAAAAACCTTAGGAGTTTAAACATACATAACATGACAGGTGATATATTTTGGTTTTGCCTTACGTGTTAGGGGAAAATTAAAATGTCTCCTGGAAAATTACTCTTTAACACTGTTTATTTAACATTAGAGTTTTAAAGGACAAATTCTAATTTGGCTAGAAGGACAGTCAGGTCGCGCTAGACTTTTTTGTTCTCCGTCATTTTGACGGACAGCATTAAAAAAAATCGGTCATGTTCTATTTTTACCCGTGAAATTATAATCATATTAACATCGGCTATTCATCCTCATTTTTATTATTTATTTTTATTCACCTAGTTGAACCATGAATCCAGATCCCATCACACATAAAGCAGATGAACGCATCTAACTTTTTCTCCATGACAAAAACCACCGACTGTGGTCCCATTAACTTATAATAAATGAAGTTAAACGATTCCACTTAAATTCAGACCCCAGCACTTTGCCTGCTGGGGTCTGAACGCACAGCCTCACAAATTCCTCCTGGTCGCATCGGCAGAGAAATCAGCTCCTAGTTCATCAGTCAGTTGAGTCTGTCTGATCCAAACCGATCAATTGAACAGTTGTTTTACCTTGGGCCTGTGCTTTTACGAGGATTGTTTTTGCATAGTTTCGCTTCTCCGAAACTGACAGATGTTACGTCTGCCGCTCTCCTGAGCGCAGGAGGGTAATGTCTTCCAGCTCCATTTGTTAAAACCGCAGGATGAGTTAAGTTTAATTCTTCGCAGCGGCGGAGCCGCGTCCGCATTGGTTGTTCAGCAGACTGAGCTTGTTACAGTCTAATTAACTTCTGCATAGTCATTTATTTCCTCAAGATAAACTACCGGCTCCTCTGTTTAGACCAGTGTTTCTCAACATTTTTTGGGCCAGCGCCCCCCCAGCCTTTATCCAGGTCCCCCACCTCCCCCACCAAAGAATTTGTGGGCTACTTTGCACTGACTATTATTTTTTATCATTAATATTACTATCACTATTGTAGATGTTTTGATTTTTATGCTTGTTTCTGTATTTATCATCAAAAATTATTTCCCAGAGAACAAAAAAAGTAATGTGAATACAAGTTATTTTCACAGGCATCTACGAAAAATGCAATGAACATTCAAGTTAAAATTGGTAACAGCAGCCAGTCAGGGTGGAAACAATATTCTTATTCTTTGCCATTTTCTAGTTAAATATTCCACAAAATGACCAGATAAAAGATGTTCAACATGCCAGTTTAAACTTTGAACTATTTGCAGAACGACTGAGCTCTGCAACATTAAAACATGGATAGAACTGTAACTTCATTAATCCTAGCTCTTCTTCTCTTCAGTGTTTCTGTGAGTTTCTGGTGGTGCAGCTCTGTGCTGCCTTCAGGAGAATAGGACATCAGAGTATCATCCATAAAATTTCACCCACTTGGCATTTACTGTGCAAACCAGAGCATTAAGTGGAAAAACTAAAGTTCCAGGTCCTTTTAATGCCATACAAATATGAGACAGAAACATGGATTATATCTTTATATAGACCCGTCTATTGATTATAGATTAATAGTTTTACTGGATAGAAATTACAAAGAACAAATCCTGTTCTTAATCAAATCCTAATGAGTCAAATTGAAAGTGTCATGGAGTCATCAGCCTCATGACATTAACACTGACATGAAAAATAATATTGAAGAAATAAATATATCAAATCTAATTGAAAACATAAATAAGTGATCAGTTCTTTACTGTTATGGTCTGTAAGATATATTTATTCTCAGTACTAGATGTGGTCTCAACAAACCCATCACACTTCAACAATATTATTTTACCTTTTAGCTGGAAATAGTGTGTTTATTGTTGCCATACAATCCTCTGTATTAATTATTGCTCGAAAGGTCTTGCCATACAAATTTACTCTGTATTTACTTTAGTTTCTTAGTTTATTCTTGCATTTTGTTCTTCATTTATTTCCATTTAGTTTCCTTTGATTAATATTATCCTCTCCTGGTTTATTGCAATGTCCACATTAGTTTCTTTCCTGTTGCTAGATTTATTTTATCGTTTATTGACCATCAGTAATCTTCACTCATCACCTGTTGCGCCGCCTAATCGTCACGTGTTTCACATCATGTGTTGATTTTTCATTGTTCAGCGTCGGATTCTCTGTTTTTATGCCATAATTCACATCTAGTTCGTTGCTATGTTTTATGTCCCGCTTCTCCTATTTCAGAGTTTTGCGCAATGTGTGCGTCTTTTTTTTTTTTTTAACCCCCTATGGTGCAAGGCGGTTGGGAAGCGTATCGTTGGGGAAAAGGCAGACTGACATAAACCTTTTAAAACATCGGAAACAATTTCTGCATTCTGATTATTGAAATTTAAAAGTGCTGTGTTGTTCTAAAACCCCCGTTTCATACCGGACCACTTACAGCACCGTGTTAACGCTATAAAATGAACGCTCTCTATCGTGGTGTCACCCATGGAGGGATTTCTTTATTTAAATGGGTTCATTTTTCAGAGGGATACACAGTGAGGAAGGGTATCGTGATTTTAGCTACCAGTAGCAGGAGAACGGAGCTGCGCCAAGAAGCTAACAGAAGCCAACAAACACTGAATAGAAGAAGAGCTGCCATCGATACAGTTGCAGCCAAGCATGATTTAATGTTACAAAATACAGTTTTAGCAAGTTGCTCAAAGTCTAAACTGGTATTGTTGTGCATTTAAGGTGTAAAGTTTACTTTCGACCAAAAGCCCCCCAAAGGCATCCCAGGCCCCCCTTTTGTAAAAATGTCCGCCAGCGCCCCCTGCCCTCCTCTGAACGCCCCCTGGGAGGCGGTACCGCCCACGTTGAGAACCGCTAGTTTAGACTATAAATTGATTAGCTCAACGTTGCATTCTCTTTATAGTTTTCTCTGTTCTGTATGTAATGGAGACTGAAATTAAACGCGCTATTTCAACCAAAGATTTGGAAAGTGCTTCCTAACCAGACGCTCAAAAGCGTCCGGTCCATAACACTCTGTCAGCTCCCGGTCAGAAAGACACATTTAGTTCAGTGTCCATGAGATGATGTTCAGAAAGGATTTTTTATTAATTGACTTTAGTTGCTTTTGCGATGAAATCTTTGTGTAAAGTCTATAATGTCTGCCAATGTGCACCAGTCAAGGGTGTGAATTATAACCTGTCAAATGACCGACGGGTTTCAGATTTTCCCGTCGTTTAAAAAAATAACCGGGCAAATACGGAAAATATTCCGTTAGCACAACCTCTGAGGACAGTAGACCAAAAAGTTGATTTTGTTTTAGACTTGGTGCTTGAATGATGTTTCTGATTTTATTATTTCCATTTTTTGAAAACTGAATTAATTCTATGATGTTTAGAAATGAATTATCTCCTTATGGGTTGAAATAAATGAGGAAAAGGAAATGAATAAAACGTAATATGAATGAAAAAGAAATTTAGACGCACAATTTTTATTGATTATTGCTTGTTCTGTGGAATGCATAAGTGGACCTTACAAAACCTATGTAAATCAAATGCCACAAAAGAATCATTTACTGCAGCATATAAAAACAAATCAAGTTACATTGTGTGATTTAAGTATTGCAAACCTAAATTAACTTGATATTTATTTAATACCTCTGGTAAAGGTAAGATGTGTAACCAGCATTATTATTAACTATTTCATGTGTGATTGCCTGAAACGGGTGGAGCATACCCTGTTTAACAATCTTAAGTTCTAACTCAGTATATGAAATAATTAATACTCACCATGTTGGTTGTGGAGCCTTTTAGTCCTGATGTTCTGGATCCACCTGCTGACTAAAAACTGTAACACACCTCCAGACTTTAATGGACTTTCTGCTGTTGGTGCTGCAGGCCAGTGTTCCCACCCTGGTCTTTAAGGCACACTGCCTGCCTGAGTTACATGTTTACTTGCTTCAACTAAGCTGATTTCAAAAATCGCTCTAAACTATTTTGAAAACAATTAGTTAATTTTCTTCCTCTTTCCTGCTATGTGCTACTTTGTGGTGTTCTATCACATAAAATCCTAATTAAATACATTGAAATTTGTGGTAGGTAGAACATTTGAAGAGGTGTGTATACTGTTGTTACACTGTACATCCTGTTGTGTTTTTGAACAGACTTGATCTAAAATCGGCTTCTGCTTTGCTTTTGCAGCTCTACTTTCAGTCACTGCGCTGAACTACCTCCTGTCCCTGGTCTCTTTGGTTCTGTTCTATGTTTACTACACCCATTCTGATGGCTGCACTGAAAATAAGGTCTTCATTAGCATCAACTTGCTGCTGTGCGTCACAGCCTCCGTCATGTCTGTTCTACCACAGATTCAGGTAATAAGCCCTTCTTTTTGAAGTTCTCTTGTAAAAAGCAGCATCTTGTAATTTAAAGGGGCAGTATTATGTCAAATAGATTTTTTTCAGCTTTACATCATGTTATAATGTTTTATCCTGTCATCAAAAGTATACCTGAGAGCTGTTTTCACAAAAGTCTGATTCAGAAATACAAGATCTGAGATAAAGCCAGTGTTGCCATAGCACCATTAAGTTAATCTTGGCCAGATTTGGCCAGAGTATCCAAAAGTTGTACTCAAATAAGAGAAGCAATAGTTCAGCATATTTTTCTTTACAAAAGTGGAAGTAAAAAGTAGCCAGCCAGGAAATTACTCAAGCAAGAGTAAAAAAGTATTTGGTAAAAAGTCTATTCAAGTACTGAGTAACTGATCAAATTATCAACCATTTAATGTTTAAAAATTACATCAGACGGACCAAAACATAAAGTGCCTGACTTTATATTTTTATCGTTTCATGAAGGCCAAAGCTCCTCTGCTGAGCTGCGGTTTCTGAGCTTCAGCTTCACAGACCCTCAGCTCTTTCAGACTAGCCAACAGCAATTAGCAAACACCTGGTGGAACTGCTGAGCTCAATACATGAGCTACTTCTCAGAGCAACGCTGGTAAAAACATTGCTAAAGGGTTAATGGAGCAGCCATGTTGTGATGACTTCCTGAAGACAGACTTTAAGAAAGAGCAGAAGTTTTTAAAGAGACAGAAGCCCAATTTCAAGGTGTTAAATTACAAAATCAAGTCATATTTGATATAGCATTTTTATAACAACTGAAGGTAACATGATTGTCGTATGAAATGGCACTATATGCCTGGAAACAACAGTTTTTTCACAAATATGTAAAAAAAATAAAAATTTTTTAAATAAAGTTACATACTGGAGCTTTAACAAGTAAACTAAGCTAAATAAACTATAACGTTTTAATACTATAAATACAGAATTTATCTCAGAGGTGTTGTAGTGTTAGTTCTGTGTGTGTTTATGTATTCAGTTCATTAATTTAGAATACGCGCTTTGTTTTTATTAGATACCAATGAGAAAATTTAGGTCGAGCAATTTGATAAAGATTAAAGTGGTAGTGAACATTTTCAGTTCTCTGATTTCTTCCTAACGCTGCATATTCTTCATAAAGGAGTCCCAGCCCAGATCCGGCCTGCTGCAATCCTCCCTGGTCACTCTGTACACCATGTACCTGACCTGGTCTGCAATGACCAATGAACCTGGTACGCAAACATGTACAAATTATTAGTTACTCTAATGACAGTGTCCTGTTAACACAGCGCTTAAAACAGAGAAGAGAAATAAAAGATGTTAAAATCACATTAAATTAGCTTCTTATAATTGACTTTCTACTTTACTTAAAAGATTTCTGGAGCAGGACACAGGAAAGAGGATATTCTCACAACAATGAGAGAGAAAAAATGTCAGGTTTATGTATTAATGTCTTCACAATCAGATGTTTACATACATTCGGTACAGATGCCTTTGAATGACTTGGGTGAAATGTTCTGGGTTTCCTGATTTTGAAGACATCAATTAATAAATATGACATATTTGTTCTATCATTACTGTGATGTTTAGCAAATAGAAATATCTTTGATAATTCTGTCTTAAAACAAGATACATTTGTTCTGAATTAAACAAATGAGCCTGTTGTCACACATAAATGAAAATGCTTGTTTATGATCCCTCTGTTTATGATTCCATCTTTTGTGTCGCTCAGTTTTAACAGTCAGAAACTTGTCGTGAACTGAAAGTTTGGACATTTTTGATTTGAGTGTGTGTGTGTGTGTGTGTTTGTTTTGCAGACAGAGATTGTAACCCCAGCCTTCTGGGCATCATTGGGCTTAATAGCACCAGCCCTAAAGGTCAGGACCATGTGGTTACGTGGTGGGATGCTCAAGGGATTGTGGGATTGATTCTTTTCCTCATGTGTGTCCTGTACTCCAGGTGGGAATCTCCTTTATGTCAAAGCTTGTTTTGTACCGGCAGAGATGCTCAGATTATTAGTAAATTAGTGGTTGAAAAACGGCTCTAGCACATTGTTAACTTGTTGTGTTTCTGTTTGTCCACCAGTATTCGCAATTCTTCAAATGCCCAGGTGAACAAGTTGACTCTGACCACTGATGAGTCTGCTCTGATCGAGGATGGACCCCAGACAGACAGCTTTGAGGAGAGCAGCGGCCCTAACAGAGCTGTGGACAATGAGAAGGATGGGGTCACCTATTCTTACTCTTTTTTCCACTTCATGCTGTTCCTAGCGTCACTCTACATCATGATGACGCTCACCAACTGGTACAGGTGGGATTCTGAGGATTGTTCTATTATTTTAAAAAGAATGGTGCAGGCGGACGTTTTCTGCTTGGTGCTGAAGTCGATGCTTCGCCACACTTCCTGTCATCCTGCACTGCTAAAGGAGCTCAGAGGATTTCTGACAGAAATGTTTGGTAAAGAGTCAGAGCTGTCTCTCTGATCCAGTCAGCCCTGTTTCTATTGGAACAATATACAGTGGAAATCACATATTTACATATTCTGAATAAAAAGACACAAACATGTTTTTTTTTTTCTCACTGTCTGAAGTTAAATGCAACTTTTCTTGTTTTAGTTTAGTTAGAATTACCAAAATAATTTCTATCTGCTAAATACTAGAAAACTTGGTGAGTTAGTTATTTCTTTGAATTCAGAATAAGATAACTACCATTTAAAATGTCTGACTTCAGTCAAACATTGAGTGTATGTAAATATCTGGTTTCATCTGTATGCATAGAGCACGTCTTCCATTTAACTTGTGTGATTTGTTGAAGTCATGTAGACATAGGGCCCAGTGGAGGAGGCTATTTGAGCACCAACACCCTGTAGTGTGTAGTTTAGAAAGATATAGATGTGAATGTAAATCTCAAAGACATATGCCTCACACACACACACACACACACACACACACACACACACACACACACACAAAATGACATTTTATCACTTTGTTTAACTTGTAGCTGAACAATATGAGCAAGTTTCATTTTCCATATGAAGTGGCAGCATTTCAACCTGTTGGTTGCTTGTTTCTCTGTATCTGCAGCCCTGACTCCAAATATGAGACCATGACCAGCAGGTGGCCGTCTGTGTGGGTGAAGATCTCCTCCAGCTGGATCTGCATTGGCCTTTATGTGTGGACTCTGGTGGCTCCACTGGTCCTGGTCAACAGAGACTTTGACTAAAAAACACACTTCCCTGCTACTCAACTGTAGATTCATGCTTTGCATCTCTTGTGTTTTCTGTCATCAGCTATATAAAATCTAACCTTGCACCTGCTTACCGTGACAGAGGCAGATTAGTCCTGGTGTTAGAGGATCTCAGAGTGTTCAGTGTAGTCGTTTTTGGCATGTGCAGTCTGGGTGATGAGTAAAGCCTGTGTGCATGCATTCATTTCATCTTCATTCCCAGTAAGATGAATCTTTGTGTTCTTGTGACAGGTTGTAGCCTGTTTTTAGTGAACCCTTGCACTGATGCAGTTGTAAATAAGTTTGTTCTGTGGTTTGTCCAAAGTGACTAATCGTTAATAAGCATGTTTTCCTTTAAGCAGTGAATGTTTCTTCACTTTTTAGGAGTGTTGTGATGGCTTCAATTGTCTCTAGCTGTCAACCTAATAATAATGGTCTCTGTAGTTTTGGGACATGTGAAAGACTGTTCCACAGAAATTCAGGCTCAAGCAGAGAGATGTCTGGAACTGGGAACGCTGTTCCACTTCATTGCATGAATAGTGCTGTGTCAGTGTTTTCTGTGTTATTTGCAGCTGGCACATACATAAAAGACATTCTTCCTTTCATTGACTGATTAATGTCTATTGTGTAAAAATAAGTCTGGTTAAAACCTCTTTGTAGTGTTATTAGATAATAGTTGAGTATTAATTTTGTCATAAAGCTATTACATCCCTTAATTAAAATAAAGTGCAAAAAGAAATGTGTATTTTGTTTCATGCTTCCATTAAGCTGTACTCTGAATATGTTACAAAGTGACATCAGACTTTTAAAGCGTTTTTCAGGATCCTCAAAGAGGCTCTATGATGAAATCAGTCATTCCCATTCACACACTGATGATGGCAGGCTGCTGGGTTGTAGCCACAGCTGGAGCAGGCTGACGGAGACCAGGCAGCCATATTGCACCCTCGGCCCCTCTGACCACCACCAGCAGGTAAGGTGGTAGGAGTGTTTTGCCCAAGGAGATGACAGGTGGACAGAGTGGAAATCGAACCGGCGGCACACTTGAGCGAACTGCAACCACTGTCACTTAAGTATTAGAGCAGAGATTCTCCACTTGCGTCTTCAGGTTTCAGGTGTTTCCCGTAGGCCACACACCTGCTGTGCTTCAATAGGTGATCAACAGGTTTCTGCTGGTCAGGGAGCTGAAGCAGAGAGACCTGGAACAGCAAACATGTCCTGAGAACCACTTTGCTAGACCAACTCTTCTTGTGGGATGACAAGAAGAGTTGTTTTTTATGCTGTGATTTTTGTGTCATTAAAATGAGAGCCCAGTGACCAATATGTGTAGATTTACCTGTGCACACATACCTTTGTAAACCAACAAAAATTAGATTTTGTGCATTTAAATTAAACACTCTCATGCTATGGCACACACTCAGCTCTGATGACTCCAGCTTTCCTGCTCTCTGCCTGCCTGCAACTGTCGCCATGTAAATGAACAAAATCACCAGCCAATCACAGACAAGACTCTTTAATCCAATCAGATTATTCCTAGGAATCAATCAATCCAATTTTATTTGTATAGCACATTTCAGCAGCAAGGTATTTCAAGGTGCTTTACATAATTAAAAGAAAAAATAAAAACTGCATGTGACATTGAAGGAAGTATGTATTAACTGGAAAGAAAAACAATCAAAATACTGAACCAGAACATTGTGAAACAACACGGGACAAGAAAACCTAGTAAAATAAACTCGTATTTAATTAAGCATACAATGCTTATTTAGATTATTTACTATGTGGTGTTTACATAATAATAATGCGGTTTTAAGCAGTAATAAAATGTGTGAAAAATGCTTTTGTTACATTTTCAGGAGTTTTACAATTCCTAAATGGACATGCAAAGCTTTTTAAAAATACTTTTATTAGTGGGTCAGAATAGTGTAAAATCGTAAATTCCTCATATCTGTAGTATTACTTTGATGTTTGATCTTAGTTTAACGTTCTGAAATACATAAGTGTGACAAACATGCAAATAAAATAAAAAAATCATGTCAGTTCTTTTTCACACCACCGTATGGCTTGAGTATCATTCAATTTTTAATTTAAGAAACGTAGACATTTATTGACAGTTTAATGACCACATGTCAAAACCTTATCGAGACAAAAGCTTCAATTCAAGCTTTCAGAAATCAGAATGTGGCTGGTCTATGTTTCAGGCTAATATAGCCATCAGTGCTGAATAAAGCTGGCATGTGTTAGGCTAATAAGACTGGAAGGTAATAGTACTTCAAAAGATGTCACCTGCTCGGTTAAAATGGCTGTAATTACAAAGACACAGGAGGAGATTATGAAAACACAGGAATCAGAAAGCATTAAAGCCGCCCAGGTGGCACATGCAAGATGACTTATTTCACATTGTATGTAGTCTAATTTTAATATACTATTAACAATATCATAATTTTACTTTCCATTTTTGCTTGAAAATAAACACAGCCAAAAGCCATTAAGGAGTTCAAAAAATCTTATTTGTTTCTTTGGTTGACTACTATTGGCTCTGAATGACTCAGACATTTCTGTTGTATTGCTGTTTCAACCAATATTACGATTTCAAATATTTGTAGAAAATCGTAAAATATTGCTTACTAAGGCCGATTGCTATACTCAATAAACTAATCACAATAAACTAAAACCTGCTTGATAAATAAAAATTAAGTTGATAATTTCCAGTTGCATGCGCTCTGCATGTTTCTGCATGGGAGGTGATGTTGCTCCTTCTCTATTCATTTCCTATGGAACTTGCCAGAGACGGAAGTTACCAACAAAATTCATGCATGGAAAATTTCAAGCTTTTACGCAAACACACACAGACTATCAACACAAGAAAGTTAAGGGAATGTAGGGTAGTTTTATTTAAATAGCACATTTTCAGCAACAAGGCAATTCAAAGTGTTTTCCATAAATTAGAAGGAAATACAAATTAAAAAAAAAAAAGAAATTTTGTGACTTTCTCTAGTCCTTGTAATTTGTACATGTGAAAGATGCTAACCTCTAACCACACCTACTACTGATTTAGTGAGCTACAGGAACCTGTGGTGAACTTCAGCATGTTTGTGTTCTGAACACAAGCACACACAGCTCCCTACCCTTCATGCTTCTCTACCTCTCCTTGAACATATCTTTGCTATCCAAATGGACAGCTACCTTCACGTTTTTGAAAATGTCAGGGTTTAGATTAAAAGTTCACATAAAATACACTTTCCTCTTCAGATGAATAGAATTAAATGTTAGCAAATATGGATGTGGTTCTCTGTATTTAATAGTCACTATGCATCTGCATGTTTGTCCTGCTTGAATTGTGTTAGTGGGGATAGCAAATCTGTTGCTAAGATGGGTCTTTTGCCTCTAAAGTAATGCTGTGTTTATTTCAAGTTCTTTGAGTGTCACTTCCATGGTAATGCCATGGGTACTGGCACCCTAAGCAGGCCTCTTTTGGCTGTTACTGCCTGTAGAAGGGGTTGCTTTTGTCCTGTTTTTTCACTGCTTTAGCCAGAAGAGTTAGGTTAATATAAGAGGAATAAAGTTTGGATAATATGTAGGCTGACATCGATATAAGTTTGTGATGACTAATCTCTCATGTCCAAAAATCGTGAATGGAATCCTGCGCCTGTGTTCCTCTCTTTCTATGTTAATGATTACAAAAAAGTAGTTGTTTTTATTGAAGTTACACGGCGACTTTGCTGCCTTAAATCCCCAGGAAATTAAAACATTTTTAGATGCAACATTTCTGAGTGGATCACTGAAGGGTTCAACGACTTTGTTTGGAATTTTCTGAAATCTCAGAAGTGTATTGCTTCCAGTCAAGTCTGTCTTTGCCAGGATAAAAGTATATATATGACTGAGGCAGCCCTAGCACTAACAATAACAATAACACTATTTTTTGAATCAATTACAAATAAGATTGAGTCATACTCTGAATATTTAGAGCAACGTAAAATTTGATATTATCTTTAGGCATTAGATACATTTAAACAGCAGGAACCTTTAAATAATCTGTCAACCATGAGAGATAATTTGTTTGTTTCTGCACATGGGAAATTATAGATGTTTGTCATTCATATAACTCTGTAATAAGAAGTACCCTCTCATTTCCTCACTGGGTAGACGTGTGTCTGCTGTGTGCTTTGAATGAGATCATGAAACATTCAGTCCAGCCTCTTGGAGGTCAGGAACTGTGGGGAACACGTGCAAAGACAGAGTATCTAAACCCATTGCTACATAAGCCTTTTAACAAACAAAACAGCAAATCCCTTGATGCTCAGGGTATTGCTTCTGTCACCTAAAGAACATTTCCAGGATTAGAGGACTAATGTCCCAGCAAGATCTAAAGAAACTCATCCATGTGTTTATCTTCTGTCTAAAAAAAAAAATCAATCTTCCAGCTGCAGCTGATCCAGAACGCTGCTGCTGGTGCTCTGACTAAAACCAGGAAAATAGAGCACATCACCCAGGCTAGAGTACTTACACTGAGAGAATAGACTTTAAGATACTGTTAGTTTATAAATCACTGAATGGCTTAAGACCACAATACATTAAAGATCTGCTGTTGTTGTGTCAACCTTCCAGACCTCTCCGGTCTTCTGGTTCTGGTCTGCACTGCATGCCCAGAACCAGAACCAAACATGCAGAAACAGCATTCAGCTTCTATGTACCACAAATCTGGAAAAAAAAAACATCCAGAAAACTGTAGAAACACTGAGTTCCTTTAAATCTAGACTAAAAACCCACCTGTTTAACATAATCAATGGAACATTGACCGGCATATATTATGTATATTGGCGATTTTAACGAGAAAACAAAGATTCACATATGTTGACTGTATGTTCAGTTTAAGATTTTTATGTTTTTATGGTATAAAACACTTTGACCGGGTGCTGAAATGTCATACAAATAAACTTGATTGATTGATTGATTGATTGATTGATTGATTGATTGATTGATTGATTGATTGATTGATTGATTGATTGATTGATTGATTTAATGACTGGATTAACTCAAACAACAAACATCCAAAGAATAATACTCTATTTCTTACATTGCTCTTGGAAATATATGAAACAATTGTTTACATGGTATGAAGGGATCTCAGGAGACAAGAACAGCAGTAAATCATCCCCTGCTATTGCATACAACTTTCCTGATTACTGTTTTTTATCGTGTGCTTGTGGTGAACCCAAATGTAGCCAGGACGTCAGAGTGAGAATAGTGAGAAACTGTGCATTTCAGAGGAATGCACAGTTGGTACCACATAAAAAATTTGAAATCAATTTGTAATTTACTGGCATGAGGACCACAGGACACTAAGCAGAGCACAATGATAGGATTCATCAGTGAACTATGAAAGCAAAAGAGCTATGAAGGTGGGATCAGCTAAATGGAGACCAGATGAAACTAATCAGAGGAATGCACAGTTGGTACTAAGGAGAGATGAATAGCTAACACTAAGAAAGCAGTAGTAACTAAATAGAACACCAGAAAGATGTTAATAACCAAAAGCTGAAACCTACCATAAAACTAAAACTAAAAGAAAAACCACAGAGAACAGAACACAAAACCAAAAAATCAACACAATGCACCACGAACAGAAAGACTTTAGATCTGCAGGGCATTCTGAGAAATCTGTTGACTTAGCCTGAAAATGTGAATAAACACATCTTACAGGTTGTTTTGCCAGATCTTGTGAGAAAAACAAGCAACCAGCTCTATGAAAACAAGCCCAAAAAAAAAAGCCAAATGGTGACCACACAAATCCAAAAGATTTTAAAGTGGTTTACAGTGCATACCTGCATATAACACGACACCATTGCTAACTACTTAGAGTTTTTGCTTTATTGTGGGGAACTGGGAGATAGTAATTTTTTTGGAAAGAAAGTCAAGTCCAAATGAGCAACTTCATATTCAAAAACAAGCCCAAAAAAACACAACCTGCTAGTTTCATAGCTGACCAAATGTTCAATGGTTGCTGGAAAAGATCAAGTGTTTTCTTGTTAACTGGAAACCATTTGCTGCATTCTTGTTGGTTGTGCAGGAGGCTCTTCTTCTGCTTTTCAGAGATGTAGTGTTATGTGACTGCGTTGAGTTGGAGGGTTGGGCGGTTGGCCAGCAGTGGCCGAAGCACAGCATGGGATATTATGCTCAGATGGTTTATTTTGAAGCTCTATATATGATTTAAGTTTGTGTTGATTTGAATATTATATGCAGGTGCAGGTTTATGTTGTACCTGCATATACAGGTGCGTCTACTTGTATTTTAACAAGTAGTATATATTCTAGTGGTTGTAGAGACTTTTTGTCATTCATATATATTTTTTCAAATGCTAGTCAACTTAAACTTATATGTGTAGCATTATTCAGCAACAAGGCTGTTCAACATGGTTTGATTGTTTCTGGTTTACTTGGAAGTAAATGGGATTCAGTGTGTTGCAAACTGACCTGGTTATGCTGAATGGTGATGTTCTCAGAGCGCAACTTTGTAAGCTAACAATAATATGCAGTGTGTGCTATGATAACTCAAACACGCTTAATATAATCAAAATATTGCACCAAGAAGCAGATGCTACTAAATAAAGAAAACTTAATATAAGAAATACTTGTATTTTGTGCTCCAAGTATATGCAGTTAAGCATAGCAATACTTCTCATTATCCAGGTCAGGTAACTTTTCTTTTAATTTATCTCTTAGCCCAGCCATGAGAATGGATACGTTTTTAAAACAATGTTTCCAATGAACTAGGTTCCTGCAATTTAGCTTTATTTTAACCAACAATATTTCACAAAGTGATGAAGTACAGTTACATAATAAGTATTGTTTTGTTTTAATATATTGACAGTTACTAAGTTTTTATGGAAAGTCTTCAGCTTTAAATGCAGTTAAGTTTGGATTTGGTTAAAAAAAAAGTTTGCTAAATACAACCAACAGTGCTGCTAATTGATTCACAGTGGTTTTCAAAGGCATTGCCATTTAAAATTTATTTTCACAAACATGTTTAACTTTTTTTTGAAAATGTCACTGAAGTAGTCATTTTTCAATTTCATCAAATTTATTAACAGCAGATTATGATGCTAATAAAAGTGCATCATAATCTTAGAATATTTTCATGATCTAATTTTGAGAACCATAATATTTTAGTCTAAATGAAGAAATGTGGCAATTCTCACCAGACACCTTAATCCAGTACATTTGCAATGCCATGTTTTGAACTTAACTTGCATATTTTGCACTCTTCAGTAAACCATAGGGAAGACATAAACAGAGAATAGGAAAGTGCATGATTGTCCTTAGCATCAGAAAAGAGTCAGAAGTAGTTTGAGAGCATGTTTGAATTTAGAGAAAGAGGAAAATGAGCTTTTCATTGAAGGTTTGGCACACGTTCATTAAAGTGGGTCTTAGAATAGCTAGTATGGAGGCTAGCCTTTTCAATGTGCTTTTCACGTTTTCCCTGGCCTCTCCAAAACAAAAGTCCCACAGTGCTTTTGTTGTTGGTTATTGCACAATCTTTGGAGGAGAAGATGTGTTTTCACATTATGTGCAAAAAAGAAAGACCTGTGTTAACTTCCCAGTGGCACAGATACAGTCAGAAAATTCAATATTTTACTGATTGTGGGAAAAAAAAGTCAAGTTATTTAAATAAAAAGAACTACAAGTGCCTTTGTGCTGAATTGAATTGGTACTCACAAAACTACACACCCCTGCAAATTCTCAGATTTTTTTGACTTGAAGACCACAAGAAACAAGAAGAAGATATGATGAACAAAAAGTTGCTATAATCTGGCTGCATAAATAAACACTTTTTGAATCACCTTTTAGTTTAATTTCAGTCTTTACTTGCAGTCTCTCAGTAGTGGTAATATTTGTCCTCTGTATTGCACTAATATTTAACACATCTGCCTGACTGTGAGGATGTCTCTTGTTCTCTGGCGTCTCCACATGACCCCAGAGATGTTCTAGTAGAGTTCGTCCTGGACTCTAGCTAGATCAGAGATCTGCAAAGCCACCTGTGGCTCTGGAGCCAAAGGTGGCTCTGATCAGCATGACCCCACTGTGAGAGCGAGGTGTATGTGTGTGTCTTAAGAGAACAATGGGTCATAAAGTAGGGCATGTAGCCTAGCCTTTAGACCTAACAAAGGGACACGGAACAATTTTTGGTAGTATGTAAGTTTTGTGACATCAGCAATGAGCACAATGAATGTTTGTATATACGGTCTGGTTAGTTGGTTTTAGGAAAAACAACTCTGCTTACTGTTCTTGTAATAGTGCCAAACTAAGCTTGTATTCACTGAACAGATCATTTTACTATTAATCACAATTATGAATAGCTAAGTGAAACATTTTTGTCAATTCGTGTTACACAACAAGTAGTTAGACCATGTAAAACAAATTTATAGTACAAACTGTTGTTGGATAAGAAATCAGCAAGTGTTCAAAATGACATGCATCAGGTAAAACCCCCAATAACAATATTCTGAAATGATTTGGCTCAATTCAAATGATATTTTAATCCAAATGAGAGATTTGGTTCATGCCCGTTTCTAATCTGAAAGGCCTGCATGTAAACGCCGACCCGATCGTATCCTGACTGTGGCAAACTGAAATGACTGTGTAGGTGTACCTCATGTCATCCTAACAAATGTACTCCTTCTGCAGCTGCTGCTGTGTCAGGGAAGCAAACCTGAGGAAATCAGTAAAGTCTTTAATGTCATTAGATCTCAGTGCGGGTCGGGTCCATTCTGGGCGCTCAGAAGACAGAACAAACACATCACTGCTGTAGTTTGTTTTTATGTTCAGTCACAACATTTTACAACTGCATGTCAGTGCTTCTATTATGAATGAAACGTGGTGCATGTAAACTGCCATTGGCTGAATGGCCATTCAGCCAATGGCTGATTGGCTGAACTTAGTGTTGGAGTACAGGACGTTGAGGCTGCTAGGCATTTTGGTAAGAATTAGTCTTTTGGTGTTGCTAACGCTACATCTTGTAGCAGGCTTATATCAATATTGTTCCAAAATTAGAAATATCCCATTGCAAATCCAGCATTATATGCTGCTCTTGACATTCAAAAATGATATAACAGTTATGAATGCAGAAATGCTGCAGAAATGCAGCAAACAGGTCTTAGGCCCTGTACACATTGAGCACCACAGAAAATGGTGTAGTAGGAAGTGATCATTTCTAATCACTGAAGAAGCAGAATCCATGTGGATGCTCGGCCTGACTGACAAAAACCTTTTGAAAATTTACTTTAAACCAGTGGTGCCCAAAGTCAGTCCTGGAGGTTCCGGCATCCTGCATGTTTTAGCTCTCTCTCTGTTTTAGCGCACCTGGACAAAATGATGGCTCATTAGAAGGCGTAAGAACATTGACATGCTGAAAAGGTCGTTACTACCACCAGGGAGAGAACTAAAACGACTACTTTAAACCATCACAATATTTTATGACAATATTCCTTTACTTCTTATATAAAAACCTGATGGAGAGAACAAGCCTGAGTAAAAACTGTATTTCATAAAATTTTTGGAAATCTGTTTTCATAATGACTCACTTAGCTTATTTTAGGATTCACTTGTACTTATACAGATTACAGAGCTGCTCTGAAGCTGATTTCTCACCCATTTGTTTTTGTCACACCTTTGTGCAACAGGAGGTGTTTTGACAGTGTTAAAAAGAATGTGCTGATAGCCCCTTGCTCTAAAGCCTTGGTCCAGAAACAGCCACATTCCTTGTGGTCACTCACCAATGGAGGCAAAATGTAATTAGCACCTATTAGTGAAGGCCTGGGGGCAATCTTTTAGACTCAAAGGCCAGCTCAAGCCCTGAGTCAGAAACAAAACACACCCAGCTGGTCCCTTACTGTGCACACAAGATTAATCCCACAGTAATGTGGCAGCACAAGAGTATGACATTTATTTGATGCTCCATATTCCTACTGTAGTTAGGGAAACGAAAAGTTTCCAACACTGTTTTGGGAATTCAACCCAAGTATCAGCATCACTGGTGCACAAGTTTGTTTCACTATTAATCACAATTCAAATGTTCAATTTCTAGTTTTAACAAAACAAAACACAAACACAACTTTTAAGAAACTTAACGGTACAGATACATGGATTAGAATTTACAAGACTGAGGCTTACCAGCCTGTTATTTGCAATATTTTAACAGTTTGTGTGTACGGTCGAGAACAAAGGGCCTCAAATCAGTGAATGTTGGAAGACGGGTCTAGATAGGGGTGAGAGTGACCACGCCTCCTCTGTGCCAGATCCTGGACTCCCAGACAAACTCCTGGCTGAAGAAAGATCATGGCTTCTAGAAGTGAAGATATATGTTCAACGTGGTTTTTAATACTCAATAGTGTGACATTTTTTTTATTATATTTTTACTTTGCTCAACTGTCTCTTGTGTCTTATTCCGTTTCATTCCTTGTGTTTTACATGTTTTATCTTATTTGACCCATAGTAAAACACTTTGGTTAACCTAATGGTTATTGTCAAGGGCTATGCAAACAAAGTTATTATTCATCCCTGAATATTAGAATGCTAAACTCTCTTCAAAATATGGAGAACACTGAAGAGAGAGACAAATATAAGTGTGCAGAGTTTTATATAATTAGACTAGTCACTGCATCTTCCTCAGCACATAAAACACAGTTGTAAAAAGGCATGCACACATTCACACACACTTCCCCTACTCCCCACACACACACACGAACCTCGTGTTCCTGTATCACATCCGCATTTTCAGGAAATCATTTAAACAGTGGCTTTTAACGATCACAAATTGTACTCAATTGTTTTAAATTAACATGTCTGAACAAGATTGTTTTGTCCTTGTTTTTATGGGTTACATATTTTTAAAATAACTAGAAAAATAAATTCTATGTCAGGAGAGTGGTGAGTAAAGTTTGGGACTGTCCTGAAAGAGTGCAATCATTTTTGGGGCATTGGACTCTTGAAGTCAGAACCATTACGACTTCCCAAGAAGAAAGCAGAAGTAAACAAGAACAATAAATATACTTAAACAAAAAATGTAAGCATGACGAGTTCCCACAGAGCTGTATTAAAAAACCAAGTCATAAAACAAGTAATTAACTTACAACAAAAAAGGCTGACTTTTAATTAATCGACTGTTTATATTTTTGATGTTCTGCAATAAAAATGTTTATTTTTATCAGATGTTAGTGACTGACTCCTTTTAATTTAGATTCAATGTAGGAAACTGGCTAGTTGTATAAGTGAAGGGTTCAGTGTCTACAATTTGTAAATGGTTGCATAAGTAATCACTTCAACAACTTAAATTACACATCTGTAACGTAACATGTACAGTCAACCTTCTGGCCAACAAAGTTTCTTCCCTAGAGATCGGCACATCCAGATAAGCCAAGTTACTCATCTCCTATATGGCAACAAACAATACTGGGAAGCAGCTGAGCAGCGGCAGGAAGGATGAGAAGGTCAAACATTCTTCCTCTGGTTATTTGCACACAGTGTCTTTGTGGGAAGATTTAGGAAAGCTCCACACCAAAAAAAAAAAAAAAAAAGGGGTGCGGCCAACGTCAGCTTCCCTCCTGTGAAAGAGCAGGAGAAAACTGATGTTAACTCACTCTGGAGCAACTCACTCACTCAGTGACTTTCATACACATGTATCTTACTAGGAATACATTTCTAATGAAAAAACACATCAAGTGAAGAAAGCAGTTCCCAAACGTTTTGTCATCTTTTAAGGTGGGAGCTGCTGTTTTCCTTTAATATACTGTATCCAGATGGCTGGATGCCAGGAGTCACTACACTTGAACAGAACTAGTAGAAGATCTGTTAGTGGAAAACTGCCAGATGCTGGCAGGGAAAGCATACATGGAACGACATAACCAAGTGGCGGGCATAGTGTACAGAAACATCTGGATATATGGACTGGAAGCCCTGAGATCAAAATGGGGAACACCCCCAAAAGTGGTGGAGAATGACCGAGCTAAGATCCTGTGGGACTTCCAGATCCAGACAGACAAAATGGTAATGGCAAACCAACCGGACATTGTGGTGGTGGATAAAGAACAGAGGAAAGCCGTTGTGGTGGATGTAGCAATACCAAGTGATTACAACATCAGGAAAAAGGAGCATGAGAAATTGGAGAAATACCAGGGCCTCAGGGAGGAACTGGAAAAGACCTGGAAGGTGAAGACCACAGTGGTGCCTGTGGTCATCAGGGCAGTCACCCCCAAACTGGAGCAGTGGATAAACGGATCCCAAGGACAACATCAGACATCTCAGTCCAGAAATGTGCAGTTCTAGGCACAGCTAAGATACTGCAGAACCCTCAAGCTCTCAGGCCTCTGGTAGAGGACCCGAGAGAGAGAGAGAGAGAGACCACCTGCGTAGGGTGAGAAGGGAATTTCTTTTTATATGTGGCGACACTAGATGGAGGCTCAGATTTTTTGGACTTTTAGCTTTAATAGGTTGCCCAGCAACACCACCCTGGGAATATTTCCTTTGGTTTAAGGCACACAGGTTTTGTTATGCATTTAATTTAAAGCATCTGAGACAGTTTCAAATGTATATAAAAAACATTATTCTTTTTAAAAATTCTCTTTTTAAAATCAGTTTCTTTTTAAGAATAGGACACGAAGGAAAACAAAGAAAATCAAATAGAAGAAAGTGCAGTAGCTGAGGTTACCGGCCAGAGGGGCGCTATAAGGTTGGCATCCGCCAAACACAGCAAACCAAGAAAAACCTTCAACACACCAGAAGAAACCTAACCCTAACAGTTAACCAATATAACAATCTTAAACCTAATAAGAAAAACAATATCAGCCCGACTAAAAGAACAAAAAGGGCCGTAAACAAAACGAGTAAAGAAATAGAAAATCAACAATAGACAAAGCAAATGAAAACATCAGGACCAGGCGTGGCCCGCTTGTCAGCCACAACAGGAGGTGAAATGGACGCCGATGCTTCACCACAAACACGGTCGATGAAGGCGGATTATGCCGCCGCAGTCCAACTTTTAAAACGATTGTGTAGAAGTTTGGGAGACGAACTCAGAGCAAAGCAGAGAAGATCAGAGAAGATCAGAGCAGCAATGGTCCAACTGTGGGGGGGACCTAGGAAAAATTAATTTAAGTCACCATTTTAAATAAAAACAAACTGGAGCTTAGATGAGCCTTAATTTACCTGCGGATCCAAACACACACTCGCAAAAGGAGGAACAGAAGGAGCGCAGCGCAGCGGCGTTTTACCTATAATCACAATTCAATTTAGATTTTCTGGCCAAGATCAGCTGAAGTGCAGGGAGAGAGAGAACACCTACCACCAGAACATTAGCGCAACATGCACCAGCCAGCGATTTGTTACTTTCCGCTGCCAGAGTCCACAGGACGCGAACCACACAGTGGGAGAGCAAAGACCACACATCCTTATGTACCACGCCCACCTTAACAACCGGAACTTCTCACCTGACAACCACCTGTGTGGGATGGACCTTACCACAGGGTCCGCCTTTCATTGGCTAATGCCCATTTTACGTCACAGCGCAGCTATCACGTGGGTTACTGGCTCACAAACTCATGCTAATGTACATTGTGTACATTTGTCAAAGTTTTTGCGTCAGGACTCGACAAAAAATGGTTCTCCACCGTCAGTGGGGTATCTGTACAGGTGATGTCAGGTATCTTGATCGTGTTTGTGGAACTAAAATTCACAGATTTCCAAAATCTGAATTGGAAAGCCTTGCTTGGATCAAAGCTTGTGCACAACCGCATTTGCAGCTCAACCGTCATAGGATCAATAAGAACAAAGTGTCTGCTGGCGTAAGTATTATTGCTTTGCTTTCTTTGTGTTTAGTGAATGAAAAAAATAAAGTCAATAATAAACACAGCCATTATGAAAACCTTTTAGCCAAGTACAGCATAATGGCAGTACCGATACAACTTCTACACCCTGAAGCCTGTCTGTTACAGCCTTACGTTAGCTGAACAGATCAATATGCAATGTGTACCGTATCTGACATACATTAAAGATTTTATTTCACCTGAAAAGGCTTTTTACTAAACTGTAATCGTGTTAGCCACACTAACTTTTACTAAACTGTAATCGTGTTAGCCACGCTAGCACCGAGTACCGTGTATCAGGCGTAGGCACATTCGAACCCTCAAAACCATGAATGTCCGACTCACCCAGCCTTGCAAGAACAACAGGCATCAGTGATCTTGTCCACAGCTATATTTATGCTGAGGGTCTGAGGATCTGCTGTTTTCCTCATAGACTGGTAGCATTTAGCTGCAACTCGCACAATGTTAGAGGCATCGCGTGGCTAAAACATCTTGATGTCGTCCAAAAAAGATGACATGAACTTGTTGGTTCCCTTGTCCATTGTCGTGGCTGATATTTTGTGAAAATCCGGCAGAAATGCTAAACTAATCGACTCAGAAATACTCTGCAGAGAGTCAGTCGAAATGAAAAATCCCATAGAACCTAAGCTCTGCGAGGAGGTTAATGTGAGACATGAAGTCACGTGGGACTTTCGAGGGGCGTTTCTGGGCGGAGCTTGGTAAGGTCCATTAGGTGTATTTCTATACCACTACATATATATACACACACAAATCACACACACACACACATATATATATATATATATATATATATATATATATATATATATATATATATATATATATATATATATATATACTGCTCAAAAAAATAAAGGGAACACTTCAGTGCTTACTTAAATGTTAAAGTGTTCCCTTTATTTTTTTGAGCAGTGATATATAGAGAGTTTGTTTTGGTAGTGGTAGCTTTTATGATTTGCTCGTTAGTTTGAAATTAATCAATTACTAGAGGGAACTTGGTCCACTGAACAACTGAAAAGCGGGAAAGTACCGTTAGACACCTGGGAATGCTGCCTATGTGAGTGAATGAGAGTACTTCTGAAGTATCTGTCAGACATCGGCCTGATGCCTGTGTGGTTTCTCCTCCAAGATGTATAATTTTCTCTGCAAGTTATAATCTCTCTTTACCCGACAAGACCTGCTGCTGCCTCTGGTCTAATGTCTCCTCACTGACTTTGCTCTTTTTATTGTGACAATATTTTAAAATGTGAAAGCAACAATGAGGAAATATGCAAAAAAACGAAAGACAGATAACTGGGTTTATTTTTAGCATTAAATAACCAACAAGGGGTGGAACATAGACATAGGTAGTAGAGTAGCCAAGCATTGTACCCAAAAGTAGCACTACATCAACATTTTTACTGAAGTCAAAGCTAAAAAGTAGCTTTTTCATTTAAGTAAGAGTGAAAAAGTATTAGGTAAAAAGACTACTGAAGAACTGAGTAACTGATCATACAATCAGATTTATTTTTGAATTATGTCAAACAGGTAAAATCTAACGTTATGTGCAAATTCTGGCATTTTAAGGACTAAAATAAAAAAATAAAACCTGCCAATAAACAAAATAACATTTAGGCAGAAGAAGCTCTGGAAGGACTAGTTCCAGTGGCAGCAATAAACTTTACATAAAGTAATACAGTAGATAATGTGTGTATTAAAACAGGGTGATGTACTTCCGGTGGTAATTTGTAGTGCTTAGTGTTTCTTATTGATCTCCAAATGACCAGGCAGGTTAAGCAGATAGAAAATAACATCATAAACATAAAGCTGGTGCAGAAACAACATATCTGTGTGTGTGTCTGCGTCTCACACATTTTGGGTTAAAATATGTTTGTTCTTTTTTCATTGAAGTTAATTGAATTGGATAGACTATCCAGAAGCTGCAACCAGAGTATCTTTAGTTGATAATAATCAAGTAAAAGTAAAAACCACAGTGCAGTAAAACTACTCCTAAAAGTATGTTTTTCTAAAAAGTTACTCAAGTAAATGTGACAGAGTACATCTAGGTATAGAGCAGGAGTGTCAAACTCCAGTCCTGCAGTTTTTAGATGTGCCACAGGTACAAAACACTGGAATAAAATGGCTTAATTTCCTCCTTCTTGTGTAGATCAGTTCTCCAGAGCCTTGCTAATGACCAAATTATGCTATTCAGGTGTGGTGCAGCAGAGGCACATCTAAAAATTGCAGGACAGCATCCTTTGAGGACTGGAGTTTGACAGAGCATAGGTGACAGCATTAGTAGTGATGTCATAAGCTTAGTGTGGTAACTGGGACTGATTAGTCATTTAGTTAACATTATATGCATGCAGCAGCAATTATTCTGAAGCTTTTAAACAGGATCAGTTATTCATATCAATCCTGTCATGATATACATGCAAGCTTTGCACTGATTGACTGAACAAGACTCTTCTTAGTGTCCATTATATTTAAGCAACAGCTGCTTTTGTGGGATCAAACAGCATGGAGTCAGTGCTCAGTGGAAACTGCACTGTTATTCCATTCAGAGTAAAAGGATCCACCCTTATGTTATTGTTGTCATATCAGTGGCTCCACTATAAGTGGGAAAGAGGGAGGTAACAGCTTTTGCAGAGCACAGATGGCTGTGTTTCAATAAACAATCTCTGATCTTTGTTGGCTGTTTGATCAGATGTGGGCAAGTCAAACAAATAGAAAGGAGAGTCAATCAAATCCAGATTTCTCCTGGTAGTGAGAGCAACAAAAAATGTTTTTGCTTTTAAATTGAGATAATGACCAGACACAAAAGTGCCATCAGGCAAAATTCGATGAAAGTATGGATCTGAAGTGAGCTGCAATTCATACACTATTGTGGATAGTATTGTGAATTGCTTACTCTGTTTTTACAGCAAAACGTTTTGACAGATTGTTTTAAAAGATCCTAATAAAATTTGTGTATTTTATTAGCAGTGGCGCAGGGATAGAGGGAGCGATCTCTATGCAGAGGCCCACCTGTCACAGGTTCCAGTCCTGGACAGTCCTCACCTTCACCACATCCTCCTCCTCTTTCATGACCCACTTTCCTGTCTGACCTCTGATAAATAAAGTTCACTAGAGATGGAGAAAACCTTAAAACAATTTGTATGTCTTAGAGAAGAGTAACTTATAACTGCCATTTTTGTACAGTCACACCACAGAACAAAGCATTGATAAAGGTTGGTAATGTTAAGAATACGCATGTTATTCTGACATTTTTATTTGGAAATACAGCTTGTGGAACATTGGTATAACTAACTCCTGCTACCAGTGTGTGACCGAGCTTCTCTATGAACCTCCTTCTCTTACTTTGATGACACAACTGTGAAAGTCTGGATTTATTACTATAAATATAAGACATGCTAAGAAGATTTTAGAAAATGAAAAATGCTGTTTGTTCTAAGTGTGGTGGGATGGTGTTCCACTCTGCCCCACTCTGTGCACCGGGCACCGTTGATTGGTGGGCGGGGCGAATGGCTTTATAGTTGGGCGGACCGCTGCAGGGTGCCTGCGGCTTTGTTTCTCTCACTGTTGCTACGGTCGGCGGCTACATGTCGGCTTGTGGGTTTGGTCGACTCGTCTGCGATAGTAAGTGGCAGTTTTGCTATCCGTGGCTAAGATCATGGTTGGTTTTTGGGTGCTACACCTGTCGTGCGTTTCTGCAGTGTTGCTCTGATGGCGTTGCCTGCTGTGGCGGGCGGCTTCCGTCCTGTCCTCACCTGCTGACCCGCTTCCTCCCGGGTTAGGCTGTGTTTCCACCCCTGGGTAAGCTACCTGCTATTTAGCTTTTGATTTCTTTTATCTGGATCCACCGTTAATGGGGTTTCTGTTTCAGGCACCTGATTGTGTTTGGAGCTGCAGCGCTTTGGACGCTCTGCTGTCTTGTCTTGTCTTACTGTTTGTTTGGCCCGCTCTCAACTAAACCTGTTGCTGTGTGGGCGGGGCGTTACTCCTCTGGCCCCATAGAAGGGCATTTGGAAGCGGATGACAACGATTTGTTCCATTGTTTGAAGTGTTTTCTTAATTTTTTTGCATTGCATGGTTTCTTTTTGTTTTACTAATTTATTTTGCATGTTTGTTCATTTCGTTTGGAATAATTGAACTTGTCTGTTCTTTTCCTCATGTGTTCCAGGGGACCGAGTAGTAACTGAAGCCTCATTTTTAAAAAGGATCGTTTTAAGAAATTGTTAAATAAAATATTGTGCACTGCTAAGTCTGTGTTTGGGTGCATCTTGTCACTTTTAAAAAAGATCTACACCTGCTGGTCACATAAGAATAAATTTGTACTGTTTGGTTAGTCGCATTCTGTTTTTAATGTCAAAGTATTTATCAATGAAACCAAAGGCAGATGTAAAGGGTGATCAGTATGTTGGTTTCCACAAGGAAACGAATGGAAAGAATTTAATCCGGCAATCTATAGAATGGGTTAGTTAACGCTGTAGCAGACCTACAAATTAGTCAGGTGGCTTTTAAAAAAAAAAAAAAAATGTATTTTCTTCGGTCAATAGGGCAGTGCAAATAAAACTATTACCTTGGTCATAACGGAGCACTTGACAATGAACTATTCCGCCACATTCCATTTTCCCATTAACTGAGGAAACAAAGATGGAGGAATCCACTTGCACATATGTACATGAGTGGATCTAATGAATCTGGGTTGTCCATAACTCTACGAGAAATTAAAGCATTACAGCAGTGTCATGGTTTTAGGTAGCTGCCTGGGCCACATACAGACACCCTCAGGAGACCACAGAGTGTTAAGATGCTTATTTACAATGTTGTAAATAAATGGATGATTGGTCTGGGGTGGTGCAGGAGGCACGGGAAGTTGGGAACACTGGAAGACGAGCAAGAACAGGTGAGACTCGTACTGACTTTAGAGATGAAGAATATGGATCTTACAAAGATCTGCCGAGGACAGACGAGTGGGAACCGAGACATTGGACTGGAGAAAGTGAAGCTGAGGAGCAATGAGTTGGTTGGAGGGCAGATAGGTTAGGTGGAGGAGGACCCACAACTGGCCTTGTGATGTAGAGGAAACCCAGAGTCTTCACGGAGAGTTTGGAGGTGACGGTGCGAAGCTGGTGAGTTGCAAAAATCTGATCCAGGATGTCGACCGTGGTAACGTTTAAAGAGTACACAAGGAGGGAAGTGATCAAGAGGTTAACACTTGGGGTCCAAATGACTGGCAACTGATTCCTCTTATCGTCCTCTTGAGAGTTGAACACCTGCTAAGCTTCATAAAGAACAGTGGAGACGTTGGACAGTAGTGTAACATTGCATTGTCACAAACCGCAGAGCAGGAGAGGGGCCTGGTCCTTTACAAGCCTTCTTACCACATTGTGTGTTTCATAAGCCATACATGATTTACAGTATTTTCTGCAAAACTGCCAATATGTGTTAATTTCATAAAATATGTAAAGAAATGGTTAAACAAACACATTGTGCCATCAGGGCCTCTCCACACCGTGGGAGAGGCCTGTGCCTGCAATCTGACAGACACTTCTCACCTGAGGAAACAAAAGACTAAGGAACACAAATCAGCATGAGGCTTGAGTGTGGTATGAGAGTAAGTTCAAGATGGGAAGCAGGGGTGGGGGGTCGGCTGCATCTTGTGCAGCAGAATCTCTTCCATTTCCCAGAGTTTCCAAACAGCACCAAGACATGTACAACATATATCTGTTAACTGTCAATGTTGTGGCCAATCAAATCATTTTGAGAGAAAAAGACACAATTCTAAAAACTCAACTACAAAATATTAGATCCACCACCTGTTGTCAATGTGTTCCCCACAGCTTTCTCTCAGGAACTTTTGCAGCATCTGATTTTATTCAAATAATAATCTCATCCTTTTTATCAGGTGTTTTCCCACAGGCCTCAAGCTACCAAACCACTGTTCAGTGGTTTGACAACTGCAGTTAAAAACCTTAACAATGACCAGCATGTCTGTCTATTGTTTTTTTGTTTAAAGGAAGGACTTGTTTTTCTGCAGACACTCATGAAAAGGACTTTTTGCATGAGGCTTTCCTTAGATCACATTTGACATTTTGTCATCTAATATTGATGTCACCATTACAAACTGTTGATTAGGAAATGTTGTCATCCAGTGAAGATTTTTATTTTCCATCATATTTAGGTGATTATTGTTATCAGACATGATAAAGATACACGTTAAAATAAAAGGAATGTTATTGGTCATGTAACTGACAGTTGTAGGATCACACTGTATTCAACTTTTGGATAGTAATCTACCAAGACAATGTGAAAGGTCAACTAGAAACACACAAATCTTGAATCCTTAAAAGCACAAAAATAAGTCTTGCACTGCTTTGTAAATGCAGTTGATTCCTGCTGTTCTGAGAAACAACAGATAAGTAGAAGACAGATACATCAGAAAACATTGAATCATTCCCGAACAACGGCTTTTAGTATAAGAAGTAAACATTTCAGTTGTCTCATAACTGAGTGCAAAATATTCAGTAATGGTTGGTACTCTCCAGCCTCAGTTTATCAAACAGACTTAATTACTACTGTCTGTCTGTTTTACTAAGCCTTGAAAAAGGATCTCTCATTTTACACAGAAGTCATGACCACCTACAGAGTTTTCTCAGTCTTTCTGAGCTCCATCTATAAACTGGCTGTGCAGCCAGAGAATCTGTATCACAGATGTGAATAACAGTATGATACCCCTTGGGCCACTAATGCAGTGTGTATTATACCTAGATGACAATGAGTAGATGTATAAATATGTCCTGTCTGGCAGTTTAGTGTGACACTATGAACTGTTCTTCCATTTCAGGTTTCTGCTGTTAGGACGTCACACAGGTATGTGTTTCAGATACCCGGTTTGGCCAGGTCTGTCTTATTGAGATCATTAGAGCTGAGTAACTGTGGGCGAAGCTCACAGCCCAGAAAGATGCTGTTTATTGTCTTAATCATTAATGCTTTTTGACTGGCTAAAATCACTTTGTTCCTTCTTTATGGTGAGTTCTTCTAGCATTTGGTCTTCCTCAGACCTTCACTTCCTCTTACAGTGTAAGTTGTGAACTTTTGATCATTTGCAAACCATATGAAACTGAAATGATCATTTGGGTTTCCCCCACTCTTATCATAAAGAAGAATAATCATAAAGAAGAATATGTCAAGTACATGCCATTAAGTATACTCAAGTATAGAGAAAAAGTATATTTCCCAACGTTTCTAGCAAAATACTAGCAAATGTACTTTTTTGTGACTAAATTGACCCACTTGAAGTTCATAAAAGTATACTTTAAAGTGTACTTCCATGTAACTGTAAGCTTACTTTCCCTCTTAGAAAATACAGTTTCAAGTATTCTGATAGTAATCTTCTAAGTATACTGTTAATTTTCTAAAAGTAAACTTCTAGTGCTCTCTTTAGTTAAAAAAAGTACATAGAAAATGACCTTTTATGTTTGCTATAAATTTACTAATAATGCACTTAAATGAAATGACGTCAGACCTATTTAGGAGATGCAGGAGAGTCAGAGATGCTTTACAATGAAATCACTCATTTCCATTCATGGACACATTGCCATGCTGTTGATGGTGAAGACACTGGACTGTAGTCACATGTCCAAGGACACCACAACAAAGACAAGCAGGGTGAGAATCAATCTGGCAACCAACTGATAGAAGCAACCACATCATTTTATGTCTACTCCACCTTTAATACTTGGCAAAAAAAAAAGGCAAGATTTGTGATTTGGAGTAACCACAGGTGAAGGTGTTGATAGTGGTGGTGATGTCTCTGTCTCTGCAGCTCTGACTCATTCTTGACTGTTCTATTGCTCTGAGTTATTGAGGCAGAAAACATGGACCTAAGCAACAAATAGGTTGTTTCCAGGAGTCGAAGCACCACAGGGAGTTGCTATGGTAACTTGCACATATCTCTTGTTTTTTTTCTTCTTCTTCTTGCTTTTTTACATTTGATATGATGAGTCTATAATTCAGATCTGATTGTGACCAAATTTTCAAAGTTGGCCCTGCGTTGTGTTTTTGTTTAGTTTTCTGCATTTTGCATTCAATTTTCATTCAGTGGATATTCAAAATTGTTTAACTTTTTCCAACTGTAGCATTGAAGAAATATAATTGATAATTTGTCAACTATAACATTATTTGTGGTTTCAGATTTTTCAGGAGTTCAGCAGAGTAGTGCAGTCTCAGAGACGGCCTCTGAAATGCCGTTGATCATTTCTCACCCAGTTTGATGATAAAGAATGTTGGCCTCACTAGCCAGCGTTTTGCAGCACTTTTATTTCAGACAAAGGTAATAGTTGTAAACATCAGATAGCCTGAATCTTCATAGAAAGTGTCAAAAATTCTACTTTTCATTCTTGTTTTTTCTTCTTTTCTCAGAAGAATTTGGGACAGAATTTTCCAAGTTTATGAAAAACCTTTTCTTCTTGTCCAGCAGGTGATTGTCATCCTGGATTAAAATTCATGCTGGAAAGTCAGCTCTCTGACTGAAAAGGGGTCCCAGGTTACTTGAATAAGGGCTTAACCAGATAAAGAAGACCACATACTGTTAGTTCTACAGAGTCAAGATGTAGCTATGAAGTTTCTTTTCTGCAATGTTACTATACAACACTGGATATTAGAACATCCTGTCATGACTAGTGCACATACCAACATTTTAGAGATTTTTTTGTTATTATTAATGTTCCAATATCCTGTCTAGTATTCTATCCTGTCTGGTTTACACATTGAAAGTATGAATAATTTCACCAAAATGTAGAATTTTGATCAGTGGGTATTGAAATGTTTTGTACTGTCAAAAACAGGAAACAACTTGACCTATTCAGTCTATCTGGTACAAACATCAAAATGTGTGTATTCATAAAGAAATGTAGATTTAGAATTTTTTAAAAAATTTTATAGTTCTCATTTTATTCACACTTATTGGCTACTGTGTTGCATGTATGAGTTAATGGAAAATTTTAAACCATTTCTTCATCTGACGTCCATGTTCAGCAGACCTAGTGGTTGTCTGAGTCATTTGAACCTGAATGTCAGAGGTAGACATTATGTAGGTCACCAGACAAGTGGTAAGATCATTTGCAATGGTGGTGGAGGAAATCTAAAAAGGCAAGTAAAATATAAATGTACAACTAAAAGATATATCAACTTAGGATACAGAATACTGTAATTTATATTTCAAGTATGTTACTTATGCAGAAAAGCTGATATTGTGAAAGATTTTGCTTTAAATCAACATTGAAATAATTACACTGGACTTAAAATATTAATTATATTAGATTTCCAATGAAATTGTCATTGCAAAAGATTTTAAGTTGACTCAACTTGTAATGGAGTGAGTTGTACTTATAGTTATTATTCTTTATTACTTACCGTACATCTTTTAAGATGAGCAGATCACCAGTTTTTTAAAATTAATCTCAACTTGTCTTTAGAGTGTAGAACAGTGGAGGCACTGTTCTGCTTCACAAGATGTGAGATTAAAATATTAGTAATAGTTACTAATAGTACTAATACTTCAATCTAATTTATCATTGAGAGCAAAGTTTTGCTAATTGTGGAAAACCTTTAATATGCAAGGTCTTTAAAACTAACAGCAATCTAAATGTAAGTTTTGGGAGGATGTTTTCACTCTTGTTTAGGTCACAAATCCCAGTGAACCAAAACTGAACTAGTGCTTCAGTTTTGCACATTGTCAGAGCATTTTGAGGCACAGTCAAAGGAAATTTTGTTTCTCCTATTCTGTGAATTCAAAGAAGAACAGTGTTTCCTGACATGTTATTGTGCCAAAGTTAGAATTAATTTATTGGTTAAAGGTACAAAGTAGCCTGGTAAAAACCAGACCCCAATTTTAGGCTGCGGTGTTTTCCTTCTTTAGAGGATCTGGGCTCCTGGAGTCATGGACTGTGTTGTTCTTAAATGTTACCCAATGTTTGACCGTGACGTATGTAATGTGCCAGTTTGACGCCAGGAAGCTTACCGGATATAGACTGCGCTGTAAGCAGCCGTACTCCACTGCAAAGAAAGAAGTGCTGATGTTGTTAATGTTAATTTGATATTTAAAAGTGTGATTGACACGAACTGAACGGATTAATTCACTTCCTGCAATTGCTAAAACTACAGGCAGACAATTCTAAAATAGCACAGAAAACCAATGTCCTCCTCCTGTTTGCTGATTGGCCCGGTAGAAAATCGATCGGAGACAATCCGAGTCGATTGACTGTGCTGTAAGAAAAATTTACTTTGAGCAGAGTTGCACAGGAAGGCAGTGGCTAGGGTAGGGGGGGGTCACTGTTTGCAGTTGTAAGTGGTGAGGGAGACAGATGGACCCAGGTTGTAGTAAGAAAAATTATAATTTAAAGATGACAAAAGTTACAGAAAGTCCAGGCAGCAGAGGTGAGCATAAAGGCTAGGAAACTCGTAGCACTGGTTGACAGCAACACAACGACAGACAGCTTAACAGTGTAGACAATGACACGACACAACAAGGAGCAGGGTGCACAGGTGGGATTAAATACACAAGGGGTAATCAGGGAACATGACACACAGCTGGGAGCAGTCAAGGGTAGACAGACAACACAGGAACTAAATAGACACAGAAAAACCAAATCCTCACAAGACGCCCAGTTTGTATGACTGAATATCTAACATTTAAGACATAATACAATAATTGTCATCATGAAGAGTTGCTGTGCATATCAAGTGCATAACATTTCTCTACAAAACAAGCAAACAAAAAAAACCCAAAACCAAAACAAAAAGTAAGCAAATAGTAAGTGCATGTTGTTTATTAAACACCTTTCTCACACAGTTGTCACAAAATGCTTCACAGTATAAATAGTAAAAAAAAAAAAAAGTAAATGCAAAGAAAGCAACATTTAGAAAATACATCATAATGTATTTTGTAAACACATTATGATGTATTTACATAATAGATCATGTTTGCATGGCAGTGGCACAAACATAAAGCCCACAACCCATAGGGGGAGCCGTCGGTCACGGGTTCGAATCCCATCCCATTGATCTTTTCCACATGTCTTCCCCTCTCTTGTAACCCACTTTCCTGTCAATTCTCTGGCAATAAAGCCACTAGAGCCGCAAAAATCTCCCAAAATGAAAAAAGAAAATAAATTAACCCTCTATGGCATGACTTTGTTTTTTTGGGCAAAAAATATTTTCATGCATTCTTTGGGAGCTTGTTGGCCCTTAATTACATATCAATCATAAAATTGGACCCTGACACCCTGGCAACATTGCGCTACAAGAGGTCTAAAACGCCAAGTGTGCTACAGTGATTATAAGAAGTGAAATACAAATAAAAAAAACAACTATATTCTTAAAAAAACTTTTTTTGACAAAAATAAATCAGACATGGCTCCAACTCACCAAATATAAAATAAACAACTAACTTTCATTAATGAGTTGTACATTTGAGCAAATTACTAAAACAAGCATTTGTGTGTTTGTACATGTGTAATGTTTAACAGAGTTAGAATCACTGAGGATGTTGAAATCAGTCTTTTTCCCTATTATATGTTAAACATCAGGAAGGAATTGCTTGCTGATGTGAAAAAGAGTGTATATCACATTTTTGGCCCTTGATTATTGGCATACCTGAGACTCACCATCTGTTTACCTGATTATCTCTGGGTTATAGCGACCAGATTCACATCAGTGACAGGAGTTAGGGCTGCAGGTTCTTTTTATAAGAGTTTGTAGTTTTTATTCTTTGTTAGAATTTGAGCCAAGCAAAGGATAACATTTCCCCCAGCTCCCATATCTGGTAGATTTGGTAGTTGCACGGCTCGCCCTGTATAGGTTGAAAGGAACACCATCTACACCAGTCACACAAAGTTCCCTGCAGACCCATATTTTTGGGTTTGGCAGGTATTGCTTCAGTCTTTGCCTGCCTTGGAATAAGAACATTAGTTCATTGATGACCAACTTAACACTCTTTGGGACTGAAGTCAGTTTTGAGGATAAACAAACAATGAAATAATGGTTGTACAGTGGATCCTCATGTTTTCATCAGAAATGACCCCAACTTATGAACCATGCACATTTTGTCCATGAAATGACCTTGCATCCATCTCCTGTTGCTGTTAGTCAATAATAAAGTAAAAATATTGGCTGTGATAATTATTTTGTAATCAATTGCATATCGTCGCATTAGAATAATATTGTCTGAGCAGAAGGGCCCAATGCGCAATGTTGCCCTGAGGCAACTAACAAAAAAACACAGTTTTAGCATATAAATAAAAAAGAAAATTCTCTTGAAATGATCTACAATGATTCTCTACATACTCACAGAAAGGAAAATATTTTTAGTTAGAGTGACCCAAATTTAAACATGAAGAAAAGTGATGTATAACTTACAAGTAGGAGACAAGGTGTAGATGCACCTCTGCTTTGTAAAAAGGACTGCTCCTCTTCTACGTAAAAGGTCACATGAGCCTCAATACGTCTTTTATTTGGACAAAAATATGTCTGGAAGTATTTTAAATCATCAACCCCCAAAAATAAAATAAAGGAGCAACGTGAGGTACAGAAATGTGGTTTGTTGCCTCAGGGCAACGACATGCCATAGAGGGTTAAGAAATACATCATGACAACATAAAATTGTCAAGGCAGCCCAGGTACCAGTCATGCTTGTTTAAAAAAGGATATGTTAAGTCACTTTTTAAAAGCATTAATGGAGTAAAATGATCACAAGTAATTTGGGTGATTATTCCACAGTCTTGGTCCAACAGTTTGGAAGGATCCGTCTGTTCTAGTGCTGTAATGAGTGTGAGGGACCATCAGCAGGATGTCAAACTATGAGCTGAAGAGGCTGAATCAGGTCACAGATATAGAGACGGATGGATATATATATATATAAAAAACCCAAGGGTGTTTTGACCTGAGCAATTAATATAAATTAGTGTCAGCAATTAATGTAAATTAAATTCATATAAATTAATGTCAGACATGCACACGTGTGCAGTCCAATCACCCGTTCTGTGTGCTGGCCAGAGCTGGGCTGTAAAGCCTGCACGTGATGATTTGCACATCCACAGGTCTCTTTTAGTTTTGTGCCCAAGTCAGACTGTCTTGCTGCTTGTTTATCTTTATCTTGCAGTCAGCAGTGACACAGTGTAATCAGCTCTGTAGTGTATCATCTCCTAACTCAAAGGTAGTCATTTCCTCAGTACCTCAATCTCATCACAAACATGAAACCTTCTTTTAGTGTCAGCCTTGGATGCTGAGATCATCGTAAATGATGATTATCTCATTTTATATCGTTTCTTGCTTATGCTGTGGCTCAATGTCTTATTCTTCAGTCAGGGGGGATTCTTGCATCATTGAGATAATTACTATAATCTCATGCAGGCTTTAAACTGTATTTAAAAGTCAGGTCTTCTAGATGTAACTTGAGTTGCTGTGTTTTGTGTAGGCCTGGGTTGGGTGGAGTGCTTCTGGTCATGGGCTCCGTTGGAGATATTTGTTGTTGGGTAACTTTCTATGCTGTTTATGACAGCACTCGTGATATGTTTCCCAATTCAAAACAAATAAATAATGCAGCACAAAACAAATTTTTTTAAAATAAATGTGACTGGCCACAGCAAAAGTAGGAACAGGTCTACTGAGGGGCATTTAGAGTGTCTGACTTAATATTTTAAAATGATGGCAGACAGACAAAAAGCATTTCAAAGACTTTAATCAAAAAATGAAATCAAATAAATTACATTTTCCTTTTTCCAAATATTTTTTCAATGTAACACATAAGTGTTACAAGCTAATAAAGAAAGTATGTAATTTAGAGCAGAGTAAAATACCTCCATTGACAATAGATAGTGTTTACTGTGTGTAACACTATTGGTTACAAGCAGAATTTTTACACATACCAAGCTCCTCAACAGAATTTCTTTTATGACTTTGTGGCAGTTCTAGACTAAATTTGATGATCAACCCACTCCAGGTTCCCTGCTGTCTGACTGGGACATTTTCCGTGCTCCTCCTGAACGCCATGTGTAAGGGTTACAGTAAAACCATGAAGGGATGGATTCTAGAATTGCCCATGGTCCCTGCAGCCTAAAATTGGGTTCTTGTATTGTAACTTATACAGTATAAATGTGGGATGGGTGGTGGCCACGGGCGGGGACCTCGGCAATCTGATCCTCAGCAGCAGAAGCTGGCTCTCGAGACGTAGAATGTCACCTGGGGGAAGAGAAAAAGATTGAGCTGATGTGTGAGATTGAGAGGTTCCGGCTAGAAACAGTCGTTCTCAACTCAATAATTGGCTCTGGAACCAGTCTCCTTGAGAGGGGTTGGACACTTCTTTCACTCTGGAGTTACCCCTGTTGAGGGGGGCTGTGCAGGAACCCCCCATCTTGGTGCCTGTACATTGAGGTTTATCCTGGTAGTCTCCCTCCACCTATGAGTAGAGGGACGGGATCTGACTGTTGTTCCCAGTTCAGATTACCCTTCCTTTTTGGAGTTGTTGGAGGGGGTACTGGAGAGTGCCCCTCCCTTGTTCGGCTGATAAGCTTATTTATTAAGCTTATTTGAAGCTTACTATGATATTTGCACTAGAAATGAGACCAAAAATACTTGTTAAGATTTTGTGTTTTTGCAAAACTGCAAAACAGCTGAAACACTGAGTGCCTTTAAATCTAGACTAAAACCCACTTTTGTGTTTTTGGAGTGTGGAAGTTTGTTCCAGATTTGTGATGCATAGAAGCTGAATGCTGCTTCTCTATGTTTGGTTCTGGTTCTGGGGATGCAGAGGAGAACCAGAACCAGAAGAACAGAGAGGTCTGGAAGGTTGATACAACAACAGCAGATCTTTAATTTGCTCTGTCCAGACTTCCATCTATTTGATTTTTCTCTTGCTTGAAGCCTGTAATCTTCTTCATCCCCGACTAAACATCTCCAACGTTCCTTTGCTCTTCAGCTTGTTCCTGTACGCCTCCTTGCTGTCTCAAATCTCAACAGTGAGTTGCTTCTGTATATTCCTCAATAACACCCTCTCTGAAGGCTCATTTTTTCCTGTTTGTTTTTTCTCGTGTGTTGTCCACACAGAAATTTATATAGTGGTATTATGTACAGTATATATAGGAATATTAGGTAATGTCAATCAAGCTTTTGCTCGCTCTACTATACTACAGCTCCTTCATCACAATGAAGCCTGCTATGATGCTATGAATGCTCAGTTTGTCTGTAATCCATCAGGATGGCCACTAAATGTGGCGGATAAAAAATTTCCCTGGAATGGCAAGTTCTTTCTCCGACATTAGCACATTTAGCAGCACATACATGGGCATCATTGACAGAGCCAAGAGCTTCCTCCTGGCTCTAATTGGTTGCTTTGTGACTGATTTGCAGATATCAATAAAAGCACTAAAAACTGAATAGTTGAACCGGATTAGTTGAAATGAAATAACATTGCTGTCTGCGTGCATTTCTGCGTAAAGCACAGCAATAAACTTCTGAACAATCAGACACTTCACACAGAGCGCTGCTGAAGTAGTTTGACCCAGACCTGGTGAGTTTGGCAGGCGGATAGCTCTGCAAAGAGAGACATCCGAAATAGACCTACCCTTCTAGTCTGCTCTGCATTCCCAGAACCAGAAGACACAAGAGGTCTGGATGGTTGATAGCAACAGGTCTTTATTCTTGTACCTTCCTGATGAAGCCCCTGACCTGCCAGAATAAAAAATGCAGTTAACAAAACACCAACTAAAAATACATCACACAGAACCAGGAACCTCCCACATAACGTCTTACAAAATGTATTCTACATGTTGTGAACAGAGGGAATGCTATCTGCCTTGTTTAGCTACTGATGTTACTAGTCATTTTAACCGGCATAATAACCGATTGCAAAGGGTTAATTTAACCCAGTATCAACCAGTATCGTATACTATACGATACTGATAATCTGTGAAAAATTGACCAGAAATACACTGTTCAGTGAGAAGCAACCTATCATTTCTGCACTGTCAATCACTCATGTGCACATGCTGCTCACTCTTTCCCCATTGCTCTCTGCTACATAAGCTGAGAGGAGGCGGAGGAGCTTCACTCTTTACAGATTATCTGTCTCATGCCATACTGTAATGGCATGGTGTCCGTTTTAACAAATTTGGAAAAAAAACATCTTTTTTTGGTAATAGTTACATGTAGCTTTAAAACCTTTGTATGTGAAGAGAATCTTAAATTGTATTCAGGATTAAACAGGGAGCTAAAACAGAATAAATATGATCTCTTGTCATCAGAACGCAGAACTTCTGTTTTTGAATCAGCTGCAGTTTTAATGAGTTGAACTTCTTTTAACTACATTTTATGGACCTTCTGATATTATGCAATTACAGTAGTCCAGTCTTGAAGTAACAAATGCATAGAATAGTTTTTCACTGTCACTCCTGGACAGGATATTTCTATTTTTGTCAATATTCCAGAGATTTAAAAAGGAAATCCTAGAAACCTGTTTAATATGGGATTTAACGGACATATTCTGGTCAAAAATATAACCAGGGTTCTTTACCTTACCGTTGCAGGTCATTGTATCCAGATCAAGTGATGAATGCTTTTTCAGAGTTTCAGATCCAAACACAAAACCTTCTGTCTTGTCAGATTTTAAAAGAAGAAAGTTTAATGTCATGCAGGTTTTTATGTCTTTAAGACATCCCTGTAGTCTGAATGTCCTGGATTCATCAGGTCGTATGGATGGATACAGCTGAGTATTATCACAGCAAATCCAGGAGGCCCAGATTAACTCTGTCAGATTTGATTCCAACACTTTTAAAGTGTCTATATGGGTCCACACCAGAAAGTGTTAATTTAACTCTTTTTGGAGAGTTAGTACCTTAACTCTTATAAAGTGTCAGATATCAAATCTGCTGGAGTTAATCATTTAACACTTACTAACACTAATTCAGTGTTAGATCTTCATATTAACTCTCACAGAGTACTTCTTTAACTTAACTCTTAAGAGTTATTTGTAATTAATATTAAATAGGTACTTTGTTTTGAACTTTTAAAAATTCTTTGGAAAATAAACATTTAATAAAGAGGCAATGATTTTCTCAAATGCCTTTATTTCAAAACATGCACCATAATTACAAAACATTACAATGTGGAATAATGTGCATGTTTCGCTTTCATTCACATATTGGTTATCAAATGTTCTGACATATCAGCTGTGCAATACAAACTGCAGTATGCTTAATTCATTTTTATTCAATACCATATGCATGAAATTGTTCAAAGTACAAGGTGGATAAAGTAAAGCAACACTTTTCTTTTAACAGATTGCCAGATATGTACATTACATAACAAACCAACCTGATATTCAGATCCATCTTTTCTTATCCAGTTTATGTTTCCGTTGATAAGAGTCAGTTCCTCTCTGACTCCACCAGAGATGTCCACTCACTAACAGATTGTCTTCAGGTTGTTGGGCTGATTGTGACGTTTGGCCGGAGACACCAACATTCTCCTCTACTGCATCAGACAGTCTTCAGTCTCTGAGTAGGACAGTCAGTGTCGGTCTCTGGATCATAAACAAAAACATAACAATGAGGAATGGAGCGAAGGAATACATTTTTACTACAACAAGTCTCAATTACAGAAATGTAGAGTTTCAGAGATATTAACACTTACATAATCATTTTTGGAGCTTGAATCTTCGAAGAATCCATGGAGGGATCAGGAGGGAGAGGTTAGGCTGACGACTGGAGATTCATCCTCAATCAGACTGGATCTAATATACAAAGGCAATAAAAGGATTAAAACATGCTGCAAAACGTATATAAGAAGACACAACAGCGGGAATAATGCTCTCATCGTGAAAACGCCTTTTACATTTTTTCAAAGGAAAAAAATCGATCAGAAAGGTTGATAAATCTGACCAATATGCATGTAAACGTTCAACGTCAAGAAAAAACACACTCCAGATTATTACGAATCTGTTCAAGTTAGCCAATAATTTGATTGAATGTTCACCGGCTTGATATTTTTCAACACTTATACTGAGCTAACATTCGGCATGCTAAGCTAAATGACTTACATAGTAAACACCTCAGACAGGTGGACAGTAAATAGTCCAGAAATAACTTGGCTTCTGTCGCTTCGCTTCGGTGGGAATCTGTGATTCTGGGGCGGAGTCAGTGAATTAACTCCTTCAGTGTTAGAGCCGCTGGTGGAGTTCAGAGTTAAGAAGTCAAGAGTTATTGATTCAATTTTTAAACCTCTAGATTTGATACGGAAACACTCTGTTTTAACACTGGATTTTAACTACTAATAATATACACCCCAGAGTTACATAAACAGAATGTGACTGTTTATGTAACAGTCAGGTTATGTGTAAAGTGTAAAATTAACTCTGCTTTTGCACAAAGTCTACTAACACCAAAACATTTAACACTTTTGAATTTGCTGTGATCAGCACAACAGGAACTGAGCCCTGTGGTACTCCACGAGTAACTTGAGTATGAAGAAGATTTATCATTCACACTAGCAAACTTGAATTTGTTGGACAGATAGGATTTAAATCAACCTAGTGCCGTTCCTTGGTTACCTACAACATGATTGTATGTTGTGATCAAAAGCAGCTATGAGGTCTAACAATACAAAAACAGGCACAAGTCCATCATCTGAGGTCAAAACAATATCATTTGAAACTTTCCCAAGTTTTCTTCAGGTTTATGGTGAGCTCTGAAACCCGACTAAACTCTTCAGTAGTATTTAGACTCTCACACACTTCACTAGCAACTATTTTCTCAAGGATTTTAGATTAGAAAGGAAAATTAGTTATAGGTCTGTAATTTATTAAGTCGTCTTGATTGAGAAAAGGCTTCTCAAATAAAGGTTTAATTACCCAACAGTATTTCCTGCATTACTGCTTCCTACATTTGGGTTCTCAGTAAAGACCATCTTATGAACTTCAAAAAGCTTAACATAAAAGCACAAAGAACAATAAAGGCTTTGCTGTGAGAGGCAACAAAGTGTTAGAGGAATCAAAAGCTGGTGAGATGTAAGACGTTTAACAAGAATAGATGATTCAATTCTCTTTTTACCACAAGTTGCAGCGATCAGAGGGTTTTCTGCAGACAAAAAAAAAAACTAGGCTTTTCTTAGCTCTTTCATATAAGTTGAACTAGTAATGCTCTGTTTGAATCCCAGATAACAGCATCCATTCACTCAGGCTAATCAGTTTACTGCTTAAGAAACTCACTGACTCAGTCTTGTTAGGAGAAGTCAAGCAAGGCCATGAACAGAAAGGGCTTCAACTTTCTCATGTAAAACCACTGGATACTGCTGAGGGTGTGTGTGTGCGTGTGTGTGTGTGTGTGCGAGTGTGTCTGTTGAGCATATGGCAAAGCATTTTCTGCCGAGTCAGTGCTGTTCTCAAACATGCAATTGATTGTGCTGCGGTTTTACCAGCCAAGAGCAGTTAAAAATACTCCACCTAACCAAATGAGGTGCAATTTGTTTGTTTCTCTTTAAGGCTCTAAAGTGGAACCATGTGAGGCAAAGACTTTTATTTCCTGAAGGCTTTTCTTTCTTAGCTTCTTTGAAAATAATTAGAAATCTCAATATTATTGCTACCACATTTCAAACGTAATTAAAAGCTGTGGGAATTGTTCTCTTTTCTGATGTGGTCTGATGGATTTTTTTCCCTATAGCTTAGAAAAGCTAAACAAGCATGATGTTTCAAAATGAGCCTTTCAAAAAAAGTGCTGTAGGCCAGGAAATGTTGAACCATCTCCAGATGCGGAGGTTGAATAGCTATTACCAAAAATAAAGAGGCAACAAATTTATATCTACGTGTGGTGATCATGTCATTGTATACTAAACACATGTTTTTTGCCTACCAGAACTGTTAATGAAACAATGTGAGAACAGATCCAGAACCTCCAAATCTCCCAGCCACAGTGTGATGCGGAGGTTGAAGAAGATTGGAACCTGTAATTCCAGACAAACATTTTAAGCATATTGTGTGTTTCTTTCTTCCAATTTTCCAGCAGTTACATTAAGGTTGCTGTTACCAAACACATGAGAGGACATGAGCCTTTTCTGGCTCCAAAACATGTTTTTGATATTTGAGGTTTACAGCTGTGGTCAGAATTGTTGGACTCCCTATTGAAATCAGACAACACTGTTAATGTGTCCATGGAAATGACCTTAGTAAAACTGTTCATACTTGTAAGGCTTCCAAAAGAACAAAAACAAAATCTTCACAAAGTTTGAACTGTATGTTTTTTTCCCCTAACAATTTGGGACATCAATAAAAGTGAAACATTTTGTGTTCTCTGCTTCCAAGATAAATCTGGTCATTCAATTAGTTTTAAAACCACACCTGAACTCTATTTGCTTTCACATTTCTCCTGAGTAATCAAAAGTTAACCTTAAGGAACTCTGGCTAGCAGGACTGTGGCACTTGAACTGTGGAACTACTCTCATTCATCTCATCAAGCACATTCATCGACAATATAAAGAACAAATAAATAGTCTGAACCTCAGAAAGACGATGGTAGACGCACACTTATTGTGAGGGTGAAGGTTACAATGTCATTTCCAAATGTTTCATGGTGTGTAACACAGCTGTATGATGCATCATTGCAAGGCATCAGGAGACAAATTCTGTTGGAAACAACCCTGGGCGTGGCTATGTGTGCAAGATTTAAAAAAACTTTGAGGGCAAAAAAAAAAAAGAAAAAAGAAAGAAAAGAAAAAGTAAATATCAACAAGGACCTTGGATTTCTCTCAAGAAGGTTGTTGCTCAGCTTGACTCTACTGGAGATGATGTGTTGTCCACTGTGGAGGACTCTGAGGTCAGAGTAGGAAAAACTCCTTTGCTGAAACAATGGCACATCAATAAAGTTCACTCAAACATTTGAAACATGGTGATGTGTTTTGGACGTTTGTTCCAAGTTTGATCTGACGAGGCTGAACTGGAGCTCTTTGGCCAGAGAGATGTTGCTTTTGCATGGAGAAGGAAGGAAACCATCAAAACACAGACCTGTGTTCCACATGGTGGTATGAACAGGGGTGAAAGTAAAGGGGTACGGCAGGGTACTGCATACCCCTAAAAGATTTAGAGGGGGTACGCAGTACCTGCAAGAAAGAGGAGCAGCTGTCTGCTGTAAAAAATCAGTGTGTTCACTAATTAGCCGTGACTGATTCGTTTTTCAAGAACAATCTAAAACAGACTTAATCAGTTAATAAATAACTTTTTTCCCATTTCATATTGTTTCTGAACTGTTTGTGCTTTGCTAGAGCAGCGGAGCAATATGTCGATCGCGAAAGGTTTTGAGTCGATCTCGACATTAGGTGACAAACTGAACGCAGCCAGGACGCTGAGACCAGCACGTCCTCCTCTGACTCCTTATCAAAACGTTCATAACTTTATTAAAGAACAACAAAAAAATCAACAAAACGTGTTCAAATTAATGACCCAACAACAATAATAATCTCAGTGATTATTGTTTCAACAAGGTGTTGCGCAATTCTGTGCGTTTCGGTTCCATTACCAAAATAACGAGCAGAGCAGGAGTTTAAAATGAACTAATCAACCACAGCTGTGTTCATGAGGCTTATTAATGATCGCAAAATAAATATCAAGCCTGAAAACCTGATATCGTAACGGACTGAATGTTATGTTTTTAATGTAATCTCTGGTCGGCTTGTGGAGCGCAGGAGGTTGCCATGGCAACGGGTGTGCTTAAATGACAGAGAGACGGAGAGTAAAAATGTGCGAGTGGTTTAGAGTTGATCACCTGTTCGGGTTGTTTTACCTTTGTATTGGTGCATCTCAGCCGCTGTAGTTTCTGAACATTCAATAAACGACAAACTTGGACTAATTACCTCGTTCTTTGTGAGTATACGTCATTTACAACAAACATCAAACACGGTAAATATGTTTCATTAAGTATTTAACAAACAAATGGCTTCTACCACAATAATTATGTGAAATTAAATTGTCTAATATAAAAAGTAGTTTGGTGCTGTTGGGCACAGAGTCTGAGAGGCTTTTCTTTTATCAAACAATTATTTTTTTGCCTCTTATTTAGTGGAAATAATGATGTTGATGAGACTTTCTCCAAAATAAGAACCTTTTTCAACCTTTATAGCTCCACTGTTGAAAATGAGAAGCTAACATTCACAAATAACATTGAAATAAAATCCAGTCCAACATCTCGTTTGAGGTGATTCCTCTGGAACCTGTTGGAGGAAAAATATCCCAACTTCAGAAGATGAGCTTTTAACTTAACAGAGCTCTGTGTCTCCTCCTATCAGTATGAGAGTCAGGGTGAGGAGGCGCCATGTTAGGAAGAGAAGTGGAAGCTGCAGGATCTTCAGAACAAACAGGTCATGATTCTAGACTACTGATTATCCCTCTGTCTGGACACAGGATCAATATAACCTGTTTAAAAGCTAAAACAAATGGTTATATGGCAAACATGGAAAACTGGGATGCACTCCATGCCATGATGTTCAGGATTTAGGTCTCATGGCATCTCACAGTGTTAACAATGCAGCCAGAGGGCTGAAGGAAATACAACTTTACCATATATATATATATATATATATATATATATATATATATATATATATATATATATATATATATATATATATATATCTCCCCTGGGTATAAGCATCATATGCTGACTCAGGCTCTAGGAACCTTCATGTTCACAGAATGTTTACTAGAAAAGCATACCTGAAATTTGGTCTCAAACCTTAAATTAATATCATATATATGTGTGTGCGTGTGGGCATGTAAGTGTACATGCGTGTGTAAATTAATGTGTATTAACTATTAAACTGTATTAATAATGCAGCCACATTTTTAAAAGTGGGGATTTTAAATTTGTCAGGGAGAACATCTGGCATGAAACATTTGCCAAATCTAACATGCGGGTCAAGAACATCTCCAGTGCACTGGATCGGTCAAGGCCTGGGTTGACAATGACCGCCATTAGAGCTGGTGATCAACAGCACTCAAGGTACGCACTGTGTGAAGCAAAGGGAAAAAAATATATGTTATTGGATTTTTTAGTATCTAACCTTTACCATTAACAAAATTGCCAGAAAAAAATCGTTTTGTATTGGAACATCCTGTATGTGGCCCACATGAGTGTATTGGGGTGACCTGAATAGAAATTTCATACCACAAACATACAAATGTGAGTTGGTATGACAATAAAAACCTTGAAAATATTCATCTCCTTGGCAACTATGGGGATGTAGTGAGGTAACTGCACTGTTAACGAGCCTCACAGCACGTTATTCAGGCACCCAACTGTGGAGTTATTCGTCAAACTCTGGCCATCTTCCTTTCAGCCCACATTTAGCCTTCCTCATGGCTTCAAACAGTATCGCTTGAAGCCATGATTCAAAAGATTGGATTTAAAGGGTGTGTGCGAGTGAGGTGGCCTGACTCGGTTACCGTCATGATATGTGCTAGAGAGGATGGACTCAATAGCAGAACACAAAAAATAGAAGACCACAGAGCAACAAAACAAGGACAAGGTTGCATGAAGGTATTAAAGGATCCAGTAAGGAGCGAATGAGGGAGAGGTGGTTAAATACTCGGCCTTTGAATGCTGGAACAATGGGCCAGTGCTAATTAGAAAACAAGGTGCAGCTGTGAGGGGAGAGAAGAAACCAGGCTGGAGAGAGAGAGAGAGAGAGAGAGAGAGAGAGAGAGAGAGAGGTGGCACAGCAAGGAGAAGGAAACTCTTACAGGGGAGCTAGGAAAACATGAATATAACTGTTGCAAGATCAGCCAACACAACAAATAAATAAACATCATCTAACTAAACAAAATAAGAACAGACTGATCTAAAGTAAGACCAAAACCAGACTGATCTAATCAAAACAAGAATAACGAAGGCAAAACACAGATAACAAATAAAAAAACAGCCAAACCCAGAAAACTCCCAAAAACAACCCAAGATCCTAACAGTTCCACCAGATCTGCCTGGAGGAATGGGCCACAATACAGGCAAACTAATGTGAGATGCTAGTATGCAATGTTTACCAAAAATTATGCAGTTCAAAGGCAAACAAATTCTCAAGAAATGTTTGCAAACTTCTGATTCTGAAGACATTTCTCTTATTATTGTGGCATTTAGCCAATATGAATAATTTTGGTAATTCTAACTGAATGAGTTAAAACAGGATAGGTTTGGTCTGATTTAACTTCAGACCAAGTTAAATCAGAAGAGAACGTGTGCTTTTATTCAGTGTAGTTAAGGTTCAGGTTTAAAGGGATTGTGCCAATAGTTAGGTTTGTAGGGGAGCCTGAGGTAAGGAGTGCAGTGCAGAGGAATGACTGAAGTCACAGGTTAGTCTTAAACCTGTAGATTTATTGTTAACAGTTGCTACACTGTTCAAAACAAGAGTAAACAAGAGAAAGTCAACATGAAAATAAAATAAAATACAATAACAGTACCCGAGCTCAGATAAATGTTAGGCCAGGTGGCGAGAATAGTTAGGGTTCAAGTCAGGTCAACCCAAAGAGTCATAGTTTGTGAGTACTGCAGGTCGTCCTGCTGCACAGCTGAAGAGGTTCGTGATGGAAGAACACGCTGTTCTCCCAGGCCACTCAGAATGACTCTGAGTCTGTTCAGAGGGAAGGCTCTCCATCTTCTTCCTTAGCTGGAAGAAATCCAGGTCCAGAGATCCCACAAAATAAAACCTTAGCCTTTAAACAACAAGGCTATTACTCAGTAAGGTCACATTTCTATCTCATTACATGGCCATAAATAAATGAATGGAAATGCTTTAATTTATAAGATAGCACAACCTTTAAATCCAAATTTTTAATATTTTTACAGTACAGCTTAATCGTGGATTCCGTTTTTTAATCCCAAGCAGCTCATTTATTCATCAACAGTTTATATAGTCAAGAAATTCATGACACATGACTTTAATTCATGGCTTAAAGGCATGAATTAAAGTGTGAATAAAAACACACACATTTATATCTCCCATCTGAACTTAAGTCCGACCAAATTATTCTTGTTTTTGGTAAATTAGAAATTATACTGAAATTATTCAAATCTCCTAAATGCCAGCAAACTTAGTAATCAAATTTTTAGAGCTTTTATTTTTATTTTTTATAACTTTGCTCCAATTCAAAAGTTTACACATATTTGGTCATTATCAGAGATATTGACCAAATTTTACATGTTAAACTTGAGTTTAACATTTTGGGCTTCCTTCTACAAACTTCTGATAGGTTACCTGTCACATTGGAGTTAACTGGAGTCACACTTGTGGATGTGTTTTAAGGTCAACTGAAACACTCTTTTTCTTTGTTTGACATGACAGAAAAGTCAAAAGAAATCAACTATGATATCAGGAAGAGAATTGTGGAGCTGCATGTCTGGTTCATCCCTGGGAACAATTGACTGATGCTTGAAGTTGCCATCATCCACTCAAATTATTTTATTCAAGGATAGACATGATGGGGATGTTCAACCATCATGGTGCTCAAGAAGGAGACGGGTTCTTTTGCCAGAGATGAACGGGTTCTGGTCCAAAATGTGCAGATTAACCCCAGAGCTTGTGGAGATGCTGCTGAAGCTGGTCAGACAGAGTCAAACTGTCCATTACCACATGGGCTGAAAGCAACAAACACTCACTTCAAAAGAAACATAAAATGTCAGATTGCAGCTCGCAGATGTCCACTGGGACAAATATCTTCATTTTTGGAGACATGTCCTGTGTTCTGATGAAACTAAAGTTGAACTGTTTGGGCATAATGCCTAAATTAGGGGACAAAGTGGAGATGCTTGTCCCACCCTAACTGTTAAGTGTGAAGGTTGCAGCATCATGTCATGTTGATGTTTTGCTGCAGGAAGAACTGGTGCACTCCATAAAGTATGCACTCTTATCAGTATATGAGGAAAGAACATTATGTAGAAATATTGAAGCAATATTTGAAGATATCACCCAGGAAATAAAAGCTTGGGGACAGATTGGTCTTCCAAATGGACAACAACCCTCAGCATGCAGCCAAAGTGAAGACAAAGTGGCTTAAGTACAACAAAGTCAAGGTTTTAAAATGATCTAAATTGAGCTTTAAATTTATAAACTGCACACAGAGTACTACAATAATATCTAACACACATTGAACCAAAAATATAAAGTTTGATAAAGAAAAAATAGGTACATTCCAAAACCTTAACATATGAAAGACTATAAACTGCATCATTATAAAGGTGGTGTACTCTTTTTAGACCAGCCACTACAATTTTCACAAACAATAACGTTCTACCCAAGTAGAAGCAAAAAGCCTAAAAAACAGGGAAAACAAGAGTAATAGTTTGAAGGGACTGCATTTTAAACAAACATAGACACTATAATTACACCTTAGCATTCCTCACACATTTTCTCACGCAGCCTGTGAGATGTAAACCATCTTAAGATGAGCTTAAGCTCTTTAGTAAGAAACATGGCATTAGCTACAGCAGCAACCACAGTAATTATATCCTTGGGACCTGAGTGAGTAAAAAATATTTAAAACTATTATTCATGCGGATAGGGGTAACCTAGGTAAATAAAATCTTAATTCTGAATTTGAATAGAATTTGAAGCCACTAAGGTGAATTCACAGCAGCTCTGTTTAGTCTGTTTAGTCAAACTCTAGATTGTTTGGAGAGATGTGAATGTGTAATTGAACCAAAAAAGCAAACTCATTAACCTCAGTCTTAGTTTGGTTGAAGTGAACTCTGGTGTGTTTCGAATGCAGTGTGAATGCAAGCAGACTGGAAAAAATTCCAAAAGAAGGAAGCAAACAATAGCGTAGGGCATTCTGGGTAAATTCTACCAAAACAAACATGAGAGTCCAGCACCAGCAGAACTTTTGCTAAAGGACAAAAGAGAAATCCTACAACCACAAACGTTTGACGCCATTACATTTTTTTTTTTTTACATTTTGCAAAGTTAAGCTCACGTTTTCATCAGAGGTGTTTTCTTTCCTTCAGTGATTCAGAGATGAGAAGGTGAACAAGTTTGTCAAAGGGTTTGATTTGTGCATGAAATTGACCGGCACCAGCTGGAAGTGTATCAGATTTTGCTTCCCAATTGAACTGAGTCTGCTGGACTATCAGCTGAAAACACCCTAAAAGTTAATGTCGTCACTTTATGTAATTTAGCAGGACAGCTCAAGTTTGAAACCATGTATTTACAAATATTTTGTAAATTAGGTTGTGTACCATGAAAGGAAATCCTTGAGAAATTAATTATTATTATTATTATTTTAGGTTTTATATGTATCTCAAAGAGAAATGTGAATGTAAAACTACCCTCTACATGAGAAAATCAACAAGTGCAAACACATAGTTTTGGTGCCTTCAGAGTTTTAGATATAGAGATTTGTCATTCAACTGTGCACTTAAAGATATACATATTGAAAGAAATTTTCTTGCAAGGCTCCAATAATAATAAAATAAATAAGTAATAATAAAAGCATCAATATTTTATCATATAACATTTCCAGAAATTGTAGCAGGACAAACAGGAAAAAATATTTTATTGCGTGTTTACATAAGAATATAAAAGTTGAGAGGAAATATTTGTTGACAGTTTTTGAAGAGTTGACTTTTAAATTAACTATTTTCTGCATAGCAGAGCCCCACAAGCTCTGCTATGCAGAGCTGGTGACTTGACATCCTGGTCAAGTCACCAGGATGTTTGGTCATGTATTAATATTGACTACAGAATTTAACTTTATGTAACAAGATGTAGTTTAGGGAAGTATACAAGAAGAAAATTGATTTTGAGATGAACAATATGTTACAGAGTATAGGTGAAGTATAGTATATTTTGTGTTAATAATGATAGAAGAATGTAAACATGAAGTCATTTCAAAACCTAATTAAGTTCTGATCATTACATTTTAATTAATGTATATTTTTTATTTAAACACTGTCAAATGTGCCTTCATTTGAACACTTCTGCCTTGAATTACCTTGTTTTCATTTGATCACTTAATGACTAGAACTCATCGTGTTCATTATAATTTGTATTACATGCCTGGCGGTGTCTGTTTTCTTGACCCTCTACTTTCATTAAGTATGGAGGACAGAATGACAACTTCAGGAACTCCAGCTCTGACTCCCACTCTCTGCCTCCTCTCTCCTATATTATATCTCCTTGAAAAGAGTTTCTGGGGGACATAATGAATGAGGTAAGCTTGGGATACCCTGTATCTATATTTATTCTATTATAAATAATAAATAATTATGTTAAACCATTATGGTGTTTTTAGATTTGGGTTGGTTGTCTTTTAGTGCTTTCATCAGAGCTAAAGAAAGTCCAGGGTTTAGCCTGGATGGGCCGAAGTCAAAGAGTCAATGCGCTCACATGGTTACAAGAGATTCATTTTCACACACAAGCGTCACGTTCAACAGGATACCCTGAGCTGGACTACTGTGAAGCCCCTTCCGCTAAAGTATACATCTTGATGTTTTGTCATGTTTGTAGTTACAGTAAACACAACAATCATGGCAGAGAGGAATGACTATTATAAGTTCACAAGTTAGAAAGAAGAGGAAATCGTGACTGATGAACTGGAAAGCCTCATTTTATTTCCCATGTTATCAGAAGTCAAAATAAAAAAAAAAAGAAAAGAAAAACATTTGGCATCAGAGTTGCATCAGAGGGTCATTTAATGGTTCATTGAACCAGAAATGAGCAGGGGCAGTTCATCAGAGGAAGTCCAAGGCCATGTATTATACTTCCTCATGGCCTCGAACAATTGTTTCTCAAAAATATCCAACCTGCTCTCCAGAACTGTATTCTGGAAGCTGAGTAGTTGAGGCTGTTTTCTGCATAAACAAACACACCCACAAACGTCTGACCAATCACCAATTCTCTAGAGGAGTTGAGACAAGAATAACAAGGATGGCATGAGAACAAAATGATGCGATTTTCATTACTTTCATTACTTCACTGTGGCAATAAGAACCAATTTTCCATTTCTGTTTTGTTTTACTCCTTTACTTTATTTGTCACATTGTTTTGGTCCCTTTTTTCCATATTTTGTAGAGTAAAATATATCTATTGAATTGAATTAATTCAACTCAGTAACTCTGGTGTGTGCAACAAAAATTTATCATTGACATGTAACTAAAATCTCAACATGGAGTGACGTGCTTGATTTCTGGGACAGTCCCAGTTTTATCCGTGCCAATCATTTCACTGCATGGTCAGCTACTACTAACATTTTGATCCCAACTATTTTGCTATTGCCAGAACACTCTTTGATATGCTTTCTAGTGGAAAAACAGAAACAGAAACTAAAGATAACCACCAAGCAAAAACTCCAGTTCCGCAAACGGACTCCAGCTGATTGGACAGATGAAAATCTTTTAGCATTCATGGAGCTTAAAGCAGTTTTGGTTGATCCAGTAGTCCAGGCCCACCAAGACTTTGACTGCTTATTTGTCCTCTCTATTGATGCTTCACTGGACAGTTTGGGTGCAGTCGTTTTGCAAGTTCAGGAGGGTAAGAGTGTGATTTGCCGGTAGCATTTGCCAGCAACTTTCTCACACCTGCTCAAAAGAAACACCCAACCCTTCATCTTCAGTTTTTGGCACTCAGACGGTCTGTGTGTGTCAAATTTAACCAATGGTTGAAAGGACATATATTTACAGTGTGGACAGACATCAACCCACTTAGCCACATTCTCACAAAGCCATGTCTGGACGACTGTGAACAGCAATGACAAAGCAAAGCTGGCTTCTTTTGTTTTTGATATAAGATACATCTCTGGTTCAAAGAATGTGTTTGTGACTTCATTATAGTTGCACCTGGTTTTGCTTTTGAAGAAAGCAACACGCCTGGTTTACACAATGCAACAGTTGGTTCACCACAACACTGCCTGCCACTATTGCTAAGGCAAGTTAGCATGATGGCAAATAAACAATTTTCCTGGAATGGTAAGTTGTTTCTCTGCCATTATCACAATGAGCAGCAATGCTAAGAAGCTCCTCCTGACGCTGATTGTGTTTTTTTTGGACCATTAACGGTGCATTTCTTCAGACGGCAACAGTAGTTCAGGGAAGATGTGGAGGAGCTCAATTTTTTTGACAGATTATCTGTCTCATATTACACTGTCACAGGGTGACAGTTTTAACAAATGTATTAATTTTTGTGAACTTTACTACGTACTGCAGTTTTAAGCCCTGTCTCGATCTTCAGCTCTCTTAAGTTCTGCCTCTCTTCAGTGTCTTCTGTTGCGTTCATTCAGTAGATTAGCATTCTCACAGATGTTTTTCAAGGAGCAACAATTTTTCTACTTCCACTATGTGTGCTGGCACAGATGTAATATGAAACATAGACAAAAAAAATATTTTTATGCAATTATTAATTTTTCCTTTCAATTTACTTTGCTATTAAATTAATTGAGGTGTTTTTCAGTACCTTTCAAATATCAAAATACTTTGCCTTTCTCATTTGGACTCTATAACATAATCATAATAAAAACATAAAAATGTATGTTTTCAACATTTTTAAAACATACATTTACGTCTTAAAATGTATGTTTTGAAAATGTATAGTAGATATTTGTAGAGCAAGCACACATGCACTGCACTTTTTTCTCCGACATTAATTTTTTATCTTGGTCTATAAGGAGCTTAGTACCATATAATGTTTGAAAATACAAATTGTAGGCTGCAGTCAAATACGGGAATCAGAGTGTCCCTTACAGGACACTTCAGTTTGGCTTAAAATACAAGACGTCCCGGTTAATAAGGAACAGTTGGCAACCCTAGTTTATGCCATTCTACACAGATTGAATAATTGAGTTTACAGACAGAGTTGCAGTTTTTAAGAGTGCACTTGTAAGACAACACACTAAAGTGCTTTATTTCAGTTTTTGTTCAGTTTATTTCAGATTCTGTGGAATAAAGTAATGCAAGTAAGCTCTTTACTGTCTGTCTAGCAAGATACACATGCAGTCAGCTTCACAGAATACTAAGATTATACTGGAATGAACCCAACTTATAAATTATATATATTTTTCAGCATCCCAGAATTTCTTGGTTTAAAGAAAGCGGAGGGTTGCCAAGCCTCATCCACCCACTGTTCACAAACTGCCCCAACTACATAATCAGAGTTAGAGTCACATGAGGTGCTGGAGATGGATTTAACAAAAATACAGCATTAGACAAGGCTTTTTTGGCATCATTGGATGGCCATACCCTCTTGGGGGTTCACTCTATATGTTTGTCCCCTTTTTTGCTTCTAAGTGCTTTTTACAAAGGGTGCATATTGACCTGCATAAATATATGTTTTAATAAGAAATAAAAGCATAAACATATTTTTAGTTTTTAATTTTCCTTACACATGAGTTTCCGTCAAGTAAAGTATATATTTTCTTTCTCATATCCCCTTACACAAGTTTTCTTCAAGTACTGTATTTATTTTCTTTTTTATTTCCCCTAAACATGCGTTTTGTCAAGAAAAATAAATATTTTGCTTTGTCTTTTGTTTTTGCTTCTCCCATTTCTGCTTGCAGTATTTCTGCTGCATTGTTATGTTAATGAGGAGCTGCCTTCTATGTCTCCTATTGGCCAATAGAGCTTTGGAACCAATGTCACTGCGTCAGACGTTGTGGGGCGTTTAGGTGCAGTCACTCGGTGCCATCTTTGCAGGCCACAGACCAAAACAAACTTCATCCTGGTGGTTTTGCTTTGTTACTGACTGCAGTGAAGTTAGTTTCGAGTTGGAATTGGATTTTTCAATATCCGCTGAACAAGCGGCGTTTAGCTCAAGGTTGATCCGATTTATGAACGCTAATTTTGGCCAGCTGTTCTCCAGCTCCCTCCTCAAGAAACGCAAGCTTTGTGGGCATTATCAGAAATCAGGAAGCCATGGAGGTCTACAAGCCAGGCTCAGTAAACATTCTCACAAGCAACCACTCCCCAGCCTACTCCTCACAAACACATAAGCCATGTCCAGCAAGCTTGATGAAGTGGAACATCTTATTTCCACAAACAAATACGCCCAAGACTGTTGTGTTTTCATTGTCACAGAGTGTGCCCAAATGTCCCAGACAACCCTGTACATCTTCCAAATAGATCCTTATGACAGAAACGCAAACTCTGGAAAGAGCAGAGGAGGAGGAGGTATGTGTGTCTACATTTAGAAAAACTGAAGCACAGATAAGATTATAGACACCAACTAGACACCAACAGATCTAGATCTGATGTCAGTTAAGTGTAGGCCATTCCATCTGCCAGGAGAGCTAGTAGTAGTCATTATTAATGCTGTTTACATTCCGCCTAATGCCAATAACAGCACAGCTCTCACACAGATACTTGCTTCTTCCACCAGTAGGGGGCAGAGATGCGCAGTTCCCTCATCTGTTTGCTAATTGATGCTAGCTAGTCCAATGGAGCTGAGTGGTGGAGCCACAGGAGATGGGCGAAACTGCAGCTCTGAGGAGGAGCTGCACCTAGAAGGAAGCACTTGGTCCACCCAGACGCTTTGCACAGCTGAATGGTTGCCACTGGAGATAAAAGGCAACACTTCAGGAATGGTTTTGATGAGGGAATAACATTCTAACATGCAGTGGTGAATCTAGAAAAATATCTATTTGGTGCCAAGTGAGAAGCAAGGATTTTTCAGGGGTGGCAGCATTTTGCCAGAATTTTATATCATTGTATTTTTCCATTATGAAGCAAACATAGTTATTGCTAAATATTTATTTGAAACAAAACAATATCTCTTGTGCAGTCTGTATTAAATTAGAAATACAGTTTATTGTCCCGTAGAGAGAAGCTGGAGAAAAAAGTCTAGCAAAATTGCCCATTGATTACTGGAGTGGACGTCACCTATTAGTCACTTTGGTTGTGACATTCTCCTGCACCCGTCATTAGAATGCATTGAGTCATGTCCACAAAACCTGTTTCAATGAGGGATGGAATTGTTCACCAAAATATTTCTATTTGTTTAGCATATTAAGCCATATGCAATTTCTATTGCATATGGCTTAAATTAAAGCTGAGAAAAATTCTGTATTTTAATGGGTACAATGTATAATCCCCCCTTGTGTGCATGCGTCTTTTTACTTTAAAATTTTGTTAGACTTTTTTGAATGTTACAATAAGTTAATTTTTCAACAATGTTGGTTAAGAGAGTCTTGACCTATTTTTTCGCGAGATTTTTACTTTGCCAGGCACAACAACTTGGCCGCATTGTTTACAGCAGGGATCAGCTGATTGCGTTTAAGCCCACCTGCATAGTGTCCAGACCCACAGGAATCCCTTAAGAGATCTGGAGAAGAACACAAAGGGGATGCAGAGGAGGAAACAAACAGCTGAGGAGAGAAAAAAGGCAGAAACAACAGAGGTTTATGGAGAAGAAGAGATAGAAACCGTTTCTCCCCTCTGTTTCTGTGGGCAACGTAAGATTGCTGGCTAACAAGATGAAGGAATTAACAGCGCTGGCCAGGAGCCAGAGGGAGAATGTAGCTTAATGTGTTTTACGGAGACATAGCTGGACCGGGACATTCCTGATGCCAATGTCTCCATCAAGGACTACCGTCTGGTAGTTTGGGCCGACAGGGATTTAACCGAGAGTGTTCAGTGGAACAGAGGGGGGCTTATTGTTCTACTAAAAACAATCATTGGTGCAGTCTTGCTCGTATCACGGTCAAGGATCATATCACGAATATGTTTCCCGGACGTTGAAAGGTTTTACTTGCCCTGTGAATATTTCCATGTTATCATGGTGACTGTTTATGTTGCTGCTAATGCTGAGCCTGGTTCTGGTGCAAGTCATCTGTTAAAATACAGTTGTGACTTTCTTAGTGAGCCCTACCCACTTACATGCATTAGCAGAAAGCATGGATTTGAGATCTTCTTTCTTTTAAGGTTTTATTGGCTCTAGAGGCCTTTATTTGAAAGTGGTTAGTCAGAAAAGTGGGTAATAAGACAGGAGGAAGACATGCAGCAAATGTCACCAGGCTGGGAGTTGAACCTGTGACAGCTGCATTGAGGACGAAGGCCTCCATACATGGGTTGTGCTTTAACCCTGTACCCCCAAGATTTGATGTCTTGTTTTAAGATAAGACAAATGTAATGCATTTTTTGTTAGCATCTTCGAATACAACACTTTCTATGTAATGTAATCTAAAATAAACAAAGCGTGTGCTTATGTGCAGGGAAAGTGTGTGACTGTGTGCATGCTCTGTGGCAAAAGACACAATCAGCAGCCAAAAACACTTAGCTATAATTGGGGGTAATTTCTTTGTTTCTACTTCGTGCTGACAGCACTGCCTGGAAACTCGAAAGAATTTCAGAACGTCTTTAAGATCAAGCAACGTGATTACTACAAAACCATTCTCTTTTGAAATTTCTTAGTCATTTCAAAGTAGGCACATTTTCTTTTATACAGTTTTATCAGAATCATTGTACCACATATCTTTATTTCACAACAAATTATTTCACTCCACTATTACATTTGCCAGTATTTCTTTGTATTGTGGTGAAAGAAAAAGGAACAAAGCAGCAGAAGAACTAAAAAAAATGCTTTGCCAGAATTAGAAGTATTTCTAGGATGTATAAGTTCCATCCTTTAAGAACGAACATTTAGTCATATAGGACAAGATTCCATCTACTTGTTTTTGAGAATTGACATTTATGAATTTAGATGAGGTAAGGCAATTTTATTTATATAGCACATTTTCAGCAACAAGGCAATTCAAAGTGCTTTACATGAATTAAAAGGAAATACAAAAAGAACTAACCAGAGGAAAGAAGAAGAAGAAAAACAAGCAAAAGAAGAAAAATAATCTAATGTTGATCTAAAGTATGTAAACTAGATGCTCCTGTTCAGGGTTACTAAGTATCCTCTGATCTAATTCCATTTCTGGGTTGGGAGAACAGGAGTCTGAAAAATAGTCTGACAATGTTGATCCACAAGTTTCCTCTGGGCTTCTGGTCTCTTCATATAAATAGTGAGTTCTCTACAGTTTCTGGTAAAATAAGCTAAAGAGTGACTGATCTAATTCCTTTTCTGGGTTAAAAGTGAGTACTCCACAGTTTCTCAATAATAATTATGCAGTATTGGTTTAAATTCTAAGTTTGTTCTAAATCCTTTTCTGGGTTAAAAGTAAATAGTCACAGTTTCTAAAAAGTAGTAATATAAAAGTATTACTTTTATTACTATTAAAAGTAAACTCTTCCTGTTAAGTTTACTGGATTCTAAGTTATTCTAATTCTAATTCTGATTCCATTTCTGGGCTGTATAATATTGATCTAAATAGTGCAAATTCCACAATTTCTAATATTACTAATAAACTAAAAATAATCCTGGGTTCTGGGTTAAATTCTGGGTTAAATAGGGAGTACTCCATAGTTTCAAACAAAATAAAACAAAAAAGATTAAAGGACACAAATGGCAACATTCAGACTAAACAAAGGGCAAAACAAAGACATGAGTGAAGGCGGTGACGTCACAGGGCCATGAAACCAAGTTGCTCAGCCTCCCGGCAGAAGTCCGAACAAGGTGTTGTTATCAAGGCATGTCCTTGGGAGCGCTCAGCTCCACAGCTGCATTGATAGCAGAAGGTGGTGAGGTGGGAAGGAGCGTTATGTTTACATATCTTCAAGGAGATTGGAAATATGCAGCCCTTCCTAGGTGACACAGGGAAAGCCAATTCAGGAACAGAATGTCTTAGGTCAAGAAGATTATAAATGTCAATCTTCCCTAAAGTCTCTCCGATACATCTCAGTTCCCAACTATCCAAATTAGTTTGCTCGTTCCACTGAACCGAAACTAGCAACTTCTCCATGATCGATTTCATCCCGTTACTGAGTTATAGAGTCCTCAGCTGGGCTGCGAGTCTCAGCAAGACTCACATCCAACCTGCGTGTCTGTCCACACCAACAGTCTGAGTGTTCGCTAGTTCGGCCAAGTCCGTCACAAATTTGTTGATAAGTCAGGTATCCGCAAGCTCCAAACATCAGAAATCCTGTTATCATGAATAAATCCAGGGTGAATCCTGCCAGGTGTGTCCCCGCAGGACAAGAGGGCTCTCCTGTGCCCAGTCTTCTCGTTGAAAATTTGATCAATTGGATTGAGAGATCAGTTGACCAGATCCATAATTTGTAGATTTGGATGATGTGCAAAGAAAGGCTCCAAAAAGATAGAAAAAGACAGGACAAAAACAGAGCAAGCAGGGCAGGCATGGGCAGGGAGGGAGCAGAGGAAAAAAACGTCCGCCTTCATCGAGAGCAAGAGAAAGATCCTTAGTGTTATCAGTTTTAACTTCAAGCAGTCAGAACAAAGTGACAACATTGACATTGCATTAATGTTTGAAATAATATATCATGCTTGTTATGTCTTGTTAATTCCCCAAATCATGTTGCAGATATTTAGCTCTTTTTTATAAAAGGGGTTGGTTAGTTCTTTTGGGATTTTCTAAATATTTGCATGTAGGATCCATGATGTTCTCGTCCTGTTGCCTGATTGTCCATTATGGTCACACTAATGAAGCTGGCCTGTTAATTATGTATATAAAAGAAAAAAAGAAATTCTGAAACACTGATATGTCCTTCCATAAAGTCTCACATGTAGATGCACCATTGATACTTATGCTGGCTTCTCAAGCTCTCAAGCTTCTTTCTACAAATGCACAATAATTATCAGCCTGATAATTATTATTGGACTAATAATTTATTGCTATTGGTCCAATAACAAGAAATTATGACATCATTCATGTCAGTCTGATATAAAAACAACTAGCATGTAACATGTTCGATGGTGCAGGTGTTTTGTGTATTTTAATCAAGCGCTCCCACTCCCACATGAGAAAGGCATTGGTATAATTGGAGAAAACAACTTTTTGACTGAAAATAAATCATTTTAAAATTATCTCCTGTGTGCGGACATTGGTGCAGGGGTAAGGGATGACCCATGCCCTCGACACCACTGTCACGGGTACAAGTCCTGGCTCAATGACCTTTGCTGCATCTTCCCCTTCTCTCACAACCCATTTCCTGTCTTTCATATCTCTGCATCCCTAATAATTACTTTTTTGTGGTTTAGAAAATTAATCTGTAACAAAAATGACTCATTTTTGAGTCGACCTGGACAAAAATTACACAAAAATCTGAACACCCACTGTGCACTTTTCCGCCATTTTCTCTGAATCAGCCACCAGGCAGACGCTCTGCAGTATTCCAGGCATCGTTCCAGTCAATTTAAAGATGCTTATTGGTTCTCCGAAAAACTTTGATAACCCAGACATATCCAGGGAAAAGAGGACGTTTGGTGCTAATAGCACTTAGTGTTTGTCAACAACTCACTGGCAGAAGTGAGAGAGCAGCGCAACACAAATAATTATCTGGCCAGCATACATGGCACTAAATAGTAAAACATAATGAAGCTTAGAGGCAGATAATTTGAATATTCAAGGTGCTTGAATCATTCATTGAATAGTTACAGCCCTACTTGTGTTTAACTGTGGTTTTTAAATTATAATATTTTTAATATTTAGTAAAATAAAGTTGTTTAATACAGATGACAAGCTCATTCACATAGTGAAACTCCTACCCTTGCTGCTGGATTTGAAAGTAGGTTAATGCAGTGCATTTTGGGATGAATAGTTCTTATACCAACCTCCTCTAGTTCAGTTCTTCATGGCTGGAAACCCAACAACAGAAAAACCAAAGGGGGTAATCAGGGAAAAATGAAAGCAACTAAGGGGAAACGCAAGCAGAGGAAAGATGAGAAAACAGAAAACAGCTGGGAAGAGGAGAGGGCTGGCAGGCTGAGGGAAGAGGAAGGATGGATAGGAGGGGAAACAAAAGACAGAACCTAAGACTAACATAAATACTAAACAGATAGATAGCAGGGATGATAAGAAAGGAACTACCAAAAATAATAAACTAAAATGGTTTTTGCAGATAAACAAATCAAAAGCATAAATGAAAACACATAACTAAAGCAGAGTTCACACAACCAAGTGATCAAGAAAATACAAAACATTAGTGAAACCAGAAACATCCCCAAATCGTTATAACAGTGGGCATCTCCAAGACAACAGGTCCCCAGTTATTCTCAGGAATTATATTTGGAAGGGGAAATGAGTCGTACAGACTGATACTTAGAGAGCAAAACCCTAGACCAAACTACGGCCCGCGGGCCGGATCCGGCCCACCTCCACATTTGGTCCGGCCCCCTGAACAATACCATAGAGCATTCAGATTTTTTTTCATATACCGTATTTTCCGGACTATAAGCCGTTTATATGTGGATTTTTCTTCAACCACCAGGGGGCTCTTTAGCAGGCAGTGAATCATTGGAAGTCAAAATTAGAAATATAAGAAGAAAGCACCCATTAAAACGGAATTAGGTTTTAATAGGGAATTGAAATTTGAGAATGTTGTTGATCAGTTAAATAGCATTGAGGGGAAAAAGAAGATTTTTCGTTTTTTTTAAATACTACTGGGATCATTATGAGAATTTGAGGTATAGATATTAGGATTCAGTAGATGGCAGTAGTGCAACAATAATGGATGCAAGCTGCTGTTGAAATCTAAAGAAGAAGAAGAAGAAAACGCCCATTTTCATTTAGCACATGCTAGTAGCAAACACGAAGGATCAGCACTTTTACTGTTACAGTTACCGTTCAGAAACTACCGTAATCAGTTCAGTTAAATCTAACCTTGGCAACTTTTTCTTTTTCAACCATAAAAAATGTGATATTCAATTGACCTTTTATTACTCAAATTTTGGGTGACCGCCCCCCTCTGCTGCTGCATCATTGTGGGAAACCTGGAGCGGCAGAGATATCTGTGGCTTATAGCCCGGTGCCGCTTATATGTGTATGTTTACTGGTTTTTTAAAAAAAGCTTTGGGGGTTCGGCTTATATTCCAGAAAATACGATATTTATTTAATAAATAGTGTTATTTCCTGGATTTTTTCTGTGAAGATCCCAGAGAAGGTTATTTGATTGTGCTTTCTGGAAAACAATACATTTTTACATTTAGGCACTCCTACAATCGTCACACTTTTTCTGTTACAAACTGACTCCGGCCCCCACCAGAGAAGAGAAAAGTTATGTGGCCCTCACAGGAAAAGGTTTGGGGACCCCTGCCCTAGACTTTGCCTGCTCCCTAAGGTCCACTGCTTCCAAATGCCAAGAGTGACACCACTGCTGCTGCCCCTCCAGGGCCTCTCTTTTGCTACAAGTCCTCTACTGTTGCTCCCCCCTCCCTGCTGGTTCTCTTTTAGCCCATTCTGCAGACTCTCCTCTGGTTCTGATCCTGGCCCTCTGTACATGACCTGCTGCTGCTACTTTTCTCCTGGTCTCTCCCCCTTTTTCAGAAGAAGGAATCCTCTCCTTGGTTTCTTGCAGTCCTAGGTGTAGATCACAACCACAGTAAATTAACAAAAAAAACCCACTGCAACATAATAACATCATGCTAAATAAACACCTTGCTAAAATTCTGAAAAAGCATGCATTAAAGAGTGTTCACCCCCTGACATTTAACAGCTCCAACCTGATTTGCAGTTTAAGGATGCCTGTTGCCTGAATAGCGGTTCAGTTGGTAGCACTGTTGCTTTGCAGCAAGAAGATAAGAAGGTCCTAGGCTCGGCTCATAGCTCGGGATCTTTCTGCATGTTCTCCCTGTGCATGCATGGTTTCTCTCCAGGCACTCTGGCTTCCTCCCACCATTCAAAAACATGACTGTCAGGTTGATTGGTCTCTAAATTCTCCTAAGATTTGTGTGTGTGCATGAATTCCTCTGTATTTCTCTGTGTTGCCCATGGACTGGCCATCTTTCATATCTTCTTAGGCTTCTTTCTGAGAAGAAAGATATATGTGAAAATTATTGTCATGCTGTGACAGTATAAGACAGATCATCTGAAAAATAAAAATAAAAATAAATAAATAAATAAATAAATAAATAAATAAATAAATAAATAAATAAATAAATAAATAAATAAATAAATAAATAAATAAATAAATATGACATACTTCTGCCAGCACTACCAGTATTAACTGCAGCGATATATGAAACACCCAATCACATCCTTCCCCTTGCTCTCTGCTACGCTACAGCTGCTTCACCACAACTTAGCGTTTCACGAATCCTAATTCTAGTTATAATGGACACTGAATGCAGAGGATAAACCGTTTTCCTGTAATGGACACCTTCACCTCACCCTGGCAAATGCAGCACATGGTGCAGTCTCAAACGTCATCTTCTCCCTGGACAGTATAGAGGAAATGTTTTTAGGAACAGTGCTGGAGCTCCGCCCACGCACACAAAGCACAACGCTTTAAAGCACTTTAGCTTTAATAACATAAAGCTGCATAATTTTTAAAGTTTAATCAGTAATACTATTTAAACAAATTTATGTCAGGTCATGATTTCTTGGTTAATGTCAAGTTGTCATAACAAAGACATTTTGAATAATGTCAACTTTGTATTAAAAATGTCATGATTTACCGAATGACGCTTTATGACAACAGTCATAAATATTCATGAAGGCTTATTCATGTTCATGACATGAGTTATGTCATGTTTATGACGGTGTCATGACAGTCTTATTCACAACACGTCAAATAAAGTGTTACCCCCTTTAATACCTTTATTTATTCATCAATATTTCCAACAGCTCACACGTTGCAAAGAAGTTTCAAAGTGTTAAATTTTACTCTGTTAAATTTAACAGAATAAATGTAACTAGATAATACCCATGTGTATTTGGTTAGATCTCTTTATGAAGTGAAACCAATTTGGTGATTTTAGGGGTTAGCATCAAGCAAGTCAAAACAAGTCTTATTCTAACAAACCTATTGTGTATACACATTTATAGGATGAGTCCTAGTTCTTTACACTTCACATTGTTACATTTAATTAATTTTTGTGATTTATTTTACTTATCCACATTGTCATTGTGACCCTTTCCATACCAGATTTTGAGAAATGCACTGAAAAACACTGAATCATTCCCATTCAGGGAGAGCTCTACAAAGCATCTGTGCTTAAGGCACCCAGATGGCTAGCAACTGACTTGATTAGAAACACTGTTTCTTATTGGGAAATCTATCATTCTTTAAACTTCTTTCCTGCAGGAGCTGAAATGAGCTGGCTATAGGCCAGTCTACAAAGGAGTGTTCGTGTTCCAAACGCAGTCTCAGAAGACTACTGGTAAACAGAGGTCGAGAACTACTGTGCTCAAGTTTTATTGTTCAATGATGTTACAGAGATTCTGCTGACGTCTATTCACATTGCAGTGCATTCTGGGGTTCAGAGTTTTTTTGTTCACCATATAGTTAATTTCTTTTTTTTAAACAGCAATCAGTGAAGTACAAACAAGACCTTTTCATCTTGAAGGAGGCGTTGGGAGGGGTGACCCCTGTAGTTATCAAACCACTGGCATCGTTCTGATGCTTACTCTTACTTCCTTCTGTTGTTTTAGACATCTGTGCTCTTTTTTCATTAAGCACATTTTGCAATTTCCAACTGCTTGGGTCTTGAGAAGTTTTTATTTATATATATATTTATATTTTTTTTTACCTATTCAGCCTTTTAGCAGACAAAAAATATTAAATTTATTTTCTCTCTGATTTTAACTTTTGTAAAATGCTTTGTGTTATGCTGAAAAGTGTTCTCCAAATATAGCCTGATTAATCTTTTTTCTAAAAAGTATGTAGGGTGACTTTGGCAGTCCTGTGTTTGTCAGGCATGCAGAAATGCAATATTTAGAAGGTGAATGTGATAGGAGGTTAACTTAACAGTGAGATAAACAGTCCCCCATTCATTCTCTGAGCTGCAATATTTGCTAATACTTCATCTATAATCACTAAGAAACAGTGTGATGCAACAAGAACACAGACTTTAGAATAATGTACCAAACTGGAGTTTGACATCATGTATAAATGTAACTACAATTTTTAGTTTTATGGGTTTGAAGTCTTTGTATTAAACCATAAGAGATAATGTAAATACAACCACAATTTTCTTTTTCCTGTTGCATCTGCCTCTGCTGTTGTATCCTTGGGCAAGGCACTTCACCTGCATTGCCTGCTGGCGGTGGTCAGAGGGCCATGGTGCCGGTGCATGACAGCCTTGCATCTGACAGCATGGACGTGTGCTATCAAGTAGCTTGACACCATGAATGTGTGAATGTGTGTGTGACTGGCTTCATGTATTATGAAGTGCTTTGGGAGCTATATGTGTACGTGTTTTATCATTTAAAACAAGATGTGTTGTCTGATTTACTTCTAGACAGTGAGAAAAGGAATGTAAACTTCTGCTTTGATGGACTGACAACCTGTCCAAGGTCTATCCTTTCTCTTGCCCAATGAATGCTGGAGCTCTAGTCGCCCTGTAACCTTGCAAGAATAAGCGGGTTTAGATCATTGTTGGACATACTTACACAAAAATTCCTGTAAAAACATCAAATTTTTATATTTTGCATAGAAGTTGTCTGTGCTGTTTGAGAATGTCTGTGTGCACATATTTAGGAAGAAACTCAATTAATTGAAAGCAGTCCATATAGTATAGTTTATTTTATTCACTGAGTAGGTCATGAAAACATTTTGCACATATACTTGTTGGACAGAACTGTATGGTATATGATAATGCAATCAAACTGGAATGCTCAAATAATCATATCAGTGCATGTTGTAAAATAAATAATATGTTGATGTAGGTATAATCTTACAATTCACTACAAGTACAAAGTAAAGTAGCATATGTGCCTTTGTTGGACACTTCAGATTTGTTTCTTATTTGATAAAAGTTAATTATTCAAATAACCAGGCAGGTACCAAAATGGCTGTGTTACGGGTTAAGGCATTTTTTGACCCACAGAAATCGGTAATGGCAAGTGGCAGCTGGCATGTGTGGAATGTTGGCTGAAAGCTGTGGCCAGTGGAGACGTCAAACAAGGATGGAAATAGTTGAGCTCAGCAGACCGTCCAATAGGATTTTTTAAGGTAAAATTTACCATTTACCATTTTTTTTTACCATAATTATTTAGTAAGATAACCATATACCTACATTGGTTACATGAGTAGACTGCACAGTGGCGCAGTTGGTAGTACTGTTGCAAGAAGGTCCTGGTTCGATTCCCAGCCCGGCGTCTTTCTGCTTGGAGTTTGCATGTTCTCCCTGTGGATGTGTGGGTTTTTTCCGAGTGCTTCGGCTTTCTCCCACTGTCTAAAATCATGACTGTCAGATTATGTATATGTGTATTTTGTATATATGGATATTTTTATATTTGTGTTTTATGGTACTTTTTCTACAATGTATTGTATTTTTATTCTGGTTTTTTTTTCATTACTGTACTCTTGATCTGTCAAGACAGCTTCAATTTCCTTCTCGTGGGACTAACAAAGTATTATCTTACACTGCACTTTTACTTATACCTGCAGTCAATTTAGATTGACTAGGGTGCAATTATTTTGGATAGTGTGAATGTTCTCTCTGGAGTTGCCAGGGAAATGCCTCATACCAGGAACATACTTTCTGTGTAACAAAGCTTCTATAATGCAGCCCACCCAAGTATTAAAGTAAAAAAAAAATCCCTTTTTTACTTTGTTCTCATGTGTTAGATAATTTTTTCTAACTCTGCTGAATATGTGACAAGGCACAGGCAAATGTCTCAAAAGGTTGTTAATTATTATCACACATGGAACTGAAATTAAAGTACTACATTAAAAGTGAGTGCTAATAAAAGCTATCCACATTGTAGATGTTACCGTAGAAACTAGACAAATACACAATTCTCAGGTATTCCTAATATTTCTATCAAAGACACAACTTGAAATGACACTCATCAAATTACATTTGTTGTGAATAAGTAAAATTACTAAGCTAAAAGGTAAGCATGCTCTGAAAAAGGGACAGCATAGAACTCATCCATCCATCCATCCATCCATCCATCCATCCATCCATCCATCCATCCATCCATCCATCCATCCATCCATCCATCCATCCATCCATCCGCTTATCCGGAGTTGGGTCATGGGGGTAGAAGCTTAAGTAGGGAGACCCACACGTCCCTCTCAGCCACTTGGGCCAGATGCTCTGGGGGATCCCAGGGAATTTCCAGGGAAACATCGTCTTTCCAGCGTGTCCTGGGTCTTCCCTGGGGCCTCCTCCTGGGGTGGAGAGGAAGGCGTCCAGGAGGAAACCTAACCAGATGCCCGAGTCACCTCAACTGACTTCTCTCGACGTGAAGGAGCAGCGGCTCTACTCTGAGTTCCTCCCAGATGACTGAGCTTCTCACCCTGGCTCTAAGGGAGAGCCCAGCCACCCTACGGAGAAAACTCGTTTTGGCTGCTTGTATCCGTGACCTCGTTCTTTTGGACATGACCCAAAGAGAAATGAGCTAAAATTATTAAAATAAAAAAATGATTTTATTATAATCAAATGCATATTATAGTGGGACAAACAAGCATTTCTGATGGAAACTAAAAACTCTTTGATGACTGATGGCCACAAAGTCCAAACAATGATTTCAACCCTGATAAGCATCTCATAAAAAAAGCAGTTCAACCAAAGATGAGAACTGAGAACATTTATTGGTTAAGATAGCATTTCACAGGTGCAGTTAATAAGAAGAATTTTTTACTACCAGTTTTACTTTGTACAATAGCAGATCCCCTGGGTAAACATGTCTAATGCTTGCTTCTGTTCAGTCAGAGTGGAAGACATATCTCGCAAATCAATTAACTAAAAATGGTCAGTTGTCTGTTATATTGAATAGAATTGAGCTTTGTGTTGTAAAATAAATTAGTAACATTTATCAGAAAACTCTTCACATACAATTTGCATCAAGTTACATCTTTTAACAGCAAGATCTCAGTGCAAATGCCTTTGTAAATGAAAAGATCCTTGTCAGTACCGACAAAATTATTGACATAAAGTTGCAAAAAACTCCCCAAATAAAGTTTCATCTAGTTTTGACAGTTGTGGAACTAAAATGATTTGGATTTAAGGTAAGAGAAGACTAAATATTAGTCCAGATCCATGACCAGCCTTCCAAACACTTCACATTTTTATTGTGACACAGTTAGCTTGATATACAGTACTAAATATCTATTTCTCAAGCAGCAATGAGTTAAACAAGGAAAAAAAAACATTCACTCAAGTATCTAAAACACATTTTTAAATACTACTGACAAAGAAATGAAAAAAAAAGAAGAACAATGGTCATTAAATAAATGATGTTAATAAAATCTAATAAAGTCTTTCTTTAAGGAACCCACAAACAAGCAGTGATATGTCTGTTTGCAATTCCTGCCACTTTCATGTGTACCTCGAAAAGAAGAGACTACAAAATGAAATGTATAACACCAAAATTATTCAAAGTTTATCAGGAGTTACCACTTCTGGTGAATGAGAATGTTGGAATTTAACACAAAAAAAGAAAGAAAAAAATAGTTTTTACTCTCAATAAATCTGCCTATTTGGAGTTGATGGAGTATTGTTTTGAGATGATACACAGCAGTAGCGTGTTGAAAGGTGCTTTCCTTTCCAGGTTCCCCTTTCCTCATGAACACCGCAGCATGTCTACTGACACAACATAGTCATAAAACCATCCAACTGAAGTTTTCCATGTGAGAAGGAGACAATGACTGGAACAAATGTTCAGCCCTGAATGTGGACAAAATCAGTTTGGCAATACAGGGTAAGCATGGCTATTAATTATATTGAATGATCTCGGTAAAAGGCAAAGTATAAGAACAAATCTGCGTTGGTAAGTAAAAACCCCATATTTCTACCACAGCATTCCAAACCATCATCCTACCGGTTCATTCATGATCATGTTCCAATCACTTAATGGCATGCAAATGTAATGCATCAAAGTATAGGAGCGTTCTTACCTGAAAATGAACAGCAATGACCAAACAAATCCAGAAAACCAGTGTCACCTGTCCGCTTCTTTGTCTTCAAACTAATCAGTGACAGTTTAAAAGAAAAAAACCCTGCATAATACTATGCTACGAGTCATCCGATTGTTCCCTTGTGTACACTACCTGACCTTTTAGTGCACATCCTATATTCAATGTGTTAAAGGTACAGTGTTTTAACAATGCTGTGCTATCTGAAAACATCCAAGAAGTACTGTGTCAGTATTCCTGCCTCCAAGCACATCACTTCTATTCCCTGTGTTTGTTGTGGCTGCAATTTTTTTCCTTTTCTTCTCATGTGATTGTTGCAGCCATTTTCCCTCACAGGCCATAGCGGCTTGGTGACCCCTCCCTACATGCTCCTTCTTCATTAACTACTTAGAATTATCTGACACACCAGGTATTTGGTTAGTGCCTGGGACCTGTCAGTGAGTCTAATAAAGCACAAGCATGAAATAATCACACATTGCTATTGGTGACAAACCATTTTTGCCCCCACTCTGTGGCTTTTGTCAGTAGTGTTTAAAATTTGCTATGGGCTTTAAAATTAGGCTTTGATCTGTTTAATGTGAGCGTGGTTTAGACTCCTAAAACTTCCTATGGCTGTTTCATATCATGAAAAGTTACAGAAATACTCCAAAATAAAATGGATGAAACTCCTTTAAAAGGTCTTACAAAAATTTTAATTTCAATTAGATTTGCTATTTCTCTGAAGGAGTGTCTAAACTAAGCACTGCGACTGTGTTAGTCCCAGCTATGAAATGAATATGCACTCAATCGTTGCCTGATTTTCTGCTTGCAGAGTGTAAATCTTGTCAGTTGGACAGACATGGAAATAGGCAAAACCTTGCTTTACACGTCCAGGTCATCTGGCCTTGCTCTGCTCATCCTGCTACTGGCACGGCTACAAGGCCTGGCATCAATTAAAGCCAAAGGTTGGAGATCATGTCCTACTGATGACGGAAGTTTCTTTTGCTCATGTGTATCGTCAGGAAAGTCAAAGGCTTGCACATGGGAGTTTGAAATAGTGCTTCCAGCACCATTTTGGCCAAGCCGGTTCTGCTCTGTAGAGTAATTCGCCCAGTTCTGCTCATTGGCCTGTTTATTATAATTTCGGCATGAACTGGTTCCCCGCTCCCCAGTGGCCAGCTTGTAGCCTGGGGGGGACAGAGGTGATAGGGGAGCAGTTGGGGAGGAACAGCCATTATAGTAAGCATACTTTGTGGTGGACAGTTCTTTAGGGGTGGGACTCAAAGTGCCTCCACTGGCATAGAGTGCGGGCTGTTGTTTCCCCTTTACACGATCTTTAATTCTCTTAAAAAAAACATAGAAAAGCTCAATGATATTAAGCAACAGAGAAACTAGAGAGACAACCAGCATGAAGATGATGAAAACGGTCTTCTCCGTTGGACGGGACAGAAAACAGTCCACCCTGTGTGGGCATGGAGACCGTTCACATGTGTAGACCGCAGACAACGTGAAGCCATACATATACCACTGGATCACCAAGAAGCCCACCTCAAACAGAGATTTAAAAAAAATGCTGACTATGTAGGTTCTAAGTAGGGCACCCTTCATCTTCACTTTGCCGTGCTCTTCAATCCCATACTTCATTTTTTTCATCTCAATTTTCTTCAGTGGTATGTCAACATCGCCTCCATCATTTTGTACGGCTTTAAGTTCTTCTTCCTTTCTGTTGAGTTTCTGCTCTTTCCTGTGCAGATAGAAAACATGAGCCAGATACAGGAGCGTCGGTGTTGACACAAAGATGATCTGAAGGACCCAGAAACGAACATGGGAGATGGGGAAAGATTTGTCGTAGCAGACATTTTCACAACCAGGTTGCTGGGTGTTGCATTTGAAAGCAGACTGTTCATCTCCCCAGGCTGATTCCACCGCAGTACCCAGCACCAGGATCCTGAAGATGAAGAGAACCGACAGCCAGACCTTTCCTCCAGCGGTAGAGTAGGCCTGAACCTTGTCCAGAAGACGACCCAATGCACTCCAATCACCCATTCTTCGGGAGAGTGAGCTGGAACAAAAGCAGTTGTGAATGTGTTACTGTAAAGATAATGATATATGTGTCTGCAACAAATGATTGGATTAATCATACTGAATCATGATTGATCCGATCGTGATTCATCGTGAACTCTACCCAGAATTCTTCAAATGTCAGTTTTATTATTACCTGTTAAAAAAATTACTAAGCATCTTTTGCAATCAAATTTGTAACCGGTCAATTAAAAAATAGTCAATACATCAGCCCTACACTGATGTATTGATGTTAAGTCAAGATGAAAGGGCTTAGAGTTTCACATTTTGACATTAGAAATATTGCATCCTTTGTTACACATAATCAAATACACACTAAAGGAATACTATTTTATTGCATTTTAGGCAGTAAAATGTTTATTTTAGTTTATTTATTTATTTATTGGCTATTGGCCTTTTTATTTGACAGTGGTCATACAGGAAAGTGGGCTATGAGAGGGGGGACATGCAGCAAAGGTCAACAGGACTTTGTGACGGCCGCGTAACGGACCGAGGCCTATGTAGGTCACGCAGCACTGCAGCAACTCATGTGTTTTTAATATTTTGTAAAATAAGTTTAATCTTGTTTTTTTGTTATTATTTTAACTGATCACTTGATTACTAAAAGAATTGTTAGCTGCAGCCCTAATGGTACATGAACAGTACGATGCAAGAGAATTCTGTGGTTAAACAATTTTGACAGCTTACAGGGAAAACCTTATACCTAGTTTATTTTTTTACCTAATTTGTATTTTATGTTTTTCTTCTTTTCTGTGGAGCAAAACATACATGTTTGATGCAATGCACAAAATAATTCAATTGCTTAGAGAAGGAGCAAGAAGCACTTCTGTCCTTCTCTGCAACACTTTACATGTACAGGCAGGGTGCTAAAATCCTTGAAACTTCTAAACTCCTTAAATCTTTTTTCTAAACCCCAAAAATCTAAATGTTTGCAGTATTAGTAAGAATCTTCTCAGACAGAATACTACGCTAAATAACATTCCTGAGATTTGAAAAACTTAAACTTACTATGGGGAGTTTTTTTTTTCCCCAAGCTTTTCAAACCCGTCATGTGAGCGGTTTAGACTTGCTTTAGTATGTGTGCCAAAGTTTAACTCCCTGTCCTTAGATGCATTGGGCAAGAAGGTCTCCACTTCAGATGCCAAAGCAAAAACTCGGCAAACCCAAGAGCCATTAAGGTTCAACAGTTTTTCCTTATGGGAAGGGAGGTTAAATGGACAAAAATGACAAAGCTGGAAACACAAATAAATAGCATCAAAGAGCAAAAGAAAAGCTTATTTATACCATTTTATTAGACAAGTTCTACAGGATGATTAAATCTAAAAAAAGAAATGGTGATGTGTGCCCAAAGCAGGCAGGGCAGGGCAGTTAAATTGCTCACAGTGTGAAAGCAGTAAATCAACTTCCTGCTTACACAGAACTTTTGCATACATGTTTTTCCTTTGGAAAAAAATACCAGACTTTATTCTATAATTATGCTTTTGTCTCTCTGAAATAAAAAAAACGGTTTGAAATTAATTATTGTGTCTTAAACACTTGATTTTAATCCTAAGTGAGCTTCTCACTAAGTCCTGAAAAGATAGCAGGTTTTCACATCTGTTGGACTTTAAGAAAAATTACATATATTTTCTTTTACTCTTAACCCCTTGAAAGAGAAAATCTATCCACCCTGCAATAACACCTAAAAGACAATCCTGTTTTTAAAATAACTATGTAATAAATGTTACAGTTTATTACAGGTTTTTCCATTACACTTTTATCAACTGAAACCATGTTTGTCCACTCCACAGCCTGGAGTAAAAAGAACAAATCCAATTCCTTAATTAGAAAATGACCTGTAGTCTAATCCTCATGCAGCAAGATGAAATGCATGTGCTCTCACTTACTGCACATTAAGCCACATGAAGTTTCCCCCAGTGCTCTAAAAACTGGCATTTCAGCTTCAAACAAGTCAAAAAGTAATGAGGAGCTGAGGACAATAACGTCTATGTGATAATTATCCCGCCACTTTCTACATGGCTGAGTCTGTCATGCAGAAATAAGCAGAACAATAGGCTGCAGTCCACAGAACAGTACTGGAAAAACTGAACCTCTTTGCTGCTCCTCTGCAGCCTTTCTACTGCGGCTGGAGTCCCAAATGGTCAAGTCCTGGGCAAAGCCCTCCATCTCATTTGGTAACTGATAAACCTCTTTAATAAACGAGGAGAGAGCCCTTTTAAATGTCCAACAGACACTTCTTTACATGGGGGTTCAGTTCTATTTCAAGACGTATTCTAGGGTTAAACATAAATACTAAAGAAATACAAGCCTTTCTGTGAAATGATTTTGTTTAAGTCGGAAAGTTTTAACAGGAACCTGGAAAAAATTGTCCATCTATTTCTAACGCCTGCTCTCATAGTTTTCTGTTTGTTTTTCCAAACCAGCGGCTTTGGTTCCACTTGAGCTTACCTGCAGGGTTACAGAAGGCGGCCCAGCGGGACTTTCTTCGCCTATGGAAAAACTTCCTTTTCACGATCGGAATCCGGAGTAAAAAGTGAGCCGAACTCCTCAAACTTCCCTTATAAGAGTCAGTCAGAAAAGTTCTAGTCACCTGATCTCTACGTCAAAACGCGAAGTCCCTGGAAGCTGGAAGTGGAGGGGCCAAAACTCCCCCCCCAAAATTTCAGGGCAGCTCCTCTCTGTCTTCACGGATCCCACTGCACCAACATCCCTTCCAAAGCCCCGTTTAATTTGCTGTCACAAATAAGCCGCATGCTGTAAGAACAACTCTCTCTAAAAATGACATTTTATCAGAGTGAACAATAAAGAATAAATGTGGACAGTAACAAAATGAGTGAAAATCTTCACTCAAAATGAGTGAAAATCTGTCTCTACTGTTTGGAAACAAATCTATCTTTTTCTCAGTGTTGCACAATTTAGAGTTAACTAAAGTTATGAGCCTTATTCGTAGAACAGTTTTACTCGAACATCCTTTGAAAAAGTACAACTACAGGCGGTGAACTGTGCACTTTAGTAGTGCACATCGCCACCTTGTGATGGTCCTTCAATATAGAAATCGCATTAAACGGTGTTTTTTGAGCAGTTTTTTAAACACTAGGTTAACTAGTAGCTAACTAGCTATAGGTTAACAGACTTTTGTATTGACAAAAATACAAACTTTTGTAGATCAAATTCAATTCAAAAATACTTCTTAATACTTATAAAAAAAATAATGAAATAAAAAAAGGCAAAATTTCCCACTCTTAAGAATCAAACATTTTGTTGATCTTTCCTTGGCCTCAAATATGAAATTTTGAGGCCAATATTCCTCTTGTATAGAGGAATATTGATTCCTCTATACAAGAGGGAATCAATATTGATTCCTTAACTTTGTCTTGATGTCATACCCACACATTGTCTTAAGAAAGTCCTGCCTGTCATTGCATCTGATGTGGTTCCCGTGGTAAACTGATCCCTCTCATCAGATGTTTTCCTCCTGGCTTTGAAAACAGCAGTTGTCAAACCACTGATAAAGAACAATCTGAAGAAATCACTACTGCAGAATTATAGGCCAACCTTCCATTCATCAGCAAAATTATTCAAAAGTCTGTTTAAAAAGTTAAATAGCTTTCTAACTATAACCAACTGTTTTGATGTCTTTCAGGCTGATTTTTGTGTTCACTGCAAAACAGAGACTATTCACCACAGAACAGAGACTGTTCACCACAGAACAGAGACTGGCCTGGTCAAAGGGTTCAGTGACATCCACATAAATACAAACTGTAGGAGAGCCACAGTGAAGGTTCTGTTGGACCTCAGTGCAGCTTTTGACACTGTTGACCATGACATATTACTGAAATAACTGGAAAGCTGGTAAGATTATCTGGTTCAGAACTCAACTGGTTCAATCTTACATAAAGAACAGAGATTTCTTTGTTTCAATAGGTAACTTCTCATCGAAGCGGATAGAAGTCACATACGGGGTACCCCTAGGATCAGTGTTAGGATTGCTCTTATTCAATATATATATGCTCCCGATAGCTACTAGATTATAACAGTACGTAAGATTAGCTATCATAACTATGTGGACGATGCCACCAGGTGACTCTGAACCCATCCAATCACTGAACAGATGCTTAGAACAGATACATGTGTGGACGTGCCAAAATGTTTTCCAGATGAACAGAAACAAAACTGAAGTTATTATCTTTGGATCTAAAGATGAAAAATCTAGAGATAACACACAGCTTCGGTTATTACAGCTAGAAACTAGAAATCAGGACTGAAATCTAAGAATAGTGATGGACTCTGACCTGAACCTTCAGAGTCACATAAAGACAGTAAAAAGTTGTCCTTCTATCACCTGAAGAACATTTGCAGAATTAGAGGCCTAATGTCTCAACAAGATCTAGAGAAGCTCATCAATTTATGTTTAGTCGCATTGATTACTGCAACAACGTCTTCACAGGTCTGTCTAAAAAACCCTCCAGCTGCAGCTGATCCAGAACACTGCTGCTGGTGTTCTGACTAAAACCAGGACATCTTCCAGGCTAGAATCCTTACACTGGCTCAGAGAATAGACTGTAAAATACTGTTGTTAGTTTATAAATCAACGAACGGCTTAACACCACAGTGCATTAAAAATCTGCTGTTGTTGTATCAACTTTCCAGACCTTTCAGGTCTTCTGGTTCTGCTCTGCATCCCCAGAACCAAACAACCAGCATTCAGCTTCCAAGCACCACAAATCTGGAACAAACTTCCAGAAAACTGCAAAATAGCAGTGTTTCTGCTATTTACATCTGGATTAGAAACCCAGATTTGCTTTTGAAACATAATCAATGAAACATTAATCAGCATTTTGATGTGCAATGATGGCACTTGACAAAATGTTCTGTTTCAGTTGTTGACTGTGTTTTATGACTTTTATGAGTTTTTTACCAATGAGTTTCTGCTGATAGGTCTACATCATAACACACCATTAAAAGTTTCTTCACCATTCTGTTGGCACATGATGGGCATTATGTCTTTAAAAATTATCTTACATTACCATATTTCCAAAAATGTGTGCGCACAAACTTAAAAATGACAACATGGCGTTATATTACATTTTATTTAGGAAAACAGGGATAGATCTGTAAACACAATTGACAAATTTTTAAAAGTCTATTGTCCATGGAAAAACAGTATCCATGAGGTTAAGCCTCATACCGTGTGAACAGGGAAACAGCATGAGTTGGGGTAACCCAAGTTTGATTCTAGTTGGCATCACTTTGGTTCCTTGATGCCTTCCTCTTGATCTGGTACTTAACAAAGCCACTTCTTGACAGTTTTGCTGCAGTCTTTGTTAGTCATCTTTGGTCAAACTCCTGAGGAGAAGCTGAAAAACACAAAAATGAAACACATTGAAATATTAAGTAATTTACTGTTATAGATTTGAGAACAAACACAGACACCATATGGTTCCCTTTGTACATTCACAATTAAATTAATAAGGATGGACCAATGGATATTGGCGTGTCCTAATTATATGTCAACTAACATTTAACTTAATGTTAGATGACATAAATAATCACACATTAACCTATCAAGCTGCTGCATAGGCAGAAAACAGTGCAGTTATTTTTCAATAAACAGTTAAATTAAAAGTAATATCGCCAAACTAACTGTAAAAATGTTCAGAGTAGAATTAAATTCGGAAGCTGGTTGCAAACAAGCCAGCAGCAAAGTGGCTGTTTGGGAAATACCAATAGTGTAAAAAAGGGGAGGTGAACCGCTCCATTGCTTATAGTGATTTGAGATATTTTTGTGTGAACACATTATGCAGTCAGTATTTACAATATTTACAAGTAAGAAAAATAAGTAAGAAAATGTACAGAAATGCTATTGAGTACAAATCACTGTCCTCAACATGTAGCGCTTAATTTAAAGCTTGACAAACCCCCAATTAATAATAAAATGCTCCCACCCAGAGATTGAAAAGGGGGGTGAGAGCTCCCTCTCCTCCCACAAACAAGGGTGGGACAAACCGTTTAGATTGATGCCAACATTGTTGGCATGTGAGTTATTAGAATTCAACCACAAAACAACATTGATTCAATGACATATTTTCAACATGAGTTAACTGGCTAGAATTGGATGATTGTTTGGTTTATTCACCATAAATTGTCGACCTTAACCAAAAATCAACCTTTTTGACCATAATTCAACATTTAATTAATCTGGGTTGACTTCCTCCTTTCATATAATCCGGACATTGTTTTCTTTCCAAAAGTAACTTAAGTTTTTCTTTTGAGTGACCCGGGTTTAAGCCACCTATCCATTATAATTTTTAAACACAATCTCTGATAAGCTAACTATATGTCGCACTTTGAGCTCACATCACGGCAAATAAACAATCGTTTACATGCAGTACCTTGCGGACCACTCGGGGGCGCCTGTGGACCACTGGAGGTCTGGAGACCACAGTTTGAAAGACTGATGTCGACCAAACTTTGCCTTCCACAAAGAACTGTGCCTTTTCTTTTCGTCACTAAAACAGAAAGAAATAAACAAAAAAGAGACCGTTGTGAATCTTTTCAAGATGACACATGACCTTAAACTAATGGAAAACCCTTTACACTGCTTTTATGAGAACTGCACTGAACTATTAACTTAATTTTATTTATGTGTGTTATTTTTCCTTAATCCTTCAATCATCTTATTCCTTTCTTTAAGCTTATAGTTGTTCTGTTTTCAACGACAAATAAAGTTCTGAAAAAAGGATCTCTGTGTTGTCTACATGTTGCAGCTCAATAAAGATTGATTTAAAAAAAATAAGTCCGAAGTAGTCGATTTATTATCGTCAGTTTAATGTGGGACTTCCTGGTTACGCGGTATATTTCTCATTCCGGTTTCTTATAAATACATAGTAGTACGAGGTGTACTCCAGACGTTAAAAGGATTTTTAATTAACTTTTTTTTTTTAATCTTCAGCCCCATCAGGGTTTCCTGAGACTGCTGATCAAAGTTAGCTGCTGAGCTAACTTGTCCGACAGACTGACCATGTCCGCCTCAACGGGCAGCTCTCCGCCGGGCCACAGCTCAGGCCTTGGCCCGAGTATGTCTATGTTCCGATGGCTGGAGGTGCTGGAGAAGGAATTTGACAAAGCATTTGTGGACGTAGATCTATTGCTCGGAGAAATAGACCCCGATCAAGTGGATATAACTTACGAAGGAAGACAGAAAATGACGAGTCTGAGCTCTTGTTTTGCTCAGCTCTGCCACAAAACCCAGACGGTTTTCCAGCTCAACCACAAATTAGAGGTTAGTTGACATGTCTTAGCATGTTTTTTTTAATAAGTGAATATTAAATTGTGTTTACAGCTGAGCGAGAGCAGTTCTCCTGAAGGCAGAGCACGTCTGACTGGCTTGTTCCTGTTCCTGATTTCTTGGACTTAATGGTCGGTGGTTGGCACAGTGAAGAACCTAAAGCTTTTCCAAGCCTGAAGCTTCCGATCCCGGGCCAGTTCAGTGGACTCAAGTCTCCAGCCGAGGCATAGTCATCTGGACGTAAGATAGATGGTGTTTCCGGAGGCTGCTGCTTTCACAGACAACAAAACAGATCTTCTTGCACCAAGTTCCGCCTCTTTTCAGAGCCAGGAGCAAATTAATCTAAACCCTGTTTAAAATTTGGATTGATAGGACAACTTTGTGAAAGTATAAGAGAATATTCAGAAAATGGACTGAAATAAACCAATAATGACTTGATTTCCCATCTGACCGGTCTTAGATAATCTTGTTATCATAGTGGCTGTTTCCTCTATTCTTTGTTTAAGGTTTAAGGAGTAAAGTTGTACCACTGTTGTCCTTCAGTAATTGTTAATATCTTTTTTTGAGTGTTAGTCCGTTAGCTGATAGATTGCATTTTAGAATTTGAACTCCAGCATTCTTTTTAATTTGGAAGTGCAAAAAAAATGGACAGATTAGACATTTCTACTCTTAAACACACATTGGAATTATTTAGTTTTTTTCCAAATCACAGTTGACCAGACTGGAATTTATCTGTGCATTTATCATGTACCTCAATGTGCTGCTATTGGTGGAGAAACAACAAATTCTTGACATGTGGGGAACCAGGTGTAGTATAGCAGAGAGTGAGGTGAGCAGCGTATGCATAAAAGTGATTGTCAGCGCTGGCTCTGATTGTTTCTGACCGGGAGTGTTATATTTCTGCAGATGGCTGTAGGAACACAGGGGGATGCAGAGGACCATATCAAAATACATATTTTTTATATAAAAGTTGCCTTTAACAAAATCTTTTTCAGATTATTTATTTTTTTTGCCCCAATCCAGTTTTTGATCTGACTTGTCTTCATTTTGTACCTTTCCTCCACTCTTCCTCTCTTCTACATATCTACTCCTTCATTCATACTTTGTCTGATGTAGGCCCAGCTAGTTGACCTGCGCTCTGAGCTGACTGAAGCTAAGTCTGAGCGGGCAGTTGTGGAAAAGGAGGTCCACGATCTGCTGCTGCAGCTCCATTCTCTGCAGCTCCAGCTCAGTGCCAAGCAGGGCCAAGTGGAGGACTCTGACATCATCAAAGACAGGCTGGTAGGTAGGATAAAAAATGAGTAGCATTGGTTCGTCTGCCAGAGATGCAGCAAGAGTCTGTCAGGAAAAGACTGACTTTCATGTGTTATTGGTGAAGGACTGTTGCTTTCATTAAAAAAATAAGGATTACTGATGTGTATTGGTTATGTATTCTAATGTGGTTCAGCAGAGAGAGAGCTTCCATACTGCTGGCCGCCCTGTAAGCTCACATGTCACACCTTCCTATTAGCTGAGGTTTGTTTGTCAGGGAGACGGCAACAGCAAAATACTGGGAATCAGGTTTAATTCAGTGGTCATGTGAGCGTCAGTGTTTCTTTTCTTTGGAAACCAAAGTTTCTGTGCACACTTGACTTTCCACTCCTCGTATGATGGACTTGCTGGTACACAGCATGTGTCTCCTCTTTCCCATCTACGCTGCTGTTTCCACTGTTACCAACTCCTGAGAAAGAAAAGTACTGGCTGTCCTTAAAGTCGCTAGATAATGTCATCACCTAATTTGCATATTTGTTCAGATCCAGACTCTAGTGGGAAAGAGAAATATCAAAAAGTATAAAACCATTCTAAATATGTTTAGAACTACAAGTGAACTTTCTGAAGTAATTTCGTATCTCTAATTCTCTATATAGCAACAGAGTTGCTGAGTTTTCAACTGTGACTGTTTCTCCACCTTTACTGCTGTTGCTAACACAGTTCTGTGTGTTACCCCTCATGTTGCAGACTATTCTCTAACCTCCACCTTCTTTCTTTTCTTCTTCTTTCTTTGCTCTAAAGCTTGCAACATCCTTGGAAGAGATGGTGAGTTTTTATTGGCACATGCTTTTGCAAAGGTAAAATCTTTGAGATGTTTGAAGTGATTGTTGTTGTTAGACTAGTTACTGATCGCTGTTCACAACGTTTCGTCCTGACATGGGTCTGCCTGGAGGTTTGTTGTTTTGGTTTTCTTAGTTAATGGATCTGGGTCTGTCAGGTATGGAACATATTGTGTGCATGTATTTATAGTCATTTTATAGAAATTGTAGACTGGTCTGAGGTGGAAATTATGCTTCTTTCTATAATAAGCTATCAGACATCACTTGACAATTAGACAAACAGCAGAAAGTCTATCTTTCTTTTAGAAGGCCTCTTGAATCTTTTGTGCATCATCTTCATTGATTTCATTTTTAAACACTCCTATGATACAATAAGTATTGAATTTTGAGAAATCTTCACTTTCATGCCACTTTCTGTTGTCAAAGCAAAAAGATGGAGAAAAAGAAGATTAATGGTGCTTTTTTCCTCAGATGAAACTCTGGCCTATAAGTTATTCAAACATAAATTGGCACCTAATGCTTTTAAAAAATTTAAAACATAATGTTAGAATCTATCTTTGGACAAAACAAGGGGATTCCTGAACACCGTGAGCTAAAATTTGCTGACAAATTTATAGTTGGACTGGGAGAAAGTTGTCATCACAATGTTATTTTCCACAATTTTAGTTTTTATCTTTAACTTTGTTTACCTTGTTTTTGGTGTGTGTACAGTAATGAAAAATTACTAACTTCAATCTTAGCAAGTCCAGTTTTTATGGGATTTTATTTTCATGTGGAGAGAATATCAGCCAAAGTTCCTGAAAGAAATATAAAAAAGGTATTTTTATGCCAGTGGGCAGAAAGAAAATTCCTACAACTCAAATCACATAACCAATCTAGGGACAAGCATGACAGGTGTTTTGAATAAAAAAAAAGAAAGGTACAATGTATACAAGATGAGCACACAAAGTTTTAAGAGTCTTGTTCTTTGTTCAAATTCTTTACTTATGCAAACAAACCTGTTTCAAAAGAAGCAACATGGAGCACTTTTAAAAACTCCACATCCAAAATTCAATAAGTTATTCACCTGGTAAGAAACACCAGAAAGAGAAACTCCACACAGCAGCAGTTTTATCAACGGAATAATACTGTGAAACTGTTAAAGTCCACCTGAACAGAAGCAACTTTTAAAATGGCCTGTATTTTTTTAAGGTTTTATTGGGTCTGGATCTTGTGACATCTGTATGAAGAACTCAGGCCTGTGCCACCGCAGCTCCTCAAAAACAACATGGGTTTTGACATGTTAAGGTCTCCAAAAATCCACACCAAATGTGGTGGAATAATAAGAAAAAGAAGAAATCTTCTGACTACAGCAGACCTTTGCTACGCTTTTGCTGCTGAGGCCCAATATCTGCCCTGGGGATATCTGATCACTCCCAAAACTCCAAGCAACAACCAAAAGTTATCCAACTCTTGAATAGCATTCAGGCACACAGAGTTAGTTAAAGTTTTGTAGGAGGTGATGGATGAGCTTGACTGCAGTCTGATGTGAATGGACATAAGGATATTTAATATTTTATTGAAAAGCCCTTCCATGTGGATGTATCCTCCCTTACAGCGCCCATTGCACAACTCTGTCCTGTGAGGGGCCAGGTTTGAAAGTCAAATTAAGCTACACTCAAATTACATCTTATGATAATTTATTTGTCTCTTATGGGAGAAATTAGTTTTAGAAGAAGGGATAAGACTGCAGTGCAACAAACAATAGACTTCCGGTTATGACCGCAAGCTAGATGGTTCCACTGAAATCCTGAGAAAAAGCTGAGATTTCCAATGTGTGTGATCCGCAACTGGTGGAGAGCAAAGATGTGAAATCATGGTAAAGCAAATGAAGATAAAGGAAGATTGCTGACGCAAGTAAAGTTAACACATGTTGCAACTTAGAGAATGGAAGACAGCGCTAGCATGGAGGCCTGTATTAGCTTTGATGCTAGCGCTAGCAGTGCAGCCCTAGATAACGAGAACAGGACTGTTGGTGCTAAAGAAATATTAGTGGAAATAAACAATCTAGAATCAGAGTTGGCTGGATGGTATTTTGAATGTTTTTGAGGAGACAAAGAAAACAATAACTGATAAAGCTAATTACCTGTCTTGATAATTTTGTTATCAATTGCCTTTGGTATTTATTAGTAATTCATAGCTAAACCAAACATATTGTTGCCAAGACCATCAGCAAGACGGTTTGTGAGAGGATGGCAGCTATTGGTGAGATTATTTAGAAAGGGAAGAAAAAGGAAATGAAAATTAGTCACGAGGATAATTAGGAGAAAGAAAAGTGACAGACCACAACTATACAGGAAGATATTTTTAATGTTCTGGAGAGCATTAGAACCATAGTCACAGAAACACCAGGGGTAGAACACAAATGACTGAAATGTGAAGGTTCCTACAGGCTCCTCTTCTGGTCTCCAGTGGGAGAAAAATGCTACGGTCTCTAGACCACCTGTCCCACATTCAAACATGGAGGTGAATTATGTTTAGGGAATGTTTTCCTGCTAAGATTATTAAACTGAGAGACCAGTGGATCAGACCATGTAATGTGAAATCTTGGAATATCCTCTCTGAGCCAAAACACTGAAGACGGGTTACTGACTGGTCTTCCAGAATGGCAGTCAAATCCATTTGTTGTTTTATTCTGAAATGTTAGTTGATGCTGTTTCTTCCCCATTAAACTAAAACTACATTTAAAATGAGAACCTGGCAGATTGACTGTTCCTGTTGTTTTTATGCTACTTATTCATGGTCTGTGTTCATTCTAGGAGCAGGAACTTGAAGCTAGCAAGAAGGAGAAATTAACTGAGGCAAGGCTGGACGCAGAAGTCCGACTTTTTAAGAAAGAAAACGAGGCTCTTCGCAGACACATTGCAGTTCTGCAGGCTGAGGTGTACGGAGCCAGACTAGCAGCTAAATACTTGGACAAGGAACTGGCTGGCAGGTAAGATTGTGCTCACCATACTGAATTCTATTAGGACCCATGGTAACGGATATTTCCAGAGGTGATGTTGGTTGGACAGACAACAGTTTTCTGACTGAAGAATGGGACATCATTTGTTGCTGCTCTTCTTCCTTACAAATGTTCAGGCTGGTAGTTTTTTTCATAAATGTTTTTCTGCTGAAGCATGGCACACACAGGTAAATACAGAAAAAGGTCCTTCCAGTTTGGAATTGGTGTTAAATTTTAAGCAGCCCTTAGACTTTAATGTCGACACAGTCAGGAAACATGTCGGAGGATCTTTTAAAGTTTGGAATCTAGGTACCAAATAATGAGGCTGCAGTCATTAGGGCTGTTGAGGTTCCTCACACAGAACATATCTGGTTTTGGTTCTGTTTAGTCCAACCTAAACCAAGCTCATCCTCTGTTTTACATGGACTGTTGTTTTGTCCTGCAGCATACTTCACACATCCTGGGAGGAGCTACAGTTCCATTCTGATACCTGGTTTCAAAAAGCACCAGTGTGAGACTCTCCAGTCACTGGTGTCGCGTAAACTGGATTGCAACAAAAACGTTTCAACTTAACTGAAGAGCAGTTCCTTAATGCTCAGGCTTTAGATGGCCTCCAGCATTAAGAACCTCTTCTTGCTGTTACACTGCTGCAGAAGTCTGAGAGCAGCTGACCAGCCTTATGGTCAGATCATTCAGAAACAAAGAGCGGTGAGGAGCACATCATAAGATTTTCCATTACGTTCCCTTCTTTTGATTACCAAAACCATTGTTTACATTAAACACACAAAAAATAACAATTTTGTTGATACATAAAAAAAGCCAATAAACAATCAGATGTACCACAAAGCAGAGTCGGAAATACCAAGCCATATTTGTAGGTTGAGAATCAGTCATCATAATATGTGAGCATGGAATAAAGAAAATACAAATAGACAGGTAATTGTTTGTTTTTTTGGGTAGGGCTCAGGAAAGCAGCTGACAAGTTTTTTCCATTCTCAGAAATGTGAGCGTCTCTGTTTTATGTGTTTTAAGTGGAGCATGTCACTGGCAGCAGCAACCTCCACCCTCATGGAAGGAGGATGATGCTGAAGCATGTGCAGGCCTTGCACATGGGCTCCTGCACAAAACTCATTTTATCTGAAGTTTGTCCTGGGAAAAAGTTCAGCCATTTGCAAAGAGCAGTAAGAAGCCAGAGGATCAGAGTCTGGAATGTCATGGGGAGCAAAACCAAAATCAACCTGTTTATTTAATTTAATGCTATTTTATTTTATTGCAGTACCATTGTCACACTGGGCAGAAACATCCTCAAACTAAACAACATGTGTTTGTGGGTGGTGAGTTGGTGTCCTCTGAAGCCCCTGCTTCATTAAATTCTTTAAATATGTCATTATCATTTTAAAAATTGACAAGTAAAAATAGATGGACAGGGATTATTTTGACTGCATGAGTCAAAATGGCAGAAGACAAAAAAAAGTTGTGTGATCTCTGATTTCCACACTATATAACTCTAAACAGTGAACAGAGGTGGGTAGACTGGTGAACTGGACTGGGTGTCAGAGCTGGAGGAGGAATGTCAAAGATGGTGGACTCTGTTAATCCTACACCACAGATCTGGAGGGGTTGTTATGTTTTTGGAGGGCCCAGCAGAAAACATTTGTGTAATCCTGCTGTAGATGTTGGAAAGCGAGTGCTCTGCAGTAAACTCGGGTGAAAAAGAGAGACATCAGATGTCTTAACATTTCTGTCTCACATTTTTGAGCGCTGCAGTTTTTTTTTTTGCTACAGTCAATAATTTATCACAATAAAACTTCAGCCTGCATATTGATCATATAACACAAAGACAAATAATTTTTTGTTGTTGTAATGTTACTGTACCTCAGATCTGTCCATCAGGATAAACTCCAGGTTGATTTCAAAGGGTGAGAGTCAGATTCACCCCGTTAGAGAGGTGGGGGTCCCTGCTCGTAGCAGTGTTGTATAAAGTTATTTTATTTCTCTTTTATGTTAAAATCCAACTTAAACAAAACTATTTGTGTTTGATGAATATAACATAAAATGTGACTTTTTAGACAGGAGCCCCTCCTACTTTAATTAATCTTACTTTGCCTTTTTGCTGACCATACAGTATAATATTAAATTTCATTCATCCTGGGTTTTATTCTTCTTTAGTAAAAACTCTGACTTCTGTTTTTCCCGATTGGTTCCTGCAGCTTTGGGTCTGGTGACATTTTGTATGGTTAGTGAATCTGCTGGATACTTTCACTGACTTTCACAAAAGAAAAGACAATAAAAGCATCAGAGCCAGGAACCTAAAAAGGCTCAAGAACCTGATGAAGAAGGCTGGTTCTGGTTCTGGTTCTGGCTCTGGTTCTGCTCTGGTTCTGTCCGGGGGACGTCTGTGGAACCTCTAGACATGAGGATGTACAGAAGGATTCTTCATTAAAACAACCAGACCGTCCTCTTCATCACTGTCTTGGGAAAATAGCATCTTCAGTCAGAGGCTTCTTCAGATGTACTTTAACACAGACTGCAACTTCCTGCCTACAGCCATCACCATCCACAACAACTCTTTGATGTTACAACATTTTATTGTATTAATTTTAGTATTTTTGAGTTTAATTAGAATATGAATGTGGTTTGTTAGCAGCCAGGTGAAACCAGCTCATCAGGGTGAGAATCAGCAGGTTTTTTAACAATCTGAATTCTGTACAACAGGCTGTGAAACAACAGTCAGTTGGTAACAGTGAAGTGTTTAAGCCTATTAAATGTTACACCCCAGCAGTCCGTTGTGCAAACTGAAATTTGTACGATGACTGAGATTTGATGCATCTCTGTTCATAGATCACCAAGTTAATCTGAACTCGCACCAATTAATCACAGCTGAGAGAAGCATATCTTAACAGATGACAGTAAATGATGATGTGATCACACTTTCAGGGTGCAGCAGATCCAGTTACTTGGTCGTGACATGAAAGGACCGGCCCATGACAAGCTGTGGAACCAGCTGGAGGCAGAGATTCACCTCCACCGCCATAAAACAGTCATCCGTGCATGTCGAGGCCGCAGCGACCCAAAGAAGTCTCTTCCCTCTCCTGTGGGACACGTATGTTTAAACTCACACAGAGACTGAAAGCACTTGCACTTGTCCTTTCTAAAAACATTTGAATGTTCATGTTTTTTTGTATAACAGGACCCTGACTCGCTGAAGAAAACCCAGGGAGTGGGTCCCATCAGAAAGGTGGCGCTCCTGAAGGAGGATCATGAAGGCCTAGGAATCTCCATCACAGTAAATAGAACTTTTTCTGCCTTGAGGAGGAACAAACTCCAATTTTGCCCTATTTTACAAACTTTATCACTTGGGTAAAATAAAAAAAACTTCAACACAGTTCACGCCTCCAGCAAGCAATCGTGTCTCAACATCTGAAGGTCCATCAGCATGAAGCAACGTGTAGAACAAGAAGCTGGTTTTCACCAGGCTGGGATTCCAACCGACGACTGTGGCTAGTTAAAAAAAAATAAAAAAACAACTTTATTTATATTATAATACACATACCTGTATTCAAATTAACATGACTTAAGACAAAGGGATACTTTAACCCCAATCTCCTCTGACAGCCCTCAGAAAAAAGTCAGCATGACAATAAGTACAAAACTGAGAAAGAAACATACTAACTGTTTGGAACAAGAGGCGTGTCTGGATAAAGTTGCTTGTCAACAGAGGAATCTGAAGTGACTCAATTTATGCCAAAATAAATACCTTATTGTTTGGTGAGGACTTGATGTCATGTGTCTGTTCTTCAGGGTGGGAAGGAGCATGGCGTTCCCATTCTGATTTCAGAGATCCATCCTAACCAGCCTGCAGACAGATGTGGAGGTCTGCATGTTGGAGACGCCATCCTTGCTGTCAACAGCATCAACCTGCGAGACGCAAAACACAAGGAAGCCGTCACCATTCTCTCTCAGCAGGTAGCACCTCTGTTAGTCTGGATTTCTCTAACTGTATTTATTCTGCTTTAAAGAAGACCAGGAGGCATAAAGGGTTAAAGAGTTACTTCTTTATGAGCAGCTTATTTGTTTTAATATGCTCACTGTGGATGTTTGTGGCAGCGAGGACAAATTGAGTTCGAGGTGGTATACGTGGCCCCAGAAGTGGACAGTGATGATGAGAATGTGGAGTATGAGGATGACAGTGGCCACCGGTACCGACTCTACTTGGATGAACTGGAGGACAGCAGCACAACAGCGCCACCAGGCAGCAGCTCAGCATCACTTCAGGGTGAAAGAAATCTCTTTTTTTAAATACACTGTGAAGGAAAAGTGAGGAAAGTCAGGAAAGTGTCTCCCCAAGTCTGATGCGTGTGAAAGAGTGAGACATTGTATAATTCACACAAGTAAATCACATATGAAACCTGCAAATCCGTTCATGGAGCAGTGACAAGTCCTGCCTAGTTTTCAATGTTTTCCTGCTAGATGTGAGAACAGAAACGGATTAAATCAACCGAATACTAATGTCCAATATGACTGATTGTGAAAATAGAGCTAAGATATTCAGATAGCTGTTAAAGTATCCAAATTTAAATAGTTAAGGCAACTTTCATTTCCTTAAATGTACTAGTAATCTTAGGCTTAATTTGGTATAATACTTTCTTTACTTTTGAAAACAGACGTGCAGAAAGTCAAAAATGATCCATGGGTATTTTATTCATCCTTATATGAATAAATACCCATGGATCATCATATCTGATCCATTAGATTAAAAAAATTGAGGAACATGATTATCTGAACCAGCTGAATTAACAAAGTGCATTACATGAAACCTTAAGGAAGAAAAGGTCAACACGTTATATGAATCAGTATTCATGTTGAAAAATACTAAATGAACATTAATCTTTAGTCAAATAATGTAATGTAACATTACCTCTAATTTCCAAAGAAATTAGAGGTAATTTCAACAAGAAATTCTTCATTTCTTGTTGAAGCAGGTGTGAGCGTTCTGTTTCTTTCTGTAAAGCTGGTTTCATTCACATGTTGAGTGACATTAGATAGCTTTACCTGCCAGTTCCTTGACAGGTTTTCTGTGAAGAGAGGCCGTCTGTAGGAGAAACAGCAGCATGTTTGTCAGAAAGTATTTAATTATTTTTGAATTATAAGGAGGAATCATTTTTAATTCAGTCAGACTAAGAGTTTTTTGTTCTTTATGAATCTTTTGTCTCCATTCTGCAGCTCTGGAGAAGATGACACTGAACAATGGACCGGAGAACGGAAACCCTGGAATCCCCTCTCAGAAAAATCCGCAGGAAACTCCGTCAAAGCCATCAGACACGGACTACGCTTCATAAAATGCCAAACTGACCTCTGGGATTTTTGGACAAGAACTGAAACAATTCAGTGACAATCTGAGAAACTTGGGGAAACCGACTTTTACTGTCCATTTTCCCATTTTTCTCTTTTGGTCTAGATGAAGTGCAGTTTGTGGCTTGTGGCGCTTGATCTCAGTGATTTTTATGTGAAAGTTTGATGCCATGTTAATGTTACTGGGGAAATTTGAGAATGTTTTTAGCAATGGGAGCTGATAGGAATACACTATAGGAGAGAAATATGCACGCTGACATGGAAGTGGAATAATTTCATCTCTTCATTGATAAAATGCTTCAGAGCTTCTGTCTGGGGAGACGGAGTGTTTTGGTTCATTATCTGGTCTTTTAAATATGGAAGCCTTTTCAGGAAAAGATTCTGAAAGAAAAATAAGTGAGTTAGAAACGTAGAACACCTTTCACAATGAACTCATTTAGGCGTCAAATATTTTAGACAGGGTCTGTGTGTGTTTTCTTTTTTTAACAGTGACTATAGTTATGTTTTAATGTGTAAACTCCTATTTGTGTAATCAGAAGATTAAGATGCAATGTGCTGTTTGGTGAGCCACCTCGTCTTTCCGTAGCTCTTAGGCTAACAACTGACCCTTTTCAGTTTGCTGATGTTACTTTTGATTTTTTTTTATTATTATTTGTTCTTGTGAACTTCTTGGCTTTTCTTGAGTTTTTTTTTGACTAAATAATTTCAAAAACAGCATGATGAATTGTTTTAATCACTACTATCCCTGAAATTTCATAAAAATGAATGAATCCTTGTCTCCACATATTTAGTTGGTAGTTCAACAGGATCGTAGGTCAGTGTTGTCATTGGCAACAGTATCACACGTCCTAAATCTGTTTAGAGGAGACTACTGTACCCATCTCTGTTATGAATAGACAATCCTGTTTATTTACTGATATTTGGTATGTGTGCTCTTTAAATTGCTGCATTTCCTTGTTCTTTAAAAACTGTTGGTTCAGTGGGAACGCCTCGCAGTATAACTGTAGAGAAAGTTTGACTACACCGGTTTTTCCAGGCTTCCACCTCTGCATTCCATGTATTCAGCTGAATCGTTTATTATCCACCTGCTTGTTTTTGAACTTGAATAAACCATTTATTTGTCATAACTCATAAATTTCTTAAACCTCACTATGTTTTTGTCAGTTTAACTTTTTTGGACTTTGTTTATAAATTCTTCAAGATGCTCTTTAATCATTTGAGGAACTTTTAAATGATTAAATGCTCTTTAATTATTTAAGTATTCAAGTTATTGAATGGCCGTTAATAAATATTGAAGTGCTACACATGCAAACAAGTTGATAACTCTTAATGTTCAGAAAGACCACAGGGGTCACTGAAATGACGTGAAACTGACTAAAGTAACAAATAGAAATGCGCTTAAAATTAACCGATGACTATTAGACCATACTTTTAAACTGCAGTTCAACTGAATTATTAAAAAAAATCTAATTACATTTGTCAAATTTAAAAATTCTAATGATTTAATGTTGGTGTAGAATGGTGCAGAACACTGATAAATACTGCATGTGTTTTTGGAAAACAACATGAATGTCTTTCAGTATTTTAATGTAACTTATTCTCTGAATACTGTCGGACTCTCCTCTGTGATGTTTTTAAACTTCTGACAGCCAGCACTGAGTTATTAAATGCAGTAGAACCAGACTGCTACACAGCTGTCTAAAGCTGCACAAGGTTTAAGAGCCATCAGTTGATCATGAAGTTATTTTATATCTGTTGTCTATTTTGTTTTCCTGCATGCCTTTAGCTTTAGTCACATCGATAGATCAGTCTGAAACGTCAGCTGTTCTGGAACGGTCCTGCTCATGTTTTCACCAAATCCAGGAAACTGAAGCTCATCATCCAGTTCTGAAGGCCTCACAGAATAATGATAAGATACTCGTTAGTTTTAGCTTCAAGATGCACCAAAATATAATTAAGATCTGCTTTATCAACCTTCCAGACCTCTCAGGTCTTCTGACTCAAGTCCTCTCATTCAGTTTCTACGCTCCTCTCATCTAGAACAAATGTCCAGAAGACAAAATAGCTGAAACACCAAGTTTCAGCTATTTCCTTTAACTTCTAGTCTAGATTACTACTTTTTATTACTTCTGTTTTCAGTGTAATGTTTTTGATGAGATGTGCTATATAAATAAACGACTTATTTCTGTTTTATTAATATTTGGGCTTTTCTTTTTTGATTGTTATTTTTTAATTCTATTTCATAGAAAAGCATTTTGAAGTTGGGGGAAAAAAAAGACAAACGGAAGCTAAAAACCCCTGAAAAAGGCACACACACAAAATTTCAGTAAATATTTTAATGTAAATTAAGATGTTTGATGGTTTATTTTATAAAAAACAGCTTAGTGAAGTGGGCCGTGTGGTGAGCAGCACCAAGACCGAGTCTGAGCCCAGATCGACCCACTGCTGTTACTAACCTGCAGCAGATCTTCCACAGTGAGCCATGCTCTGCAGCAGGAAGGACAGCACATCGCAAACTAAGTGTGGTTACAACATTACTGTCCATAGTATCAACAGGCACAAAGTTCTGCTTGAACTTTGAATTTATTCTGATATGACCTTATGTAATATCCTAATTTCCAAGCAAAGTTAGTGTCACCATCCTCAACATTTTATTATCAGCATAAAATCCTATTTGTCAGAGGAGTAGAGTGATGGACGGTGCTGCTCTGCTCGCATCCAGTGCTGAAGTGGATTAGAGGCAACAGTTGTTACAAAACTTCAAACATGTTCAAACCTTTCAGAGCTGTGACAGATAGGATTCATTTTCCAAACATCCTCGTTGTATAGTGTTAGAGATTCGATAAATGAAATGTTTAAGAATTCACTGCGTGGCACAGCCTGGAGCCACATACTGAGGACAGTATTCTGCTACAGTTCTCCTCAGATCATCTATTCCTCTCTTCAGCAGGCCGACTTGGAGCAGCTTAGAGCTCGGTTCCTCTTCTCCTTCAGCCAGCTGGTGCTCCTGTTCCTCTGCTGAGACGCTGAATGCTGGACGGACACAACAGAGTAGCAGAGGACATTTGGTCACCATCTCAGTAACACATCCATACCCTCTACATTCAGAGAAATAGAAAATACTGTTTGTTCATTTTACATGAATGAAATATGATTCAAACATGTCAACCATGTACTTCACTCTTCAACATTTCTTCCTTCCTTTCTACATAAACTGTCAAAAGCTCTGCTCACTGCTGTTCCTGCTCTCCTGCTGTATTTCTCTGGCATATATTAAGCTCTTACTCTGATTAACCATATGAAGATGTGACGTTGAAGTGTTTGTGTTTAGCGCATTACATTTCATTCCCAGAAGCAGAGAGAGGTTGGGCTCTTTTCCCTGCGCTCTTTGGGCCAGGATGCTGCAGAAACCTCGCAGGTCAAGCAGACACAAAGACATCTCTTTCAAAAGCTCGTCCACTTCTGACATGCTTCCTGCAGATGACAGATGCACCAACTTGTCTTTGTCCTGGTTAACAGAGAGAATAAAATGTTAATGTTTCAATGTGAGCATAACCGGGTCAATGACAACAGAGAACATGTTTGGCAGACTGCCACCCCCTGTACAGCAAAATAAATAAATACATAAAATCTGATTTATGAAACCATGACTACGCACAACAGAAATTTTCCTTGATAAATAACAGCTGAACCTAAAGGTTTGTGCAGAAGGTCCCACCTTAGATTTTGCCCAATCACATCCAACCACAAATGGTCGTTGCAAAGCATCTCATGAATGTCGGTGTTTAATGAGCCAGATGATAATCATATGACTTCATGATAACCACGCTGAAAAGAGGGAACTAAAAGCGACTTCCCCAGTGGAGAGTTCTCCTCTGCACTCTGGTGGTTTGCATAAAGAGTATTGGGAGCCACTGCCCCCTTCAGGTTACAGTGGAGTACTGCGCCTACCATCACCCACAGCGCCGGCCTGCAGGTTCTACCCTGACCTGCTTTGTGACTATAAAAAAGTCCAGGCTTGAGCCAGCAGGTCACTAAATTTATCACATGGCTTATACATAAATAGAATGTAAATGCTTTCTATTTACATACACAGCTTCATTGTCCATAGCAATATGGGTGCAGACAACTGCACTGATCACATTTGAAAAGAAAAACGGACATGGCTGCAAACTACCTTGTAATGTTGACCTGTTTACTTCCAGCAGCCAACTCTGACCTGATAACAGAACATCTGAGCTGAACAATAGAACTCAAGTAGTAATCAACAGCTCAGCCATTTTTTATAAAATAGATTGTTTATGAACAAAACAAAACAAAATCAGATAAGAGGAAATATAATTTAAAAAAAAAAAGAAAAATGATCTGATTTTATTTGTTTTAGTAAACTGCCCTTTACGGTGTAATCTGCCTCTCACCCAATGATCACTGAAACAGCAACTCTACAAGAAAAATGTTTAATGCAGAGTTTAATTACTTAAGGTTCAATTGTCCTAAATAAAAAAATACATATTTTCCCAATTATGAAACTATCAGGTTGTGCCACATTCCTGTTTCCTATTTTGCTGCATTAACTGTTTATCCATGGTGTATCATCAAATCAGTTATCCTGATCCACTGTTTGTTGGATATATTTGTGCTAATTTCTACTTTATAGAATAAGCACATCAGTTATCAGTTTAGTCTACACTGTACTGCATTCAGTCCCAGTGGATTCATTTGTAAAAGAATGATTCACCTTTTGACTTTGTCAGTTAGAAGGAGGAACCCCTCACTCTTAAGTATACCCATACTGAAGATCACGTTTCGATTCTGTCCTCCCTGAGCAGTAGACCAACAGTGGACAGTTGGTTTACCGTTCTCCCCGTCATTTATGGGAACTTAGGCAAGCGTGTGACTTTTTAGTCTTGGTTCTGAGTCTTTAGAAAAAATTAAGCTATTTTGTCTCAACAAACCCAGAATGCTGGCGGTGACCATGTGCATGTCCTGAGTGTGTAAACATGTCTTGGGAATCCACTTGAAAAAGGATTGAACAGTGTAGACTAGAGTATAGAGTTACAGCCTGAGCCAGACTCAGAACTCAGGCCGGGTCATGGCCCGGTCGGACTTGGGCTACTGTGGCATATTTTCAATAATATAACCAGCAGAGGTTAGTTGGCTCTGCCTCAGACACAATGTCTATGGGTTGGACTGGGTCAGGTTGGAATTTCTAGACTCTTTCTAAACTAAGTCAAGCAGCTTTGAAATGATTTTGAACATAAAACTTGTCTCTGTGGTTTGGCTTGTTTGACTACAAGCTAAGCTAAGCTAAAGTTTCTTACACTGACCAATACCCAAACGCAAAGAGTTTGACATTCCAGAGAGTGATACCTGTGAGAATGTTCCAAGCATGCTGACCAAGTTCTCCTCCTTTTGCAGAGAACAAGCCACTGGTGGATGAGCAGCATCTCTTTTTTTTAGCAGTCTTCCACTAGTGGCCTATCAAAAAAGAAAATACAAACAAATGAGAACTTTTGGGACAAATAAGCTGGATGTTCTGTTTCATACAGGAAGATCACCAAACCAACTAATTCTGCTGGTCTTTTGTAGTTGAAACGGTTATAAAATAGCATTCACATGAGCCCTTACAACATCTTAGAAACTCTATTTTAACGTAGAAATTCACTAATTCTGAACTGGGTTCACAGGACACACTATAAACCACAACCTCACTTCATAACATTCAAACTAAGACCTTGCTGGCTTGGCATCAGATTCCCCAGCAGACTTCTGAGGTTGAGAGAAATCCCAAACTTATCAGGTTTAGGGAAAAAGGGAGAGCTGTGGTATATCATAAAAACAGTCAGAATGTTATGAGTAATAGTAATAAATGAATCTAACATGCATATTTTAAATATCCCTACCATTAGTTGTGAAGTTAGTCTCTCAATTTCATCCTTCTGTATCCTTAATACCTGGGGAAGGTGGTGGATTAATATATTTTTGAATTTAGCGAAAGCGTTTCTATTCAGTTGTATGTGATGCTACCATGTTGCTGTTATCTTGCTGCTGCAGGAGCTGAGAATTTTCTCCCAAAAGGTTTTTTAGATCTTGCACCGGCAGCCTGGCCCCGTCATCCAGACACTGCTGCACTTTCTTACGCAACCTGTCCAATAAGAAAAAACAAACAAAAAACAACAATAAACAAAGTGAGACAGCAAGATAAGCAAATACAAAATAAAACAGGAACTATGATCTCACACCATACCTTTGTACAGATGTCATCATCTCATCCTCTGTCTTGGCCTGCATCTCAATCATGACATCTTTCTTCTTAATCAATGCACATCCATCCTCTATGCTCTTCTGTAACTGGAACACTGTATTCTCAAGATGCCTGTTTTTTTCCTCTAACTTCTCCTGCTGAGCATATAAACAGAGGTTAGTTACCTAAGGTTTATGTACTGGGAGTATGTGGATAGGAACCAATGTGTTGGTGCATGTCCACAGGGACTCATGAGCTTGGTGCACCATTATATACATGTACATGCTAAGAGGCAGCGTCAGTAAAGCTAGATATAAAGATCTACAAGAGTCTCTTTAAGTCTAAACATCTATATTTAGACATATTAAATATAGATGTTCTGGTAGGCAGCTGTGTGTTGTGGTTGCCATCTGACCTCAATAAATTCATTTATTGAGGTCAGATGAAGTCAAATTAGTTAGGTTTGATTGAGGTCAAACCTAACTAATTGACATTAGTTGTGCCAATTTACAACTAATGTCTCAAAGCACTTCTCTTATGAAGTAGCTCCAGATTGGCTGTGTGTGTGTGTGTGTGTGTGTGTGTGTGGGGGGGTGCGTGTGTGTGAACCAAGTTTTTATATCCTTAAGGGAACCCATTTCTGTGTGTGTTGTGGGGTTGTGGGGACCACCACTTCTTATGTGGACAAATTCTCATCCCCATGAGGGGAAATGCTGTTTGTGTGTGTGTGTGTGTGTGTATGTTTATACCTGTTTGGACTGGACTTGAACTTCATTTAATGTGGGGAGATCAGAGAGGTATTTTTCCAGTATCTCAATGCGTTGCTGTTTGTCTTGGTTCTGCTCACTCTCTCTCTGGTATTTCTTCTTCAGACTGGTAATGTAACGATCCCTTGTCTTCATCTGTTCACAAATTACATTGATAGATCAGTCAGGTTGCAGAGACAAACACAAGTCAAACTGAAAGTAAAAAAAAAGACATAAATTGTGAATCATACCTTCTCTTCCAGTTTTCTGATCTCCTCTGTATATTTTAGAGTGACCTGCTTAAAAAACAGGTTCAGATGGAGCACTTCAAGCTCGGCGGCTGCTAATTTCTTACTAAGTTCTTCATCACAACATTGCCTATCAGACTGCAGCTTGCAGGATGTTGTCATTGCTGACTCCTAAATAACAAGAATTGTTTGTGAGTTTTGTAATCACGTATCTAACTTTGAATTCTTCACCGTATCTCACCTCAGTATTTGGGATTATGGAGGTATGAAACTGTCCTCTCTGGCTGCCCAGGACCTGCTGGGCTCTGTGCTCGTTCTCTCTGATCCACACATGCAGCTGCATGATTTGTTGCTTTTGGCTGAAACACAAAATCATTTTGTTTCAGCAACAGATTATCATCAATGGTTCTGTTTTAATTGTAAAGTTTTAGATTACAATTTTTTGACAACATCATAACAATAATATAATAATAATAGTTATGCTTCACCAAGTTGGGGGAACAGGCCTGTTATAGACAGTACTGCAAGGAAATGTTAAAACTGAGCACTGAATGTACTGAAACAACACATAAGGTTTGTCAGTATTTATATATATATATATATATATATATATATATATATATATATATATATATATATATATATATATATATATATATATATATATATATATATAGGTAAAAATAAGGTGAAGTGCGTTAGATGAAAGCTGTGTGCCAGAGGAGACTTCAGTGGGTTCTGCATTACCTTTGTATCTCCAGTTCTCTTTCCCTCAGCAGTTTCTCCTTAACCTTCAGCAGAGTGTTAGCAGGAATGGAAGTTTCCATTAGCGTCTGTTAGCACACAAACATATGAAACATGTTGGTAGAGCGGTCAGCTACATTGTATCATGCTCAGAAAATTAACAAACACTATAAATAAAAAGATAACTTAATAAGAAAAAGCAGAAAAAAAGGATACATTAGAGGATTTTAGAGTTAGACATGTGGGAAAAAACACGGCATAATGCTCAATGTGTGTTGGGTCATATTTTTCCTTTATTCCAGTAGAGAATAATGTAGAAATTTTAACTGATGATTCTCAGTTAAAATTCAACATTTCCATTAACACAAATATAAATCACCAATAGAAGTCATCTAATTCTTTCAAATGCATTTTTGTAAAATATTCTGTTCTTAACCAACCAGTAAATGATTTTGCAGCAGAACGGTTCTTTTGACCAATAAACTTTCAGATTCCTGATTAACAGTTTCGCAACACCTGCTCGAAAGCCTACAGTGATGTCAGATGTTTTCAGTCCACTGATTGGATGGTCAGAGTGAATCTCTCACCCGGAAACTTTTGCTAGCAAAGCAATCTGCTATGGTCATACTAATATGTATTTTTATTTTATACAGAACGGATGATGAAGACAACTGATCTGGTCTCAGGGATAATAATAATAAAAAATCTATTTTCATGGTGGACTTTTTCTGAACAACTAGACATCATAATTACTCTAATTCAGCCATGAGGGCTACACTTACAGCCTCTTGGAGCACTGGAGTGCAAGGAGTATCAAGAATACAACAAAGAACAGGCCACAGAGAAGGACTTGATACAACAGAATATACAGCCATGTGTCAGTGAAATACAGGACTTGAAGTTCATCCAACTTGTTAGCTAATGATCTCATGTTGAAAGAAATGGTTTGAACGTCCTCCCTCTCTTTCTTCTTGGTTTCTGCTCTGCATTCACAAGACCTCCTTTTCAACTCCCCTGGGATTTCAAATTTCAGTTGTGCAGCTTTTCCAAACCACCCTGTTCTATGGCTACCCATCATAACAAAATAGCAAAGTATGAAAAGTACTGCCAAAAATCAATCCAACTACACACCATCTAAAACAAGAAGGAACTGTTGTCCAAAAAAGCGATTTCCCCCCTGAAAGGCATAAATGAAAGTTTGACAAAGGAAAGACCTCGATGAAAGTAACAGTAAATGAAAGTAACTACAACATGCAGCCACTTTGAGCAGCACAAACAATTAAATTTCCAAGGTCTTACTGAAGATCCAAGAGAATGTCCATTTGCATTCTCCCCAAAGACTAGAGAGCAGAGCAACCTTTGGATTCTTCACCTGAAAAAACACAGGACAGTCTGCACCGAGATCTACTACAGAGTCACATTTCACACATTATTAATGTCAAAGGGTAGAGAAATATAACATCACCACAATAGTTCAATAGAGCTGTGATTACATGCTACTTTTATGTTTCAGCATTGAAGCTGAACAGTCATAGAGAGGGAAAAAGTTGAGGAGAAGGCTCCAATTTAGCCTGCTTTGCTGGAGGGCCTAAAGATAAAGAAAAGTATGCTGGACATAACAGAGTGGTCAAACAGAAAGGCTTGCAAAAACTTGCAACAAATTAACAGAAACATATCACATCATTGTGACTTCCCAGGAGAGTCCATTTCTTACCATTTCTTTTATTACAGCAGTAACATAACTCTCCTCTTACCTGGTTAAGTCCCGATTCCTGATGAGACAACGTGAGGCCGTTTACGCCATAGTCTTCTGTCCCTGGTGAACTGGCCTGGCCAGGTTCATTTCCACTCTCCAGTTTGGGTCGGTACTCCATCTGCTCAGTCAGCCACATCTGGGTTCGAACAGCTGGCCGAATGGGCATGCCTCTGTCAGGGTTTTCAGCCACCGGCCAGTCACCCCAGCTGGATGAATGAAGACCACATATTTGCTGACCTTTCCCAGAATCTTTCGTCTCATGAAAACTGGAGCAGCTTAAGCTGTATTTAACTGGAGAAGAATGAGACGAGGAAGGGGACAGGTCTGTTTTCAAGTCAGTAGATCTATTACTGTGTTTGTAGCGATAGCTGGGCTCGGCACCAGGAGACCTCAGCAGAAAATTGCTGCAGTTCATAGTAGAAGACAATGGTAGGTAAAGGTTGATATTTGAATCCCGTCTTTTCTTTCTATAACCATGAAGTACACCTCTATCCAGCGAGCCCTCAGCACCTGGGCTGTAACAGTAACTGGATGTCTTTGTCGAACTCTTATCAACCCCTGATGACAGCTTGGTAAAAGAGGATGACCTTCTGATGGGCTGATGCACTTTCATGTCCAAACTGCTTGGTGCTTCTACAGAAGATGTGGCTTGCTTACTAATGTGGCGAGACATATTCCAGCAGCCGGGGCTGTGGGAAGGAGAAGCCATTTTTAAAAGGATTCTTGGTGAGGACGAGGCAGATGACATGGCAAGAGCTGAAGGGACGCCATCCTCTTCCTGGTTTAAGTTATGCTGTGACAGAAGAAGGGAAGACAGAGGAGTTGCACTGGAACAGGAGTCATCTGTAGACACAAAAAAACATAACGTTTTTTTTTTTACCAAAAAAACTTGAATTAGATGACAAGTTGAAGAACGTTAATATAAATGTGTAGTGAGCATGACGATATAAAAAACCTTGAGCTGTTAACAATGTGCATTGCAAGCTCTGATATTGAGTTAGGTCGAGGAAAAGATTACCCTCTGACAGATTAGGTTTTTAAAACTGCATTTGTGATCCTGCTGTTACAAACATGAAGAAGAATTTGCATGAAAAAAGTTATACTCCTATGTTCAAACCCTAAGGTATTAGCTTAAAGTCTCTTACTGCTTTTACATCTGTGAAAATCCTACCTTCCAAACTGTCAGAGCAGTAGGTACCGATTCCTGTGTCACCGCTGTCAGACACAGAGCTTTGTCGTCGTCCATCACAGATCCTGCCTCCAGAGTAAGGCAGATTGCTGTGCCAGTTTGATTCATGTCCTGGAAACCATCCAGAGCCACAACTAGGCCCTGAAAATTCAAACCAAAAAGGTCAGAGATTCACACACATATAATGGTGGGCTAACTTAAAATGGGCTATACATTATGTGATGTCCAGACTGTACAAATAATAGTTTGTTAAATACAACTTGCATTTATGCTGTCATAAAAATATGTCTCTGCCATGGGTTGACATGCTTATTCAACCCATAAAAATGGGTTGAATAAGCATTATAAGCAATTATTGTTATTTCGTTAAATAAGAAGATTTTCTGTAGAGTTGCATGGTGGAATGTTGAGTTCTTCTGGTGAATACAGAGGTTTTCCCTGGGTTCTCCAGCTTCATTCAGAAACAACATTAAAAGCTAACTGGTCACTGTGCATTAGTGGAAAGAGACCAAAGTTTCAAGTTCCTGGAAGTACAGATCACTGAATACCTGACCTTGAAGTAACACATTAGACCCTTAAACACTACAAGATCCTCAGGAAGCTACTGAATAGTTTCTACTGGTGCAGTACTGAAAGCTTTCTTACTGTTGTACTGTGTGGTACTATCTCTGACTGCACTGCTGCAGAAAACAAGGACACCAAACATGCTGGTAGTAGACCTGACATAACAAATTTTGCTGGATGATAAATTGTCCCAGAAGTTATTGTGATAAACAATAATATTGCTATTTTGAGACCATTTTCAAGTTTATGGTAATAATGCAAGAACATATTCTCAGAGATCATCCATCCATTTTCTTACACCCTTGTCCCTAGTGGGGCCGGGAGGGTTGCTGGTGCCTCTCCAGCTAATGTTCCGTGCGAGAGGTGGGTTCACCCTGGACAGGTCACCAGTCTGTCGTAGGGCAACAGAGACACACAGCCATGCACACACACTCACACCTAGGGGCAATTTGGAGAGGCCAATTAACCTGACAGTCATGTTTTTGGACTGTGGGAGGAAACCAGAGTACCCAGAGAAAACCCACCATGCACAGGGAGAACATGCAAACTCCATGCAGAAAGACCGGGGCCAGGAATCGAACCCAGAACCTTCTTGCTGCAAGGCAACAGCTCTACCAACTGCGCCACTGTGCAGCCCTCTCAGAGATCAATAGACATTTTAAATATCCAAAATAAATAAAACAAGAGAAACAACAAATAAAATGAATCATGAAGTCTCTGTAAAAAAAATAAAAATAGATGTCCCTGCAAAAAAGGGCTACTTGAGGCTAATGCACCAGACTGAAGATGTTTGTCATCCAGTTATTGGTAGAAAGAGTTTACTTAACATGTTAGATTAGATGATTTTTATAATAATAGGCTATTAAGTAGACCAGTTAAAAATAAATCCCACTTCGGCCCTGGTGCTGCATCAACTGGAAGAGTTGCTAGAAAAAACATATTGATGTACTTATGGGACAAGTTTATCTTTAAGGATGAGAAAGGAAAACAGCTTTAGCTGCAGAGTAAACATAGTTTGGTTTATGTTCAACACTATGACCATGTAAACATTATGAATAATGTTTTAGCAACAAAAGCAAATAATAGTTTTATGGGGTATTATTTACTCGATAGAACTGGTGATGATGCCAGTTTTATCTGGCTGAAACTGAAAACAGAGGGTCAGGAGCTTAGTTCAGAGAGAGTAACCTCCTTAAAATAACTGATCATGTAGGAGGGCCAGCAGGTTTGTTGGACAGAGGATGGATAAAGATTAAAACCAGTGGAGGTTTCTGATATAGGCGACATGGACAACAACCCAGGGCGGCATTTTGTGTGTGTGTGGGTTTCTTCCTATCACTGTCACTCATTCTGTGCCAATGACTAGCCTGGCATTTCTGTTTCAAATATATTTTATTGAGATAAAAGATTCAGAAATGACAATTTTTTTTTTACATTATTTTACAAATACATCTAAAAAAAGTGTTTTTAGATGCATCTGTAGAGCAGAATTCAAACTTTGAGTGCCTAAGGCGGATATCATCATGTTTTATAGAATCCACACATAATGTAAAATAAGTCTGTTCAGGAGATGAAGTTCGCCTCATGTCAGAGAGCCAGAGCTCACCCCTTCATCATTTCATGAAAACAACACAGGTTTCACAAATCAAAACAAATATTTTTGTAATCGTTTAATGATATAAAACAAACCACTTCAAATCTGACCATCCCAAGTGTTTTAGATTTCGCATTTAAACGGATTAAAGGTCCTAAACAAATGCAGCGGAATAGCTCTTCAGTCAAGGGCCGAATCGGAAGCAGTAAGTCGGATGCTAACTTCATCGTCGTCCTTAAATCCCAGCAACAGGTGTTATGCCCAGAAAAGCCCCCCTGCCCAAATTTGCATCCCCTGTCGCGGGAGCGCGCATCGCTCTAAGCTCTCGCATATTGACGAGGAAACGGATAAAAATATGACCGAAGTTGACCCCTGTGCCAACTTTGAGAAATAAAGAGATAAAAGTAAAATAACTATTTCTACATAATGAGAGTAGCTCCAAGAACTGCTGTTATAAGTTTTAAATCAATTGGATAATATTTGAGGGGAATAGATATGGGATGCATATTTTGGCAGGCTGGAAATCCATATTGTCCAAAAATGCATCCCTGTGCTAATTTAAAGAATTCAAGAGTTAATAGTGAAATATTTTTTTCTACATAATCTGAGTAGTTCCAAGAACTGCTGGTACATGTTTTATATCGATAGGATAATATTTGTGGGGAATAAAGAAGGGATGCATATTGTGGCAGGCTCAAAATCTATATTGCCAAAACATGCATCCCTGTGCTAATTGGGGGAAATAAAGAGTTGAAATGATTTAATCTCTTCTACGTAATTACACTTGTTCTCTGAGCTAATGCTATAAGTTTCATATCAACAAGACGGATGCCAATATTTTCAGGCTCATAAATTAAGTTGCATTTCCTCCTACATTAACAGACTAGAAGTGAAGCATGATATAAAATGTTCTACATAATGGGTCTCTGTTGTAATGCTTTTGAGCTATTATGATATCAAAAGACAAAGCAGAGAATTTCAAACCATTTGCGGAGAACGTTTACAACAGACACGGACTGAAAAAAAGTTCGACTCATATGTGTCAATAAAAGTGTAAAAACCGTATTTATTTCAAATAATTTGCGAAATAAAACCCACCGTATTAGGGATTACATGGTTAGGAAACGTGATAATGTTACAAATATCTTAAAAATTTCCTCTTCGGTCATATTTTTATCCGTTTCCTCGTCAATATGCGAGAGCTTAGAGCGATGCGCGCTCCCGCGACGGGATGCAAATTTGGGCAGGGGGCTTTTCTGGGCATAACACCGGGCTCTTCTGTTGGTAGCATGCATCAATACAGTACATGCTTACAAGCCTCTCACCTGCTTTATTAGCTTCAAATCCGGCTTTAAAGTCGCTTCTGTCCCACATTGTGTTTGATGTCGGGCAGCATGAAACCCGAAATCCGATCAGAAGACAAAAGAGAAATTACAGCTTCCGGAAAAAAACATGAATACCGACTCAAACATGACTTCTTGTAGAACAAATAAAACCATCGTCTGGATTGTTCTTTAAGAAGTAATATATCAAAAAAACAACCTCCTGTTTTTGTGTTGGTCTGCAGCTTTTTAGCTGAACGTCCTCTACAAACCGTAGGCATGAAACTCCTCCTTCTCCTCGGCAGCTAGCACCAGCCTCTGCACGGAACACCTTCCCCCAATTAACTCCTAAGGGTTGTTTCACAAAAATTGCATTACAAATCCCAAGATAAAAGACAAAGCCAGGTTTGGCATAACGCTGTCTGTCATCATCCTGGCTGTATCCAGACCAAACCAGGTTCAGAAGGGCTCACTACAGCCAGGCTTTCATCCAGGTGAATGCGCGTCCACAGATTTCTCCAGCAGACCATGAGATCGATCACAGATTCCCTGATGCTACGCTACATATATGGCGTACGTCATATCTCACACCAAACTAACAACGTCTTTTTATTGAGGATCAGTGGCGGTTTCCGACATGGGCAATGGCTCAGGGCAGCATTCTGAGGGGGCGGCAGAATGCTTTGGGGGGATCCCTCGCCCTCAGAAAAACGGGCTTAAATCTAACATGTTCTTCCAGAAATGTTGCAGTCCTCCGCCACAACTCGCACCTTGGTGACTGAAGCTGGTCTCGCCCAGGTTAAGTCAGAATTCTGACAAAAACGTCAGGATTACTTTCTTCAGTGGCCTAATCCTCTTAATTATTATACAGTTTTTAAAAGACAAAAAACTAAAGTTGCACTTGTGATAACTGGGAAGGATGAAATAATAGATTATGTTACATTAGAATGTCAAAAATATTAAGAAAAGAGCATAGATTTTTAAAGACAACTAAACTGTTTAATATAATTTGATTTTATACACACACACACACACACACACACACACACACACACACACACACACACACACACACACACACACACACACACACACACACACACCTCTCTCTCTCTCTCTCTCTCTCTCTATATATATATATATATATATATATATATATAGTTTGTGCATTGACAAACACAATCATCACGAACCACACTCCCTACCAGTGGGTGGCTGTAATGCACACCCTCGGTTTTCTTGTCAACCGCCAAAAACACAGGACAAAGAAGAAGAAGAAGAAGAAGAAGAAGAAGAGGAAGAAATCGACAACAAACCCCGGGATGTTAACCTGCTGATGCTCAGTGGCTGTCTGTGAAACTGGTAAGTCTCCAGCAGTATGATTCTAAAAGCAGGGTTGAGCCTCTTACTCTGTGATGCGAACAATTTTCAATAAACCACATGCTATCCACTTAGGTCTACAAGACCTGTCTCACTGCATCCATGAACTAAACGGGGCAAGAAAAAATAGTTTTGACAGGTTATAAAAGGTGCATAACCGCGTAGTACGGCTGTTTTTATGGAGTTAATTTTCCTCAACGTACTACCAGTAAGTACGCATCATGTCGAACCAGGTGTCGTACTCAGGTACTGAGTACTGAGGTACCTCAGAATCCACGACCTAATTTCGTGCCTCGCGAGCGCGCACGGAGTAGGAAGGTTCAGAATGTTGTAGTCACAGAACATTTGACAATGTGAAACAATGAGAGCAAATAGTATTTTAATCGTTGAAACGAACTCAAAGCAGTTTGCTTGTTGATTGCGGCATATTGAATGTTGGTCTTTATATGCATCAAGTTTACACCCACGTGATCATCCTCTTATGAAGCAAACGTTCTCATGCAGGGGAGCTCAAGTCCAGTCACTGAGGGCTGCCATCCTGCACCTGCTCCAACACACCTGAATCAAATGAATGGCTCGTTAGCAGGTCTGTTCAGAGCTGATCCCGGTCTGTTGGAGTAAAGATGCATCTAAAAGTTGCAGGACGGTAGCTCTCGAGGACTGGACTTAAGTGAAGGATAAAGTAACAAAACTCACGTTTCTCAAAGTTAAAACATCACAAGAGTAGATAGACTATAAGATACCTTATAACCTTAATAATACATAATATACCTTATTAATCAGAATTCTAGCTACTGATTGCTTAATGCAGAGGTTCCCAAACTGTGGTGCGCGCCCCCTAGGGGGGCGCCGTGCCATTGCAGGGGGGGGGCGCGGGAAGCCGTCTGGATGAAAAAAAAAAAAACATGAACGCTGTATGCGCTGGGTTTTTACCTTAGAATTGCCAACTCTGTTATTCCTATGTCAATTTGATACAGTGGGGGCTTTCACACTTCCCATATCTGTGTCCTCTGTCACTTTTATCAGCAGTTAAAACTGTTTAATCCATTGTTAACATGTGGTAACCTGTTTTTCCGAGCCGCCTTTAAAGGCAACATGAACGCTACGACTTTCGCGCTGGGTTTACACCTGTGCGGCAGTGAAGGAGACCAGCTGCTGCTGCGCAGAGCTTCGGAGGTGTGTGTTAGAATCATGGCAGCAAACCAGCAAAACGCAAAGAACTTTTCACAGTTTTCCCCCCAAACTAACCGACTGAGTTGAGTAAAGTTGCTGGATGCAGGTAAAGTTAGCTAAAAGATGACTAGCTAATATCAATACAGCACCTTAAGCTTAACAAGTAGCCTGTAGGCTACCGATGTTGTTGTCTATGTCCAGCTACGTACATTCATTTTGCTCCCAAAAAAGTTGTCCCCCCAACCCCCTCCAGGGGCAGGGACAGGGAGTCTCCAAGAATCCTCTCTCCCCCCTCACACACCCTCCCACACGTCGTTCAACCAGATAGCCATTTGTAATCCATAGGGGAGGCCTACAAAATATTTGGAAACCACTGGGGGGGCGCAGGAGAAAAAGTTTGGGAACCACATGGCAAACGGACATCTGCTTGACTTTCAGAACTCAGCCAACACTATGTTTATAAGCCCTGAGGAGGAGGCCCTGATTGGCCGAGTGTTTGAAAACTACCTGACCGAGCATCATCATGGTGACATTCTTCAGCTCAGTACTGATGTAAATGAAGATACTCATCGCTCTGTTGTGGTTAACGCCATGACACTTTTTGAAGCCAACATGGAGGTACTGTTGACATGATTTACTGTTTTTTGATTAAAGCAGAGGTAATGGCCTTTAGATGTTGGATATGAGTTTTGTTCGTAACAGAAGGACACGTTGAGTGACCAGTTTTGTCCAACGCGAATGTAATGCAGTTGACTCTTATGATCCGCTGTGATTTTTGGGATGATCTGATGCATTGGTCTTAGCCACTTTCTGTCACCTGTTGATAGCTACTACTTATGCTTATGTTTGATTTTTCTGCACAGAAAGAACAGAAGTTTGTGATTAAAAGAAATCTCAAAATGTTACAATGTTCTGTTTTCAGTAGCTTTTGAGTAAATTAACTAAAGCTACTGAAGAGACCTGTCTACACTGCAAAAACGGCACCAGTATTAGTCTGAGAAACACCTTCCTGAGTCTGTAATGTTGAATTGGGTTAACATTCTTGTGATGTTTGTGGTATCCATGGAAACTGCACCTGAAATCTTAGTCCATCCTTCAGTGTCAGGACTGATTTTGGTTTCAAAAAGAGACCAAGTACAAGCTGTGTGTCACATAGCTGACTAGTGCAAACAAGTACATCTGTCTTACCACGCTGCACTGCACTAATGTTAATCTGCCTTTTTTTTAGGTTGGGGATTATTTCAATGCATATCCAAAAGATGTCTTGGCTGTATTTGATAAAGTATTACAGAAAAAAGCCTTGGAGTTAACGGATGAGGCTTCTCTCAAAGACAAAGGACAGGGAGCAGGTCAGAGAGGCCTGAGGCAGATATATCACACCCGCATCACAGGTAAGACATCCAGCTGCCCACCGAGCTCTGTTTGTTTTATGCTGTTTTGTTTTACACTATTGTATGCATTTTTTTTTATCATTTTGATCAGTTGTGACAACATAAATGCTATTCATTAATTTTCTTATTGTTGGATTTATATTTCTGCATATTCAAGGGTAGATTTCTAACGCACTAGAAGTAGTGTAATGGAGAAGTTTAGGATTAAATATTACTGATTCTTATTTATGACAGTTTATAAAAACATGTAGTGTATTTGTCCCAAATGCACTCATGAAAATTAGGATGTTCTTTGTTCTATTATGGTTTTCTTGTCTTTTTGAATCCGTTTAATCCCAGGTCTGCCAGTGTGTCCAGAACTAACCAGACATACCATTCCAAGGTCCAGAGATGTGGGTCACTTTCTATCTGTTACTGGTACGGTCATACGTACCAGTGTGGCTAAGGTAAGAAATCACATGTTAACTGTTAAGACATACAGTCCATCTAATGATCCTCTGTTCTGGAATCAGGATATCTGGTTTCTGTTTATGATTTAGTTCAGTAAACTGAGCTGCTGGTGCAAAAATTCATGAGCTGTCATTTCGTCTCCTAATCCAATCCAAAGTGGTCTTGATTTTGGTAACCGGTTGAATCAGGCCTGGACAGAAATACCAACAGTTTTGTCCATGTGTGTGAAACGATTCTTATAAGTAACGCATCCAGGACTGAAAGTATACCAATCAGTGTTAAATGTCAATAAACAAAAAATGCAGAAATAAGCTGAGCTTTGTCCTGCAATAATAGGAAAAAGTCGTTGTTGTTCATAGACGAATCATCTCTCTTTGTCATCTCCTGATTGAAGCAATGTCTGACATATCTCCAACTCTAAAACATTTGCAGGATTTACAAATATAGTAAGCAGAGTCATAGATAAATGCTGGGATGTTCTTTTTGTGTTTCTGCTGTTCTGTATTTATTAGGTTCTGGAGTATGAGCGTGATTACATGTGCACAAAGTGCCGACATGTTTTCAAGGCGCAGGCTGATTTTGACCAGTTCTACACCTTCGTCCAGCCGGTGGGCTGCCCAAATCCTGCTGCCTGCAATTCCTTTAAATTCAGCTGCCTGTCTGGAGGGTCGGAGCCTGCTGCCTGCAGGGACTACCAGGAAATTAAGATACAAGAGCAAGTGTGGAACATTTTCATATAACTCCTTCTCTTTATTTCTATAAAATGAAGTTTAAAGTTTGTTAAAATAATAAGTTCGAAGTTTCTTTTAAATCTCCATTAGAAAATGAAATGACCCTCCCTTATAACAGGTTCAGAGGCTGTCAGTGGGCAGTATTCCTCGTTCCTTAGTGGTAGTGCTGGAGGATGACCTGGTTGACAGCTGTAAATCAGGTATGAATCAGCAGCCAAAGTATTTGTAAAATACATGTAATAAAAAACTGACATTTTCTCCTAACGGCTTTTGAAATTCTCAGATTCAGTGCAAGAAACTGTTGAAATCTGCAGTGTAGCTACATTACTTAGTGCTTTTGACCCTTTAATAAACCAAGAAAAATATCTCTTCATTACTTTTTGTTTAATCTAGCGTTGGGTTCTTGGAGTAGCAGCCTTAAGAGAGGCTCAGATTCTCTTTCTGGCCCCAGCCGGTTGGTCCTGCTCCTCCAGGGGAATCCCAAATCATTCTCAAGCCAGCTGAGAAACAGTCCCTCCAGTGTGTCCTGGGTCTTCCTCTGACTTTCCTTCCTTTGGGATGTTGTCCCAGACACCTGACCAGGAAGGCTCCCAACTGGCATCCTAACCAGTGTCTGAGCCACCTCAGCTGGCTCCTTTTAGTGTGGAGGAGCAGCGGCTCTACTCTGAGCCCCTCCTGCATAGTTCACTAGTGTTATCTGAGCAGTAGTAGCACACACTCCCCTTCACTGGTGCTGACTGTGTGATGACAGTCAGATGTAAGCCAGTTGCCCAAACCCCCAATGCTGTTATGAGGATACCCAGACATCTGAACCTCTCTGTCTTCTGCACTACAGGTGGTTCAAATGCATGTCAACTTTGCAACCAAAATAACCCAATAAATGTATGGATTATTAAATTCAAGAAGAGAGTGAAGCATTTTTTTCATAAAAATAAAATATGTTTTCAGGTGATGACGTAACGATTTATGGTGTAATGTATCTCCGCTGGAAGCCCCTTTATGATGGTTCCCCCTGTGATGTGGAGTTGGTCCTCAGAGCTAACAACATAGAAGCAAATAATCAGCAGGCTGCTGCTGCTATGATGGTAAAAGATGTTCAGAAAGAATTTGAAGAGTTCTGGGACAGCTACAAGCAGAATCCACTGGCTGGTTAGTGTTTTTGCCCTTTGACAAAATATCTTTGCATTTCTTGTGTTAACTTGCATTTTGTAATTTGATTTTCTCATCTCTTTCTGTAGGTAGGAATGAGATCTTGTTGAGCCTGTGTCCACAGGTTTTTGGCATGTATGTAATTAAGCTGGCTGTGGCGATGGTGCTGGCGGGTGGAGTCCAGAGAATAGACTCTTCTGGGACCAAAGTTAGAGGTATTTGTCTCCTTTGTTTGTCATAATCAGCATGTGAGTGTGAATCGGAATGATTGATTTCATTGTAAAATGTCTGAGTTTCCCTATAAAGCTATATTTAAGTATGATTTCACTTGATTTCTATTGAAAACAATTTAAACTAAAAATCAATCAAGTTTATTTGTATGTCACATTTCAGTGACAATGCAGTTCAAAGCGCTTTACATCATAAAAACACAAAAATAGCTAAATGTGATCTTGTGATGTCTCTTGTAATTTGTAGGAGAATGCCATTTGTTGTTGGTTGGTGATCCTGGTACAGGAAAATCTCAGTTTCTGAAATATGCAGCCAAGGTAATATCTCGATCCGTACTTACTGCTGGAATTGGATCAACCAGTGCTGGTGAGTATTTTTCCAATCATAACCAGTGTTTTCTATCAGCAGTGTTTTCTATCAGCAGTGTTTTCTATCAGCAGTGTTTTCTATAAGTAGTGTTTTCTATAAGTAGTGTTTTCTATGAGCAGTGTTTTCTATAGGAGCTTTAGGAAGGTTGGAGCACCTGAGGATTATTCAACACCAGCACTGAAACAAGTCTTTTTTTTTTCTGCTGTAGTGCCATGATGATGGTGGTGGTTGTAAGAGTTTGTCCCGCAATGTTTGGGCTGCTGGTTCAGTTCCCGCTTTATCTGCCTCTGTCGTTGTGTCTTTGGGCAAGACACTTCACCTGCCTTCCTGCTGCTGGTCAGATGCCCTGGTGGTGCCGGTGTGTGGCAGTCTGGCCTGATTTGAGTTCATATTTAGTTTCACTTTGGCATAAATAAAGTATTTCTGAATGCTGAAAATGATAAAGTCTTACCTAATGACAGAGCCTGGGTGATCACAGAAGGTCTGCAAATACCTGTGAGTATTTGTGAAGTTAAATGACACCTGCCAATTTCCACCCCTGATTATGACCCGTTGGATCTTGTAGAAGAAAATTGGGATTTCTCAAGATGTTTGTAGGAATTCCTCACAAAGTTTCATTGTTGAAATGAAGAGGCTATAATTTACCAATAACACAGTGGCTGACCAAGTAGAACTTATTCAACTTTGTGGCTTTTTGAAAGCAAGCTTGTTCCTTTTGGTTGTAGGGAACCATTTTCCATTCGTCAGTGGAAAATGAATGCTGACTTCCAGTCACAGTAGACTGTGAAGCATGGTGATTCATCTATTATTGCATGGGAATATTTCTCATACTTTTTATTACATGCTAGAGGTTATAGATCAGTTAGACTACATGACCAGCTAGATTTCAGGATGTTAATCCAACCATGAAGTTTCAGAGTTCCCACCATTCCCTGAAATCCTCCAAAGTTTGTACATTTTAAAAATAAAGGTTAGAGGTGATGAAAAGTTGCCTGGCCTTTGTCAGCTGTGGCTACTATCCAGTAACAGGCCACCATCAGTGTATGAATGTGTGTGAGCTCACAATGCAATGGCATGTCTGAACATTAAGGTGGTTGTAAGGACTTTGACTTTTTTTAAACATACTTTTGAACACTGCTGTTTCTCAGAGCTTTTATTTTTCTAATGGAACATTTTCTACTTTGCCAATCTAAAAATCTCCTGACGTCTTCCTGTTCTCTGTCTTATTGAAGGCCTGACGGTTGCTGCAGTAAAAGATGGAGGTGACTGGCACCTGGAAGCTGGAGCACTGGTCCTGTCTGATGGTGGTTTGTGCTGCATTGATGAATTCAGCAGCATCAAAGAACATGATCGAATCAGCATTCATGAAGCCATGGAGCAGCAGTCAATCAGTGTAGCCAAAGCTGGGTTTGTATATTTACACTCACTCACTCTGCCCTCCTCCCTGCATGAACATTTCCACTCTTCCTCACTGGGCTAACAGCAGCTACTCTGACCTCTTCCTCTCTCTGTCCCTGGTCACGTCTCTTATTATGTCCCATCAATGACGACAAATCCCCTGTAGTGCTAATTCTCCCTCCTTCTCTGCCCCTGAATCTGCTCTAGCGGTTGAAGTTTGTGTGGAACGCGTATCTGCTACACATTTTTCTGCAGCACAAGCCACCTGTTACAGTGTCTTTGTCAATTTCATACATTTACCCTCATTTGGTCAATGCCAGGTGCCAATTTCCACCTTCATTTTGTCCCGTTGGATCTTGCAGAAGAAAAAATTGGGATTTCTCAAAACTTTTGCAGGACCTTGAGAAGCTTTTTCAGAATCTAGCAAAAGTAAATCATGATTCATTTTTTTTCTTTTCTCCACGTGGGCCCCATACAATTAGGATAGCTGTATTAATTAAACTGGAGTATAAATTAAGGTTGAATACAAATGATGCTATCATAGGATATGTGTAGATAAAATCTATTTACATTTTTTGTTTTGATCTCTTGACTCTATACAGCATAGTGTGCAAGCTAAATACTCGAACCACCATATTGGCAGCTACCAACCCCAAAGGACAGTATGATCCCAGTCAGCCTCTCTCTGTGAACGTGGCTCTGGCCAGTCCTTTGCTCAGCCGGTTCGACCTGGTTCTGGTTCTGCTGGACACCAGAAACGTAGAGTGGGACTGTATCATCTCTTCTTTTATTCTTGAGGACCGAGGTAGGACTAAGGTTTTTTTTTTCCCCATCTAGTTTTGAATTCATTTTTAGTTATCATTGATGATGTTCATGCTACATTTCTCCTTCTACTCTGACACACTCTACGGGCAGCATCAGTACATGTCTCCCCATGATTTCTCAGGAACTCCAGCTGATGCCAGTGGGCTCTGGTCCATGGAGAAAATGAAAACTTATTTCAGGGTGATTAAACAGCTGCAGCCTCAGGTGTCCGAAGAAGCCAACTGCATCCTGACTCGTTATTACCAGCTGCAGCGTCAACAAGACGGCCACAGTGCCGCCCGCACAACTATCCGCATGCTGGAGAGTCTGAGCAGACTTGCTGAAGGTGAGAACAGACTGAAGTCCAAAACAATTTCACCTTACATTATAATGATCAAAAGTTCAAACTCAGTGGACTGAGTTTGCACCTTTAGCTACTGAAATATGTGACATAATTAAAGATGCTTGCTGTGCCTCAGAAATGTAGCTGAACATAAAAAAAAGGGAAATCTGAAAAAATCTTTAAAAATATGCATGTTTCCAGTCATCATAGTGCCAGTAAAAGGGAAAATGATTTGATAAACATCTGCACATATTGACAGAGACCTGCTCCTTTCTTAAACTTTGCACAGCACATGCCCGGCTCATGTACAGAGAGACTGTTACTATCGAAGATGCTGTTACGGCCGTGTCAGTCATGGAGTGCTCCATGCAGGTAAGGAGAAAACAGATTGACCCATTTTACTATGCAAGTGATGATCCTTTGGATGTTAATGTCTTTAATGTTCTTATCTTTAGATATATTTTGGTTTGCTCCAAAATCCTTAATCAGTGTTTTCCGTTACATGGCCGTAGCATCTTCAGTTTATATACTTTGCTGTCCACATGAGGCTGCGTGAAAAACTAAAACGCTACACTGTTATACCATACCAACTTTATTTATAAAGCACTTAAAAACAACCACAGCTGATACAAAGTAATGTACATTAAAACACAACATAACAATAAAACAAATATAAAAAAAAAATTAAAGCATCTCTTTGCATCTCTTCTTTGTTATATAGTTCATCTATAGATGCTTCTCAATTACTTCATGTCATAATGAAAGTGAGTTGTAGATATCAATGTGTGTATTTTTATTTATGTATTGGAGTTTGTTTTAGTTTTTGGACAGGTGTCTTTATACACATAAGTTCAAACAAGTGACTTTAAGACGAGTAGTAAGATGAGGGTTTAAAGAAAAACTAACAGGCCTGTGAGACCTGGAGTTCATATTGGTTCGTAGTTTATCAAATACTGATGTCATTCAATAAAATGCTAATTAATTACTTAAAAGTCATGTGATTTTATGGATTTCAGTTTCAGATTCCATCACTCACATTTGAAAAGTAGCTGATAAATATGACAGACCTGCTTTGCAAGTGGAAAACCTGAAAAATTGTCACAGTATCAAATACTTGTTCTCCCTACTGTAGAATACACTGCAGAAAACACACAGGACTTTTGTGCTTTACTTAGTCTATTTGTTGATTGTTTTTGTTTATTTATAGTTATACAATATTATGAGTATAAAGTTTTCACAGAAAAATGGGATGGGGGTTGGATCATATGACGTGGCTGAGTCTTGTTTTGACTCAAGAAATGAACATTTGTTTGGCTGGTTGAGCCACTTACATTTGAATTGATTTGACAATTTCAAACTCATTAAAACCTGAAAACTTTCTTCAACAAAGACGAAAGTTGTTCACAATTATTTGGATCATGCATCACCTGATGTTTGGGGAATCAGTGAAGGTGAGATTATATTCACACGTCTAAAATCCAAGTTTCAAGTAAGCTGAAAGGACTTGTCTTATTATAAAAGATGGCATGTTGCCTGCTAAGAAAGATTGGCCTGGTTCTGAGCAGTTATTAAATGGATTTGTTGCAGTGATGTCATGAGTTCATGCCAGACTGTGATGGCAGTAAAGTTGATAAATATTATAATTTGCAGTATATGCCTTTATTCCCCTCTCCTCATCTGTTCCTCCATCACTGTGACCTTTAGCAGTTTGGCCAGGGTCATTTATGTCTGGTGTGAGCATTTCCTGCAGTAACACTCTGTCCACTCTGGAATATATTAGCCAAAAACTACTGCTCCTTTGTGACATTGATATTGCAGAAACCAATGTTGCGATGACTGTGCTCCCATTGTCTTGTTTGATTTTTCAGTCCTGTGGCAGTCATTAACCATGTGGTGCATCCTTCCTTTAGGGTGGTGCTTTGCTGGGAAATGTAAACGCTTTGCTAACAACGTTCCCCACTGACCCCCTTCAGCAGTATCAAACCCAGTGTCAGATGCTCTTGGAGGGACTGAACCTGCCTGAGCTTCTTCAAAGTGAGATGGAGCGACTGGCCAGGTGAGCAACTCTAGAATCTCAACACTTATTTTATTCATGTGCCCATTTTTGTGCTTAAGATTTGCTGCTGACATGATGGTTTAGTTACACAAAGTTAAGAGGCACCCAATAGGAGCCTGACTGAATGATGACAGGAGCTGCCATAGCCACCAACCAACCAGAGGATGAGGGAGGTGCAGGAACAAACAAAACAGTAGTACACAACCGAGGGAGCTGAGCAAAGCATTATTATTAAATGTAGTACTTAATATTCTTTAATATGCAGGTAAATTAGCAGATAATTTTTCATGTTAAGTTTTAAATTACGTTTACGTTAGTTCCATTAGTTTTTAGTGAATAGTAAATTGTGAAAGTTACCTTTTAAATTCTGGGTGCTTAACTTTGTAAGTTTATTTAAAAATGGCTGAACGTTCAAAGAACCTGTGATTATGCTAGATAAATCAGATAATATACCTGTTCATGTTACAGTATTAAACTGTATATTTTTAACACTTCACTTATGCAGTGGACAGTGCAATTAGCAAACCCAGACTTGCATATCATATTAAAATGCATTTTTGTGGATGTCGTGTCTTTGCTAGGCTAAGGAGCAACACCCCAGAGGCCAGTGTGTGCGACGTGTCTCTTTCTACAGACCATCAACTACATGGTTCAGACTCTGAAACCTCCAGTGATCTAAAGAGTTGTGTAACAGTCAAGAGTTGTTTGGACCAGCTTCCTGCCACGAGTCCCTCACTGTCCCCAGATGATGTCATCCTACCCATCATTACATCAACCCAAGAAAACATAAATATTGCGCCAAACAATAGCTGGTCAGTATCATCAGCACTAAGAGCAGAGCAAAGCAGAGTTGAGGAAAAAGAACAGAGACGCCTGCCTGAGAAGAAGAAGAAGAAGAAGAATGTTTTGCTAAGTGAAAAGATGGCGGCCGAAGATGCAAAATTGACAGACCTGCACACAAAACTGTCAGCTTTTATTTTCAAACCCAGAGATAGGAAACAACCTGACCACAGTGGTAATGAAGCAGAAACATTGAGAGAAAATGGAATAAATATGCAGACGTCAGCTAGTCACGATGACTTGACTAGCCAAATGCCACAAGCAAAGAAAAAGAAACAAATGGAAAAACTAAATAATGGAGATTCACAACACTGTACAACCAAACCTACAGCAGCTCAGACTCATTTGGAAAGAGTTCCTCATGAAACAAAAACTTCTAAGTGCGAACTAAAGAAGTCAGATCTTAGTCATGTTCCAAACCAACATGCAAAACCTGTAAGCAACAGTGAGGTGAACATGAGGAAAAGGAAGTGCTTTAATCTGAGCCCACCACTAAATAATGATGGATCTAAGCCGTTCCTTTCAGGTTTTTCTTTCTCTGGTCTTACTGACTTTTCTAGTGATGTCCTTGACACTGACTGGGACCAAGAAGTTTCAAAGACCACCAAAGACTGTCCGCATAAATAGTAAAGTGAGGCACTGAATTAATTTATTTGTCTTAAAAAACTTCTTGGTTCAAAAATTCTTAAAAGTGAAAAAGAGGAATTGTACATGTTTTGTTTTTGTATTTCAAATTTTGAGCAGAGGCTAATTAATCACCTTCATATGAGAAAGTGTCTGTAAAAAATAATGGAAAAAGAAAAAAACTGTTTTTCTAGTGAACTTTCTTCTTAGATTTCTGCTTTTGACCTGATGAAATGTTGCTTGACAAGGTTGCTTTAATCAAATATAAAAATTGGGATAAAATGTGGTTTGGACAACCTGGTTTGATTTTAATTTAGACATTTAAATTTTTCATAACACCAACAAGGATGTAAAAGTCATGTCTGCCTTCTCGGCTTCATATCTGAGAAGGCATGAATGATCTTTAAATCCCAGTTTCTGATTTTGTCCTTGTCCCACTAAAGTGATGTAAAGATGCCATCTGCAGAGATGTCAGCTTTGCAGTGAAACGGAAAGTAGAAAAACATGAAAGAATAAATGAGTGATGGGTTAATTAGGAGCATTATTTCTATGTTCAGTTTCCTTTTTATAATTTTCACAATGGTTGAGCATCTTTAGTGAGTCTCTTTCAGTGGTTTATTTCTTATGATATTGAGCGACTGTTCAGCTTTGAGACTATTAGGTACAACATCTCAACAACATTAAAAATGACAGGGAACAAACAACAAATGTAGATGTTTATATAACAACAAATATATTTGTTTTATAAACAACAAATATAGTTTTTTTCTGGGTCGACTAACAAAGCAGTCTACTGGTGCTTGTCACGGATATCTGAGATGTGAAATCTTAACAGGAATAAACAGGAAGCCGTAGAGGTAATGGTGGCCTACAACAAGCGACATGAGAGCAACATGTTGAACATCAACTGGACCATACAGCTAGCCAATAAGTGAGTTTCTCTTTGTCGCATGAATCTAAATACTTTGATGTTTTTGTCAGATCACTTCAGGTTTCGTGCTGCAGCTGTTTTCCAGTTTTACTTTCTTTGCGGATGAACACCATCCATTTGTTAAATAGATGATGTTCTTCCAAACTTCATTGTGTCATGAGTTATTGATCTTGCCAAAGATTTTCATGGAAAATGTTAAGATTTTCGTGCTATACTTAAATATGTCCCTTCTTTTTGTAAAACATGCACAATCAGGCAAATCTGAATAGAGTTGTGTGGTAGTAAAGTAAATGACAAGACAATAAGATCTGTTGAAAACTTGCTTCTTGGTGCAAATGATTATGAAACAAAACAGATGAGACATACATGTCAATACTACATGCAAATTGCTGGGCATTTTTCAGGTCTTAAATGGCCATTATCTGAAATAGGTCCAGCAGGCTGTAAACTTGACCAGCAGGCCAGTAGATGAAGCTAAAAACACACTCTGACAACCTGACTCTGATTAACCTGATGAGATTAAAGTCTTAGACATAAATGCCCTGGTGTGTGTGCGTGCATGTGTGTGTGTGTATGTCCGTACGTACCTGGATGCTAATGCACTTACTGTGACCATCTGTGCAACCAGCACCCACCTGCACAATCTGACTTATCTTCTGCACTTCTTTGTAAACACATCTAGTCGTCTTTACAGTACAGTTTGCAACTGGACTTTGAGAGGAAACCATAAAACGGATACAAGAGACTTTCTGTAAGACTGGAATCAAAAATTGATACTGGATAAAATCTTTTTCTTCATTGCAGAGAGCTTCCTTCCTTCTCCTGCGTAACACTTTTGCTTTTGAACATGGGCTGTTCACCATCAAAAGGAAAGTTATTTTCAAAACCACATCAATTTGATGTTCAGAATGCCCTGGTCACTGAAGAATTACAGGAGGTTGTGGATGGTGGACCTGCACTGGATGAAGACACCTGCTTACAACCTCAAAACAAGGAAGAGGAACTGCCACTACTTACTGATGAATACTGCACAAAAGAAACTTCAGTGACTCATCTGGACCCTGATCCAATACTTCCTGAAAATGAAATGGATTCTGAGGTAACAAAGGTAAAGGAAATGCCTCAGGAAATAATTAGAAATGTCATGGAAATGCCTATGAATCAGAAGGTGGAGACCCGAAAGAAAAACATAAGGAAGAGATCCACAGAAAGGCAGAGAAAGTCTTCTGTAGTGCAAACAAAGGCAGGTTTGCCACCACATATGGTGAGAGCTCACCAGGCTGCTTACAATTTCCTGAACCAAAATATCTCCAAATATGAAATTCTTCTGGGGCTTCTAGACCAGGCTACCCAGACACAGCTGTCCCTCCAAACACCAATGTCTGCTTTGGCGTTGTACTTTGAGGAAATCAACCAGGCGCTAGAGGAGATGGCTGAAGAGGGGGAGCTGATGCTCAAGGAGCATGGGGACAGCATGACTTTACCTTCTGGGATGTTTGGTCAAGCTGTATGCTCGGCTAAACCTATGGATAATTTTGATCCATCACCAGATCTTTTACATCAACTACTTCCAGATTCATCAGAAAAAATCAGGCAAGTTAAAAGCTCAGTGAAGACTCGGAGTGATACTACACTTGAGGAGGGAATAGAGTATTTCTCTTCCCTCTCTAAACTGTATACTGAGAAGCTTCAGGCTAAACAGGCTGCAGAGTTTAGGTTGGCTCAAGTACTTGCAAGGGTTGAGACAGTGGCTAATAGGAAGTCTAACCCAGAAGATTCTGCACTGCACAGTGAGGACAGTGGTATTGGTGGAGAGAGTGAGAGTTTGACAGGATCTGAAAGGAACCATTGCCACCGTGGGAGCGCTGGATCAGGAAGTTGTATGTCTGAAGTCAACATTCGGGGTATATGTCAAAATTATTCAGCTGGTTTTATTAGTAATACTAGAGATAGCGAAGAGGAGGAGGAAGAGGATGAAGAGCGGCGTGCAGAAAAATATCAAGAAGATGATGAAATTGACCAGTTTGAGAGGAAGAGGTCAAACTCTTCTCCACCTGATCCCTGTCACGCTCTTCGTTACATGTATGAAAACTCCATGAAAGATCAGCAGCCTGCCTTCAAACTTTTCAATGCTGAACACTCTCTAATAACAGAGCAACAAAAGAGTCAGATGGAATTAGATGAAAAAATGTATATAATTTCTGAAATGCAAGGACTAAATGACTTTGTAAAGCTGCAGTGCAATTTGCATCAAGCTGGACATCGGCGATATTCGTTGGATGGATCAGCTGGTGAACACAAAAGCCAAGACAGAGCCAATCGGCTACCTGGTTCTTTATCTTCACCATCAAATAAACCACGAACGTGCTATTCAGTCAGAAGGCTCATAAATACATTTAGCCAAGGGGCTGATGGGAGACCTGGACAGAGTCTTTTACATACGGCACCTCACATCATGAGGCCCAATAAAAGTTGTATTCTTCTAGAGTCTAGAACAGTTAATAAGACAGGAGGTGACATCGTCTCTGGCAACAACAGCAGCAGCTCTCCAGATGGCAGGGATGACCTAGATATGGATAATCTACCACCGCCACCCCTGGAAGTTCTAATGGACAATTCCTTTCGACGCAATGAAGACCAACTACGAAATGAAAAACTACATGAAGATCCGGTTCTGACTCTTCCGTTAATACACCAGACCACTGGGATGTCCCAGCGAAGGAAGATAGTTATGCAGAATGTAGAAGTTCTGCCGAACAAAGCAAATGTAAAAATTAGATCAATGGCTGCATCACCCGCCCCTCCTGTTAGGCATGAGGGTGTTGCTGAGGTGCAACATCAAAAGTTGAAACTGGAAACAGATCTGTCTGAACAAACTGAGAAAACGAAAAGAATCTACAAACAAGCAAGAAAGATTATCCATTTGCGCAATGCAGGAGAATCCACCGACATGAAAAATGTTCAGATTCCAGTCTCAGGAGATTTAACATCCTTCCAAGCTACAAGATGTGAAGGCAATGAGATACCGTCCTGCAGTCTGCCCGTCATAGCACCACCTGTTTCACGAGTACGCTTACCACCATCATGTCCTTCTGTGCACCACACCGTTCCACATCCCCCTGTCTTCAGACAGCATCCCAACTCTGGATCCTCTTCTCGTCCAAATTCTCCAAGAAAAGTTACACGTGCAAATGATAACAGCACAGAACAGATCATTCCTCATATGTCCTTTCATGATGCCCGCTCAGTCTTCTGTCAAAACGAGTTGAAAAATTCCCAGGCCTGCCTGCCCTTTGGAAGTTCTGTTCTCCCCAGAAAATGGGGGGAAGTCTCTCGAGGCAGGTCGTCCACAAGAGGAAGAGAGAATTCAACCCGTCGCACACAGTCAGAGCAGAGGTCTGGAATGACTTCCTATTCAGACCTGGAAGCAGATGCCCCTTTGGTGTCCCAGCAAAGCAAGGAGGATGAACCTGTTGCAGAAAAATTCAGGTAAATTGAACCCTTAAGATAGGTTTATACTTAACACAGTGAACTGGGCGCACTGTGGTGGAATTAGCAGACCTTTGTCACAGGACCTCAAGGCCCTGGTGGAGGTGTAGGGATGCAAACGTTCAGAGATGTAGATTGGTGTCTGTCCATGCAGAGCTCACCAAGTTAATAGTGATATCTTAATATCCACTTGATAATGAGGCAGGAGCCACTGAAGTTACATTAGAGGTAGAAGTACATGACAAAATATCTATTTGTTTAAAATAAAACTAAAATAGCACATTTTTCATGTACAGCTCATATTTACTTACACTGAATAAAAAACATGTACACATTTTTTTCTCACTGTCTCAAGCTTATTGGAATTAACACAATAATTTCCATTTGCTATATCCCAGTGAGAACAATATTAGATATTTTTTTGTATCTATCTTCAAATTCAGAAGTTTACATTTGGTCAGTATCAGGGATAACTATCTTTTAAAATGTATAAATTGGGTTATTCCTTTTGGGTTTCCTTCTGATACACAAAGCAAAAACTGATACATTTGAGTTAATTGGAGTGACACCTGTGGATGTGTTTTAAGGCCACGCCTGAAACACCGTTTCTTTGTTTGACATGACACAAAAGTTACAAGAAATCAACTATGATAGCAGGAAGAGAATTGTGGAGCTGCATGTCTGGTTCATCCCTGGGAACAATTGACTGATGCTTGAAGTTGCCATCATCCACTCAAATTATTTTATTCAAGGATAGACATGATGGGGATGTTCAACCATCATGGTGCTCAAGAAGGAGACGGGTTCTTTTGCCAGAGATGAACGGGTTCTGGTCCAAAATGTGCAGATTAACCCCAGAGCTTGTGGAGATGCTGCTGAAGCTGGTCAGACAGAGTCAAACTGTCCATTACCACATGGGCTGAAAGCAGCAAACACTCACTTCAAAAGAAACATAAAATGTCAGATTGCAGCTCGCAGATGTCCACTGGGACAAATATCTTTGTTTTTGGAGACATGTCCTGTGTTCTGATGAAACTAAAGTTGAACTGTTTGGGCATAATGACCATTGTTATATTTGGAGGGAAAACAGACATGGTTCTACCATCCAAACTGTGAAGTGTGGAGATGACAGCATTGTGGGGCTGTTTTGCTGTAGGAGGAACTGGTGCATGTCATAAAATTGATGTCATCATGAGGAAAGAACATTATGTAGAAATATTGAAGCAATATTTGAAGATATCACCCAGGAAGTAAAAGCTTGGGGACAGATTGGTCTTCCAAATGGACAACAACCCTCAGCATGCAGCCAAAGTGAAGACAAGGGGGTTAAAGGACAACAAAGTCACAGGTTTGGTGAGGCCATCACAAAGCCTTGATGTTAGTGGAGAAGATGTGGGAAGATCTGAAAAGGCGTGTGAGAGTGAGACGGCCTACAAACCTGGCTCAGTTCCACCAGTTCTGTCAGGAGGACGGAGCAAAAATGCCACCAAATACTGTGAGAAACTTGTGGAAAGAAACTCAAATGGTTTGACGCAATGATACAGGCTAAAAAAGTTATCCCTGATCCTGACCAAATGCATGTAAACATTTGAATTCAAGTACAGTTACATAAAAGATCTCTGATTGGTCTGATTTAACTGCCAACTGTGAGAAAAAATTGCACAGGTGTCTTTATTCAGTTTATAAGTTCTTTACGTTATCAAGCCATTTAATTTATGCTAAGTTAATAAATAAATAGACTACTGAGTCCAATCATTTACTTTCAATATTTGAGATTACAGTGAAGAATGGGATTATTTCCATGGAATAAAACCCTCTGTGGTTTTAAGTGATCTACAAAAAAACCCAAAACTTGGCCTCTGAAGTGCCATCGTCAGCAATGCTAAGAATTAGAGAGCGAACTAAACAACATTTCTAAAAACAAGTGAAATATTCCTAAGGTTAAATGTGGCTTGTACTTAAAATTATTTTTAAGTGTATTTATTCTCATATTCTTAGATGATGTTGAAGCAGTTTGGATAATAATGTTTTCATATTTATTAAGTTATCAACTCATTTTATCATTTCCGTGTTTTAAAAAAGAAATCAGTTATAATTTTTATATTTGGAACAAAAGCACACTGCCTACAATAATACTGCTAAATCACCTCCAGCCTGTGCAACACTGGGCTTAATCCAGATTGGATTAGATTTGTAGCTCCACTCCACAGTTAATGTCAGTTTCTAAACCTGTTGCCCTTCATGACCTGATGCAGTAAAACTCACCTCCCCTCTCTGTCGCTCCCTGTAGTCTAGACAACTCTCTGAAGACAGAAGAAAAGTCCCAGGTGGATCCAGCTGCTGGAAACTGATTTTGGTTAGGTTTGAACAAATCCTCAGAGGAAGATGGACAATATTTATTATAAACACCTGAAATGTTTCTGTTGTTTGTTTTAATTGTGAATTATTTTCTTGCAGCCCTGATCTTAGATCAGAGAGCATATCTTATAATTCAAGTAAGTTTTTATGTCCTCATATTTTTAAAGAACTTTACATTATAATTAATTTTAGTTTGCATACATACTTAAGCATTTTGCTAAATGCAACATCAATTCTAAAATTTTAAATATGTTCCTAGTGTATAGTTAAAAACTGAGGAGGCCTAAAACATTGTAAATTATTATCCATGTTTCTTGTTTTTAACTTGTCGTTTTTTCTGATTTTGTGAAGCACTTTGGTTGAAATATTGATTGTGTAAATCACTCTAGAAATAAATAATTTATTGATACAAGTTTGTTAAAAGATTGTAGATGGTAATATGGTTATGGGCAGGAAGGGTCTCCTGTGGTGGTCTGTCAGCATTTCTGAGAGTCTCTGACTGAAGATGTTCTGTGTTTGTATTTTTTGCACTGAACAGCCTAATCTTCATCAACAAATATGTTCTAGTCCATTTTTCTATATAACTTCACTGTTGCGTCTCCAGGTCAGTCGGTTGTCCAGCTGAAGATCAAGATATCTAATCTCATCCGACACCTTCAGCTCTCCTGACATGGAAATGCTGTTTGACAATTTCTTGTTTCTGTTGGAATTTACAATCATCTTTTATCTGTTCAAATTTGATGTACTGTCCATGGATATGATAAAAACTATATCAGAGATAATGTGTTAATATTAATAAATGATCTAATTACTTGCAGTCTTTGTTTCCTGTATGCGTTAAAATTCGTTGTCCGTGCCATTCTGCTCTGCTTGTCTAGATGAAATAGACCTACAAAATGAACCAAAGGTACATGACAATATGGTTAGAAATATTTTTCTATTTTTTTAAGATGCAGCTGTTAGTTCAAGTTATGGTGTAATCAAACTAAATTACCTGCAGACAACACGTGTGAGAGAGAAACTCTGTGTCATAGAACCTGAAGGTAACGTCACGGGGAAGATATTTTGTTAGAACACCATTTAATAATCTAAGACTAAACAAAATAAAACTGAACTTCTGTTGAGACCAAACACTGAGGTGTCAGTTTTGTGCATATCTCAGAGAGAAAGCTAGTCTCCCAGTAGACCCTGCTACTGGGAGATGCTTTTTTTTCTTTCTCAAAAAATAAAAATAAAAAATAAAAATAAAAGCATTTTAAGATGCTTTCTTCAGCATTTCAGAATACTAAAAACAAAGTAAGGTTTTAGATTTTTTTGCACTAGAACATGTCAAATCATTGTTACAGCAAAGTGGAGAAAAATTCTAAGTGGACGAAGAAGAAATGTAGAGTTTTAAGAAACTTACGTCTGAATTATATGTTCAAGTTATTTAATATTTAAGCACCTCAGTGCTGAGAAATGTTTTAAACAAGAACACGTATAATTGTTGCAGTGAAAGTGTTTGGGAATACGGCAAACTCATTCAGGTTTGCTTAATAAATGATCTGTATAAATATTTGTTAGTACTGTTATAACAAGCTTTAGAGTGAAGGCTGTGAAACGTATTTTTTACTCATTTTATTCAACTAAATGAACTATTTTTCTGTGGCTATGGAACTGCACTGATGTAATATCCCATTTTAGCCACACGGTGGTGCCAGCGCTCCGTCTTGAGCCTCTCCTTTGATTTCCCTTTGATCTTTTGAGTAAATATAGTGTTAATACGCATGTTTGTCCAAGGTCATTTTGGGTAAATTACCGAAAATTGTACTCAAGTAAGAATGGTGCTACTTCAAAGTATTTTTTACTCAAGTAGGTTAGAGTAAAAAAAGAAAAGTAAAGTAAAGAGTACCTGTATGAAATTACTCAGATAAGAGTAAAAAAGCATTTGGTAAAAAGTCTTATGGAGTAACTGATCAATTAGTCATGCTATGTTTAAAAATTCTCTCAGCAGATGGCCGGAAATATAATGGGGATTTTTTATTTTAATTTTTTTTTATAGACAAAATTTAAAATAATTCACATAACATAATAAAGTCAGACAACTTAAACATTTTTAAAATCAATTTCTTTCACTTACATTAGGCAATGTGTTTATATGTTAAAATAGTCTAACGAACGTCCAATAACAACATTCACAGTAATCTCCTGACTCTGTGACCTAAAGGGCTCAGCAGACAGAAAACAACAACAGAAAAACAAAGCTTGTGTACAAACAGGATGTCTCACTTTAACAAAAGCTCCAGGTTTGTACCTGTACCGGTCCAGTTTTGGTTAAACTTGTTTTTCATTTAGTAAAGTAAAAGTAGTGATATTTCACAAGTAAAAGAGAGTAGGACTAGGACTAAAAGTCCAATCGTTCCAAGACATTGCTTAAGCAAATGTAACTGAGTGAATGTAGATATCATTTTTAAAAATACATTTTATATCTTTATTAACTAATATTTAGCACCTTGGATGGAGCAGCTTGTCAACAAATAAGCAATTTATTTTTGGGGCTCAATAAAGCTGTTCTATTCTATTCTATTCTATTCTATTCTATTCTATTCTATTCTATTCTATTCTATTCTATTCTATTCCTGACAGAAATGGACCGGAGTTCTATTCACTTTAACTGTTCTATAAACAGATCCTGAATTGTTCAGTTTATGTCTGTCACATAAACTGTGACTGGACTTTGATCATATGGTCATATGATCAAAGTCCAGTCCAAGTTTTGTGTTTATCACTGAATCTGATTTCAGTTTCAGACAAGTACATCTTAGCTGCTTGTCTTATTATTTCTAACATGTTGCATATCTTACTAACCATAGGCTGGAGTTGGGTGGAGAAATAAAGCATCTCCTTTTGGGTCAAGGCTTCTCCATTTACGAACTTGTAAAGAACCAAACCGGATCCTCATCTCAGTTCCTCTGGAAGATGGCAGATGATGGAAATGATTTCCTGGGAAGGGATTCAGCTGTGAGATCTTTTATGATTTAAACAGAACTTGTCCACAGGAACATGTCCTGTATTGAGAAAACCTGAATACAATCTGCAACCAAAGAACTAAAGACCAGAAAGATCAGAAAGAAACCAAACTGCATTCCATAGATCTTAACCATACGACACGTTCTGTCAGGTGATGACCTCAGGTGATGGTATGACATCATGGACCCAGAAGGTTCCCAGTGCTGGGTCACTGGTTTCAATGGTGACTAAACACTGAGGCATTGTTCTTGATGTATGTCAAAGAGCTGCATCTGATTGGTTTGTATAAAGTTAAATATACTACTGAATCAGAGTTTCACATTAATTCCCTCAACTCTGTCCACCATAAAGTGATGTTCAAGCAAAAATGTTGCCAGTTCAGAAATGTGCACTCATATCATGCTATGTTTGAAAATCATGAGCACATGTGTAACTTAGGGTTTCCTTTCTAGATCCAGGAGATTTCAAAATAGGTTTTTCCTCGTAGTTATTTTAAAACACGCTCATTTTTCAGCGTTAACGGGGTTCAATCAAAAACATCACATGAAAGTGTTCAAAAAACAGTCAGTGTCAGATTGATGCATTGGGTCATCAGTTAATGTTCATCTTTGGTTCTTAATGTATGAAGTAGAACATTACTTCAACTGACGGATGAATGGACGGACATCTATGTCATTTTTATTGCACATCAGAGATGTGACAAAGCATATTTGAAATCTGAAAAAAGCAAACTGTGTGCAGAAAGAGCCCAGTCCAAGGCAGCAGTGACCAACTGGACTTCCATAGTGAGCCACCTGTTCAGTGAGCCACCTGGAACTCACTGACATGAGAAGCAGAGTGGTGGAGATTTCTTATAGAACAAAGCAAGACAACAAGAAGAAAGTAGAAATACAATTTACTTTATTCAACACATCGGAATCAGAATCAGCCTTGTGGGAAACTAGTGAAACTAGGAAGTTCAGAATACTTAAATATGATCCAGTTTATTAAAATTACACTTTTTTAGAAAGGGAATAGTTTTAATAATCAGACATGACGTCAAGGTTTAATAAGGCCACAGACAAAACGACTTCAAATAAATGGTTGGTTGCCAGTTGTATTTTTAGCAGGCTGCATGTTGTTGAGCCTCCTGTGTTTTCCTCAGTGACGTGCTGGGGCCGTGACGTCAGCGTGACAGCGGCCACTCCTCATTCCTCAGCAGGTGGAGGTGATTTCATCCACCTGAACCCAGAAGCAGCTCAGCAACCAGGAAGCTTCACAGCTTCAGCCGCTCCACTCAGACCTGTTTGTTCCGCTGCGGTCAAAGGTCGCCGCTGTCTCGCAGTGGCATTATTAATATCGTTGTGTTTTATGGCATAATGAGGGCAGCAGGAGAGCTTTAACAAAGTGTAAGGCTGTGATTGAAATCGTCATGGGGACCCAGGAGAAGACCTCTTCGCTCTGGGACAGAGTTGCTTCGTGCTGCGGTTGCTGCTGTAAAGCCTGCAAGGGGCAGGAGGAGATACGTGACCAGAACAAAACAATCACGGTTTTGATGAACCCTATGACCGGGGGTCCCGAAGGTCCCCCTGAAAACAGACCTCTACCTTCACCGCCAAAGTCGGAGCGCTACATCGCCCTGTTTGATTACTCCGCTCGTACCGAGAACGACCTGACCTTTAACACCGGGGATATCCTGGAGGTCCTGGACACCAGCGCCGGGGAGTGGTGGATCGCCAGAGCCGTGAACGGGATCTCAATCGACAAAAGGGGATACATCCCGGCCAACTACGTGGCCCCTGTGGAGAGCATTGATGCTGAACCGTGAGTTTTTCTGTCCAGTAAGGAGTCATGTTTCCTCAGTGGTTACTTCTGAGTTTCTGAACTGGTGACGGGATTTAACGAACCTCCTGAGGTCAGGGCTTCTACTAAATTCTCTGATTATGATGATCTATTGTAACACTAGAGGGCGCTGTTAGGAAGCGGCCCTGAAAACACACATGGTCACATATTTTAATCTGTATTTTATAATTTATCAAAACATGTTATACATTTTTATTTTTAATCACTTAGCTTCTCACCTATTACAAAATAATACACATATCACAATATCAATAAAAGTTAAGGAAGCACAGTAACCATAGAACACTAAATATAGACTGGACAGACTGACGGCCACTTATCTATATGTATATAGACTCTATCTATCTTTCTATATATATAAGAAATTTGATATCTCCTACTAACTCATATTTAACACCTGGATGACTAGCTTGTCAACCAATAAGCTATTTCCCCTTGGGAATAAATATTCTATTCTATAACCAAAGAAACCAGCTGGTGTATTAAAAAAAGAGTGAGAAGAAGCTTAGCTTGTTGTCCCTCACCTCTAAAACCTGGAACTTCAAAGCTAATATAAACTAGGTTATTATATTAGTTTACATATACAGCAGAAAAACAGCAAAGTCACTTTCTTGTTTCTATAGTTCGTGCTTCATATAATATATTGAACCTGTATAGTTCAATAAACTGTATGGGTTTATTGAACTGAGATTCTAACCATGTTCTTTCATCTCCAATAAATGTTTTTATTTTATTGTAGAGTCACAGCAACTACCAGAATATGTAACAATCTGTATTTCAACCCAGATTCTTAGGTACGTGGAAGGAGATAATATTTCCTGGAATATCAAAGCACCTTGTGTTTTTCACGGCTTCCTGAAAGTTGTACTAGGCCCTGAACTAAACTTTATTTAGGAGCCCACTTCCTGTGGCTCCCATTCTGATTATTACAAATTTGGATGAATAGATGGAGGGTTCCAGTACATCTCAGAATTTTAAAATGTATATTATTATTATTGAATATTTCAAAGACTGATAGTGACACCTATAAACTGTAGATGAATTATAGGATGTGATTAGGTTATTTTGGTGAAGTTTACTAAATGAAAAACTGAAAAAACATATGAGCAAAGTGTTAAACCATTAGACTGGCTTTAGTCATTTTATTTCAGTTTGGATCATGTGCCAGAGCCAACGGCGAGACATTAAAAAAATAAAATAAAAAAAAATAAAAATAAAAATTATTGCAGAGTCCGTAATTAATCACGATCAGCTTTTATCACAAAGCTGATCGTGATAAAAGCGATCAGCTTTTATCATTGCTTTTTGAATTGCTTTTTGAATTGCAAAAAGCAATTCAAAAATGCTTTTTGCAGATGAATTATTTGATAAGCAGACATGCACGCAACAACAAAGACATGTTATTTAAAAGAACCGTAATATCGGTGCAAAGTGCTTTTCTATCCATTCAGCTTTAAGTGTTTCAGGAACCTCCAGTTGGCTCCTTACATCATGTTGTTGCTTGGGGATCAGATTTATGGTCGTACCAGAGACAAAAAGGGAATTAATTGCGTTAAAATTTCTAGTGCATTTAGAATCTATGCAATTATTTATTCAAAATTAACTTGTTAAAGTCCCGACCCACATAAATAACTAGAAAGTTATGATTGAAAATGTAGTGTTATCATGGACTTGGTGTCAAAATAAAAAGCATAATCTTAATAGGATGAGACTTTTTACTTCGTGCTCATAAAAAAACAATCAGTAGGCTCCCAGATCAGAGCTGCATGGCTCTAATGGTTCATTAGCTGGTTCAGTTGTGACAAGCACATTGCCTGTTGATTCATAAGGCCATGGTAAATATTAAACTCTTTCATTAAGTTGTTTTCAGACTTATGGCGGCCCAGAAGGGTCAACAAATGCAAAAGCTTCAGCGCAATAGAAAAAAAAAGGGAAAACACAGGGCAATACTGCATCATTTAATACATTAGATGAGCCTCAGAGTCAGAGAGATGAGATGCTTGTGGCTCCGGAGCTGCAGAGCCCTGATCTAACTTTGATCCTGCCTCAGCTAAACTCAGGGGTGAAAGTAAGGGGGTACGGCGGGGTACCGCGTACCCCTAAAAGATTTAGCGGGGGGTACACAGTACCGTCAAGAGGGGAGCGGCTGTCTGCTGTAAAACATTCAATGGATTCACTGTGCAGCCGTGAGTTCACCCACTAATCAGCCGTGACTGATTAGTTTTTCAAGAACAATCTAAAACATGACTCAATCAGTTGATAAATAGCTTTTTTTTCTCATTTCATATTGTTTCTGAACTGTTCGTGCTTCGATCTCGACATTAGATGACAAACTGAACGCAGCCAGTACGTTGAGACCTGCACGTCCTCCTCTGACTCCTTATCAAAACGTTCGTAACTTTATTAAAGAACAACAAAAAAATCAACAAAACGTGTTCAAATTAATGACCCAACCGCAATAATAATCTCAGTGATTATTGTTTCAACAAGGTGTTGCGCAATTCTGTGCAATTCGGTTCCATTACCAAAAATAACGAGCAGAGCAGGAGTTTAAAATGAACTAATCAACCACAGCTGTGTTCAGGGAGCACTTATTAATGATCGCAAAATAAATATCAAGCCTGCAAACCTGATATCGTAACAGACTGAATGTTATGTTTTTAACTTAATCTCGGGTCGGCTTGTGGAGCGCAGGAGGTTGCCATAGCAACGGGTGTGCTTAAATGACAGAGAGATGGAGAGTAGAAAGTTGCGAGTGGTTTAGAGTTGATCACCTGTTCAGGTTGTTTTACCTTTTTTTACTTTTGCATTGGCTCATCACAGCCGCTGTAGTTTCTGAACGTTCAATAAACGACAAACTTGGACTAATTACCTCGTTCTTTGTGACTATACGTCATTTACAACAAACATCAAACACGGTAAATATGTTTCATTAAGTATTTAACAAACAAATGGCTTCTACCGCAATAATTATGTGAAATGAAATTGTATGATATAAAAAAATAGTTTGGTGCTTTGAGCTCAGAGTCTGAGAGGCTTTTCCTTTATCAAACAAATTTGTTTTGCCTCTTATTTAGTGGAAATATTGATGTTGATGAGATTTTCTCCAAAATGGTAACCTTTTTCAACATTTATTGTTCCACTTTTGAAAATGAGAAGCTAACATTCACAAATGACATTGAAGTAAAATCCAGTCCAACATCTGAGGTGATTCCTCTGGAACCTGTTGGAGGAAAAATATACCATCTTTAGAAAATGAGCTTTAACATAACATGGCGCCTAACAAGAGGCGCCATGTTAGGAAGAGAAGCGGAAGCTGCAGGATCTTCAGAACAAACAGGTCATGATGCTGGGCTACTGATTATCCCTCTGTCTGGACACAGGATCAATAGAACCAGTTTAAAATTTAAAATGAATGGTTATATGCCAGACATGGGAAAACTGGGATGCCATGATGTTCAGGATTTAGTTCTCATGGCATCTCAAGGTGTCGACATTACAGCCAGTGGGCTGAAGGAAATACAGCTTTATTTTGTAGCAATTCAAGAGCTACCCAGCTTTTATCGCTTTGCAAAAAAATTCATCAGCACAGAAACTCCAAAGCACACAAAGATAAATATTGTCATAGTACCCCCAAGAATTTAAAACTACTTTCACCCCTGGCTAAACTGAGGCTAAAAGAGAAACACCTTAATTATCAGTTCACTGTTGAAGTAAATATGTAAAGGTAAAAAATGAAAGTGGTCTAAGGAACCAGTTACAGTTTCTGTGTCAGCACACATCACATAAGAAACATATGTTGGTGTTTTCTCTTCAGAGCAGGATCAGGCCTACAGTTCTGCTCTGTAGATCTGGTTCTGTTCTACAGATCAGAACCAGCTCTAGTCTAGAACCGCCCATGAGCCACTCTATAGACTTCCTTCTAACTAGTAAAATATATAGCAAAAAGGTCTGGGTTTAGATTGTTGTTTTTAAGGTATTGTCTAACGTCACTGTTAACCAGAAGTCATAAAGTAATTTATTAAAATGACTCAGGAATTATGGTGACATTCACACAAAGTTAGACTTTGTGTGTAAACTGTTAACTAAGGACAGGATACAGAAAGTAGGAGGTTATTTTAAAGTGGTAAAAATTCAAAAATACTAATTCTCTCAATGTGTTAAGTGGAAATCAGTGACTTTTATTTATGCCATATATTGAGAATTATGGAAAATGACTGTAAATTTTATTTCTGTCATGCTACACCAGTATAAGCCTATAAAAATGTGATTGTGGGCCATATATCTCTTGTGGGCAGATGTTTGACTCAGGTTTGCCTTGAACAGAGTTGATCATTATCCCAGACCAGGAAGTTTTGATTTCCCAGTTATCTGTTCACACCAAACATGCAAGAACAACAACACATTAAAGCCACTTTCCTGATAGTTCCTGGACATTGCACTCTTCAGTTACACAGTTCACAACTTGGCTTGAGAACAACTGTAATTTACTGTAGATGGTGTTCAATTCAGGTTTCAGTTCAAAGGCTATTTGTGTTGAGCTGTGTGATAAGAATCTGACTGCAAAGTGGGAAATCTGCAGTCAGAAAGATGACTGGAAGTCCAACAAAGATGAGGGTTACACTGACCAGCAGGTTGGTCCAGCTCATTTGTTACCCAGCTGTCAGCTGGTTTATCCTGACGTCTTTACAAGAATAAAATCAGTTTCTTTATTCAGTGCAGGCCTTAGCTTTGCTCAGCACCAAACCGGATTTACAGGCTGGAAAAAAATGTTCCATGACTAAGAGACACTGAGGTATGCAACATTGTGCTGTTTATCACTGACTCATGGAATGCTAATGACTAGTCAGCCTTTCTGCTTTTCAGTCAGGCAGAAAGTTATGCCTTACCTACTGTGGTGATGAAACCTCCACTGATACTCTGATCAGGTCATTTTGTTCCTGGGAGGCTTGTGCTAATTTATCAGGTTAAAGTTTTGGACATGCAGCTGTAGGAGCAGCGGGCCGGCTGCTGCAGCCTGGGTGTTCAGTGGGATCCAGTGAATGCATCATCACACATGTACAGTAGCATTCACCTGAAGAGAGGAGGTTCATGTTGCAAGTTTTTATTTGAAGTTGGACATTCGCCATCATCTAAATAAGCTGAGATTAGTTTGCCAACCAAAACATCATAGTGACACCTTTAGTCATTACAATGCACGTTGCTCCTCTTAGCAGTGTGAACAGCTGTCAATGCCTCATGGACAATAAAGTTTAATTTAGTTCTAAAATATTTTATTCATCCCAAAGAAATGAAATGTTCTCATCAGTACTTTAAAAGAGTCGTTGTGGATGGTGACGATGTGGGCAGGATCCAGCCTGTAGCAGTCAGTCTGAAAGGCTGCTGTGTATGTCAGTCTCATGACTCATGATTTGCTAACGGCTCATGTATTTTTTGAGATGCTAATGAGCAACTCAAAAATGCTGATTAGTCAGTTACTTTTGGACAGCATCACTACTGTCCAAACTTAAAAGCTACAACAAAAGTCAGAGGGAATAAGCGTCCAAACACAGAGGAGCTCAACCCTCAGGTCAGTCTGATGGGTGGATCTGCTCTGAACTCCTGAACAGACTTTGTTTTTACATTCCTCTGAAGGCAGCAGTTACCTTTCTTGATTTTACATGTTTTTATTTCACCCTTTTTTCTTCCACTCAATCTTCCATTAAAATGTTCCGATACAAAATCTATGAAGCGCCAGCTTCTTTAGCAATCATCTGTAGCTGCTTCACCTGAAGGGCTGTCTGTCTGCCAGGCAGTTGGTCTGTCTGCCAGCCACAAGTTTCCCCACTTAACCTCCAACATGACCATCACTCAGGATTTACGTATTAAAAATATTTTACTGACTTAAAAGAAAATAGATTTTTGTTTGTCAGCTGTAAACCATAATCACCATCACTTTATGATCTCACAATGTGATTCATGTCACGTTGTCATAAATCTTGAGTTTCACTTTTTGAATATAAAATAATCAAGTAGAACTTTTTTTCAATGATTTCAAATTCTCTGAAACTCACCTCTATATGAAGGATTGAAGAAAATATTTTGACCAGCATGTTTGCAGCAAAGTTCTCACTGTCACTAAAGCAAAGAACATCAGATTATCACCAGAGTACAAGTTTCAGATGTTTGATCAGAACCTAATGGATGTTCTTGCTTTATGCTATGATTATTTTTTTGTTAGTTTTGTTTTCTGCACGTTCACTGACATGAAATGGTTTTCAGTCTTAGTTTTCCACTGATGAACAAAACATGGTGTGTAACCCTCCTGTTATGTTGCGGGTCAAATTGACCCGTTTTAAAGTTTAAAAATATTTTTAAAATAGTTGCAAGTATTTTTATTGCATGAAACTTTTTCTATTTGTCTTAATAGGCGAACTCTACATATAAATTGAAAATGTATTCATTTTACACATTTGCAGCCCCCCCTGCATGTACTTGTTACATCGATACTGTTCAATACTGTACAATTTGACCCGGCAGTCAAGTTAAAGTGCAAAAAAAGATTAAAAATGTCCAATTCTGTTTGTTTCCTTACAGCTATGAACCTTATTTCACCACACACACACACACACATGCACACGCAGACACACACAAACCCACTTTCTCCCTACTCTCTTTACTTCACAATGAACTGCGAGAAAGCAGGTGTTCATACAACTTTTGACGGGAACCTATTCTGTTCCCGTGGGTAAACTCCACCCACACTGAGTGGACACTCAGTAGAAGTGGAGGGGAACATAAATACTCTCTGCATGACTCATTTATCTTGATTTTAATTGGCGGGTCAATTTGACCCGGAACAGTATGTGTGTCTCAAGTTCAATTATAAAGATCACCCTTTGAAAAAAAAAAAATTAAATGTAATATAAAAAAAATTACCAAAGATCACTTTCAAGGAAATTGTTTTTTTGTATCTAGGTTTTTTTCAGTGGACATAAAAAATGTAAATCCCATTTTTTATGTCCAAATGAGTAATTGAGTAAGTTGTCGTCATTAATCCTTAATTTCTGATAAATAAAAAAACATAATTGCACAAATTATTGAGATGGTTAGTATTGGAGTTAATAATCAGATAAAAAAATATTTTGGAGGAATTTTTTGGTTTCTGACACTATTACATGATAAAACACTCCCCGGGTCAAATTGACCCACGAACATTATTGCTGTACCTCAGAAACGAACATAATAGGAGGGGTAATCTGTGGCGGTTCTGGAGAAACAAAAATGTTAGACGTGGTTAATATTCGTCAACATAGTTCATGTTTATAAAGTGAAAAGGCAATTTTAAAGAACACTTCACTGAAAAAGCTTGTTTTATCTAAACAACCTTAATTCCAACTTAAAGCTATCAAAGGAGATGTCTCCTTCCTGGTCCTTCCAGAAGATTCTTCCTATTATGAGTGTTATTTCTCTGTACTGTTGCCTCAGGCTTACTTGAGGGGAAAAAAGATCCCTCCATCTATTTTCAATACTTAATCCTCATAGGCTCTCTCTGCTGTCAGGTGGCATCCAGGCTGGAGACAGACACACAGGACAGATGTATTTTTATGCCTGAAGTGAACTCGGCTACTTCTTGGTTTCTAGAAGAAGGATCAAGGAATGGAGTCCCTTTAAAGAGTTTATGTGGGGTTGATGTCAGGAGGCTCGGCTGCCTTTGATTTGTTGCTGAAAGCTGCAACACATACACCAAGCTTAAAATACACCTTTTCCTGTTTGGGAGTTTCACCAGTCCAAAGCTTTATTTTTTTATCAGCTTCTGCTGGATTATTTCTCTGCTGCTGACTCAGTTTACAGGCAACTGGTCAAAGCCAGAAAGATAGGAGTCTTGAAATTGTTTCAAGAAGTATGTCATAACTGATTTTAAAAATGGTTTGATTCTTCCTGTAGCTCAGAGGTCTTATTCATCAGATGGGGAGGGAGGTGAATGTTGTTGCCTTTGTTGGATACTTTTTTTTTCAACTAGGTCTGTACAGTTTATGCAGAATGTTTGATTCAGGAATCCAGATCTACTGGTTGGTGACAAAGTAAGAATGTTGTCGCTTCATCCTGCTTAAGAAAGGGGGAAGCCAGTTTATTTACAGAGCCCTGTTTATGACCGGAGCTTTACAGGAAACACAAAAATGGAAATAAGGCACATTGAAAGGACAAAAATCTCATTAAAAAAAGGAAAATCATTGCATAAAATTATAAATATAGATGAATTAAAACATAAGATTGAAATATGTCTGAACTTTATGGATAAGCTGCAGTAAGAAGTCATGTTTGCAGTCCTGATTGGCTAACTGTTTAAGGACTGAACAGCTGAATGTTGTCTGCTTACTGGGTTAACTGGTCTCTAATGATCTGAGGCTCTATAGTTTACATCTGCAGCTCTGAACCAGGACCAGTGAGAGTTCATTAGACGATCATCACAACGTTACGCTGCAAACAGAACCAGGAAGCGGCAGAGAATGACTCACTTCAACAGCAACATAAATCAAACGTAAATGATTCTAAGCGAAGCTATTTATCTTCATTCTTAAGCTATCATTTATTAAAAAATATTTTTCACATAAGACCTCATCAGGGCGGTGGTGATCCGTTCTGAGATGGTTTATCTCAGAACAGAACAGACTTTCTGAACAAACTGAGTCTCATGGTAGAAAATGTTTTCAAAAATTATTGATCATATTTACTTTTCAAAATGTTTTAACAGATCGCTGTTGCAATGAAGATGTGACTTCAAATCACTTTTATTTGCAATAAATACTTGTATCAGATGACAGTTCAGTGATTCTTGAGAATAGGGACAAAATGGGTTTTAATTTTCCCATATTTTTTATTATTATTTCTCAACTTTATGTATGCAAATATGACAAATAATGTTTTGGAAATGTAAAGATGCTAAGGTGCAGGCTCCCAGTTGCAACATTGTTTAAAAACATACATTTTTAATCCACCTGACCCAGAACTTTATCACAATCTGACAAAAATAAATATAAAATGATTTTTAAAATACCCTATTAATGATATTTTCACTCATTTTACAGACAAATGCTTCTCAAGAAACAAAAAAAAAAAAAAAAAAAAAAAACACAACAAAAAGTCCATCTGACAGAGTTGACAGTGCATGATGGAGTTGACACAGAACTGAAGGTGATGACAAACTAGTGAGTAAAATGAAAAACTTGATACATGTGAAGTAATGCAATTTATGTAAAATACATTAAAATGAATAAATTGCACATTTAAGTGAGATTTGACAACAATTTCATTGAAAGTCTCAAAAACTCTGGAGTTGACATCTGACGGAGTTGACGAAATGCCAAACTACCTCAATTTACATGATGTTATTCTGAAGGAGGCCATATTGTAGCTCATCAGGTCCATGAAATCTTTACAGTATACCAAAATTAAGCTTTTATTTCACAAAATTTCATCAAAGTTTTGTAAATTGTCAGTTATGGTGTTGACACATCATGGTTGTGACAAACAACTTGGGAATAAAACTGAAGAAAAAAACTAAAGAATAACTTAAGCTAACCAGAGCTAACTAGTCCTCTTAGCAAAGGAAGAGAAGGGAAATGATCATGGGGTCCTCAGAAGTTCTGGTGCCCCCCAATAATGCCTAATTTTTTTTGACATTCTTTTCATTTCTGACGGTGTTGACAAAAACTAGGGACAAATTTCAAAATATATAAAAAATATTTTTAATTCAATTTATTGATACTTTTATAATTATTTATATGACTACTTATACTTAATTGTCATAATATATAATTTTAGTATTTATTTGTTTTAAACTATTATAATGTATTGAGTTCTGCTCCTGGACAAGGGCTTTTACAGGCATCATCCACTGAGTACAATGTTTAAAATAAAAAATATTCAGCAAATACCTGGAAAATATACATTGTTGTGCTCACATGACCCAGGTTAGTTTAGTCAGATATTTGAAAAAATAATATTTTGTGTATATTTTATTCAAATTTTGTGCTTTATCCATAGGACCTGTGTCATAATGATGCTCAATATTTGATACAAATCTTCATCACATGAGCACCTTGTCCTTTTTGTCAGACATGCATCTCCATGTAACTCAAAAGTTTCCACTAACAGACAATGCAGCATACTTAAAGGAAATAAAAGTATGCACATTTTATTTTGTGATATTTTGTAGTTCTCCATAATCTGAGCCAGTTGGATCATGTTGAATAACAGTGGCCTGAGAATGGAGCCTCCAGGAAGATGTGCTTTCTTTGCTCAGAATTATAACTACTAAATTCCATAAATCCCTGCCTTTAAGATCTGGGTGAAATAACATATTTAATAAAAATAAATAGAAGAATTTAAAATTAAGTTAAAATTGGAAAAAAAGTATCTAAAAATAACCATGTTTGTAATTGATTCTAGATGGTATTTCCCAGACACCAAGCGACTGGATGCAGAGAAGTTGCTGCAGGCTGAAGGGAACCAGGAAGGAGCATTCCTCGTTAGAAACTCTGAAAGTCTGAAAGGAGAGTACTCCCTCTCAGGTAAGGAAATAACATTTGCTTTTTTTTAAGCATTTGTTTATTTCTTTTATTTTTTGTCGTCACACATGCGCAGAACCATAGAAGAAGAGTCCAGCATTCAGGTCTCCCATGTTATCTAACCTGGTATCTTGTACTTCATACAGAACAATAACCAGAATGCTACACTGGCTGATTCCTCTCTGATGCTGATGCAGACAATTTATTTATTTTATTTTATTAATTTAGTTTATAACTATATAGGGCAGCATTAAGTGGTAAATGTCCATTTTAAATGGTAAATGTCCTGCCCTACATTCACACGCTGATGGTGGCAACCTACTGGATAACAGGTCAGCTGACAGAAGTGACCGCTGCCACCAGGCTTTCTGGACACGACGGAGACGTCTGAGCGTTGAAGCAGCAACCCACTAGTCACCACAATCATCACCAGTGTTGCTCACTGTATGAGCTACTGTCAGCACTGTGAATCAAGCAGCATTCTGACAGGATATTATGGTGCAGTATTGGTGCCAAAATTAAGACTACAGCTAACCAAGTGGTGACTACTTCCTTATTGCAGAGGGTTACATCCATTCAAAAGCCGACTACTGATCTGATTAATGATGGGCCAGCACTATTAACTGAGTGGCAGGCTCTGGCAAATATGTAGGAGTACTTGTACTTGTGTTTGTTTTGGAGAGGCTGGTGACTAGCATGTGTAGCTTGGCCACCAACTGGATTTCCTTCATCTTCTGCTGTCTACTAGCATGGATAGGCTAGTGTTAGGCTGGCAACTAGCAGGCTTAAAGCCCCGACGTACTTCAGCAGAAATGCTGAAATCGTCTGTCGTTGATGTAAACGTGATGAAAATTGCTTCCTTTGTGTTTTATGTGGACATGCTCAGATATGACATCAAGTATAAACATACTGCTGGTTGTGATATTTTGGCTTCCAATTGCAGCTTCCATTCAGGAAATAATGAAAAGGTGATTGCACTTTGAGCATTTTTAGTGTGCTCTACTTTAAAAAATTCAGTACTTATCAAATTTATACTACATTAAACCAGTATTTAAAACCTAGTTTGTGATTTGCAAAACTTTTAATTTGTGAAAGCACTAATATGACCCTTTATGCAACTTTCACTATTGTATTGCATGCTAAAAATGTTTCTTAAGAGGAAAAAGGCACAAGTCACCAACCTAGGCATGCTAGTTGTTAGCCTTTCCAAAGCTAACAACTTCTAGCTTTGGGAAGGCTAGAAGTTGTTAGCTTTGGAACAACTTTCAAAGCTAACAACCCCAGCCTACTGAGGTTAGCATTCCAGTTTGCTTCCCAACGACTCCAACCTAAAAAAGTGATGAGCTTATAAAATATCATTCCATTTGCCGCTTTTTGACTTGACCCTGTTCACAAAGAAAATGGCTTGGAAGAGCTTAAAACCATAATGTGACATGCAATAAGGACACAATGCAGTGAGCAAAGTATCACTGGAGTTGGTGACTTGTTTAATAATTAATCCTGTCAGAAACTCATATATTACACATACTAAAACACAACTCTTAGAGACAGACTATGGAATAACTGGTATTTCTACCACCTCAACTTTATTTTATTTGGAAATTATATGTTAGACCAATGTGAAGTATCACATGACTGTGAAGTGGAAGGAAAATGATGGCTGAGTTTTTAAGTTTTTAAATGATAAACATCTGGAAGGAATGCATTTTTATTATTCAGTATCGCTGAGTCAATACTTTGTAGAACCGCCTTTATAGAAACACAATGAGTCTTGTCAGATTAAAAGTACTTTAGAAAATAACATCCTTTAAGTAGTGTGGAATCTACATTTTGTTTATAGAATATTCTGATTTCAAATTCACGATTACCTGCAAGTGAAAAATCATAATTAATGGAGCTTTCAAACATTCATCTCTGTGTAATTAATTATTCACAGAGATGAATGGGTTTTGCGGTAATATTTAAATTTTGAGTGGTTCTGTGTTCTTTGCCTTTTTTTTTGTTTACCATAGGAACCATGATGGAACAACATTCAAGGGAAAATATTTGAGCTTTTCCAAATCAGTTCTGGCTGAGGCAGTATACTTTAACTGGACCATAAATGTGCTTTGCTTCCAAATTTGATTCACAGTTTTTGCGTTTGTTTTATAACATTGAGACGTTTTTGATTTGATTTAGTCTTTTGTTATTGCTCCATCACAACATGTTGTGGTGTGCTTTAGGTTCCAACAGGCAGTGTGGCTGGTAGGGGACTGATTTAGTATAACTTGGTTTCTCTTTTGGAGGTGATTAAAAGGATTTTGTATTCTTTTTTTTAGTTTTGCACCAAGGGAGAGCGAAACATTACAAGCTCCAGAAGCTGGATAATGGCCACTACTACGTGTCAAAAACCAAATCCTTCCCAACGCTGAAGGAGTTGGTGGAGTATTACTCTAGACAGAGTGATGGGCTGTGTGTGCTCCTGGGCGAGCCATGCAGGAAGGTAAACTACAACATGCAGGAGACATGTAGACACTGATCCCTGATGTTTAGTTTGTCATTACTAACTGTCCTGTCGGTGCAGATGGAGGCTCCTCAGACCTTTGGCCTGTCTTACAACACGGTGGATCAGTGGGAGATTCCTCGCAACTCTATCAAGCTGAAGGACAAGCTGGGTGCCGGACAGTTTGGAGAAGTCTATAAGGGGATGTGGAATGAAACCACAGAAGTCGCTGTGAAGACCCTCAAACCTGGTGATTTTTCTTCACTATTCTGTAATTGTACAAAGTAGAGACACATCCATAAGGAACATTTTGGCCAATTTCAGTATCCACATTTAATATTGATGTTGTGGCCAATAACCAATATTTACTGATATTAGATGTTATATTGCACATTGAGACCTTACTGCTGACATTGCTTCTCAACTTCTGTTAAAAGCTTCCGAGTCCTGTGCTGCATCACAGTCACATGACCAAACGAAAAGACCCAAAAACCTAGAACTTGTGTCTCTTAGGCACGATGGATCCTGAAGATTTCCTGGCAGAGGCTCAGCTCATGAAGAGACTGCGGCACCCCAAGCTGATCCAGCTCTATGCTGTGTGTACCATGGAGGAGCCCATCTACATCATCACTGAGCTGATGAAGCATGGCAGCCTGCTGGATTACCTTCGAAGTAAGTCAGCCACATTTTCCACTTCAATTATGAGGAGGAGTTGGCATCTCCAGGGCTTCAGGTTGTTATAAAATGCTGGGAATTCTTTTCTCAGCTGCTTCTCATGATCAGAGAACATTTGGTCAGTTCGGTTCGGTTTCATTTCAGTTATTCTCTTTCCTTTTTCTCTGAGAGCAGTGTCTGGTCCTGTTCAGACCTGCTATTAGCATCCTCCATGGCCCATTCTGTTACAGGAGGAGTACCTCAAGCATTGCTGTGGGATTAAACTCTATTCTGAATGATTTGAATAGATCATTCAGAACTACCTACTTCCCCAACAGTGAGCTGTTCATAGCTGCTTTTCCGTTACAAATTGTGGACAAAACTTTTATATTCCACTAATGTTGAAAAACCATAATTTCTCAATTGGAGTATTTTAATTAAATATCAAACACAATTTGATATTTAATTAAAAACATATTTAATTGAAAAACATTAAAAACAATGACACACCATCATCCTTCATGGTTTCCGGCAGTAGCAACATCCAGTAGTTGATCATGTGATCGTCGGCTGAAAAACCACATCACCAAAAATTTTCTCAAAAAACAAGTTTCTTTTAAAATTTTAAATGTTTTTATTAGGTAAATACATTTTTGATAAGTCAAAGTGCACAAATACATGGTCAGTGGAAATGCAGGAAATGACATGACCAATAGCTGCTCTACATGTTTAATAAATGAGTGGTATTGATAACATTCAGACTGGTTTTTAATACAATGTTGAAAGTTGCTCCCTTAAAATGGATAAATCATTCTTTTAAATCCTTTTCACATTTAAATCATTTAAGTGTCTGTGTAAGTGGAACTGCAACACTTCCAGTTCCACAGGCACATCCGACCTGTTCTGAAGGATCACTCAGAGCAACCGGTTGTGGTGCTGTCTCTTTAAATGCAAATCATCCCTCTATGTTCCACCCCGTCCACCTATTTTTGTAGTTTGATGGCAGATAAAGTTAGCGTTATGAACGCCACTGAATGCATTTGGATCATGTTTCCCTAAACAAAAAACAATCCTAAGCTGTTTCATGTTGTCATATTTTTCAGAACGCGCAGTATGGTTCTGTCCTCAGGGAGCTAACAGCTAGCACACATCACTAACATAAGCAGAGTGATGCTACTTGTAGAAAAGCAATGACCAGAACGTCATAACACTATAAAGACATGTTGTCATTTTTTGGCTATTTGAAGCTTACGACTTTGTTGTGTCTGACATTTCCAGACAGAAGAAACTGACAGTCTCAACTAGACAGTCTTATTGATATTGGCAGTTGTTAAGGTGTATGCATTTAAAAAGAAAAATCAAATTTAACCAGTCACTCCAAAGAGGTTCTGATGCTGAGGGGTGTTGGAGTGAATTGTTAGTCACTCTAAAATTTGCAATTTTGTCTTGTAACATCTATATCCTGGAACTTGGACTACTAAATTGCTGTGAGAAATAAAAATGGTAGATTTGTGATATTGGTTGGCTGGAAGTCAATGACCTTGTTTAGCAGTTCTGCAGCAAATACAGTGACCTAATAGCTTTTTTTAAAAAAACATAGTGGAGATGTAGAAAACACTGAACGGATTGAAAAAAAGAATCAAAACTAAATACAAAGTTGTCTACTCAGCACTGAGAGACCAAATTCAACTTTTCTGTAGTCCTAGATATGCAAGTTGCACAACAAAATGAACTTAAGGGGTTCAAATGTGGATTTAGCATTTTTATTTTTGATCAGATAAAATACAAACTGCTCAATACATTATTTATGTACAGTTTATCAGTGAAATATTATTGTTTCACAACAAGCAACACTGAAGCTATAAGAGGATAAAAGTTCCTTTAACTTTAATCTTCCAACCTACTTTGAAACAATGTTACTGTTGAGGCATGTGGGAGATTCCTGAGATGGAAGAGCAGGTTGAAGGCCTGAGTCAACTCTTTCCAAGTTCTCTCTGTAAAATGAAGACGAACCTGAACGGTTTCATCAGGTGGCTCTGAGAAATGACTCATCAGACATGTTGAAACACCTACTTAGTGCATTGAGGTTTATGTTCATTGTTTATATGTATATATATATATATATATATATATATATATATAAATGGGCTGATCCATAAAACAGTTTATTGTTACTGATTTTGTTCACTTATTTTTACCTTGACAACAGAGGATAAGGGGAACACTCTGCGTGTGCAGGACCAAATTGAAATGGCAGCCCAGATCGCAGCTGGCATGGCTTACCTGGAGCAGCAGAACTACATCCACAGAGACCTCGCTGCCAGGAACGTCCTGGTGGGAGAGAACAACATCTGCAAAGTGGCAGACTTCGGCCTGGCCAGAGTTTTTATGGTAGGTTTAAAGTCAGATGCTGTTGGAAACAGGTCTTGGTTTTCGTCCCAACTTCGCTGATGGGGGGAAAAAAACAAAACAACGTTCAATACTTCTGGCAAAAGAACAAATCTCAAGTGCTTTTTAAATGTTTGCTTTATTTTTTTGTGTTTGATTGTAGAAAGAAAGTGAGAGTGTGTATGAGGCCAGGGACGGGGGCAAGTTTCCTGTGAAGTGGACCGCTCCAGAGGCCATCCATAACAACAAGTTCTCCATCAAATCAGACGTTTGGTCCTTTGGGATCTTGCTGTATGAGATCATGACATTTGGCCAGATGCCTTACCCAAGTATGATCCAGACATCTTCTATAAAGACTTCAAATCATTCCACCAGCAGTAGTGTCTTGTTAGGCCAACACTTATGTTCCATTTTTGTTTTTAATTTGTTTTCTGCAGCCATGACAAACATGCAGGCGGTCCAGTGGATTTCTGGAGGCAACAGACTGGCCTGTCCCCCCAGGTGCCCGAAGCCAATGCACCTCCTCATGTTGGACTGTTGGAGCGAAAAGGAACTCAACCGGCCCACGTTTGAGACGCTGCAGTGGCAACTGGAGGATTACTTTGACATGGATTTGAACTCTTATGATGACAGCTACCACTATTAGAGCAAAACAAAAAACAAAAAAACAACCTTGTTTGACTTTTAACGAAGGATTAATAAAAAAACAAAAAACTAATTCATAATTACTAGATTCAGCAACTATTCTGTCAAATCCCTCCTAATCTGCTCAGTTGAAGGATTTGATTACCAAGCAGAGACGCTGTACTTTCAGGTGGCCTGTGTATCTGTTGATCTTGATTCACACCCGACTGGGAGAGGCGCCGTTTAGAGCGACTATCCATCCGTCTCGCTCATCCGGCCCTGCTGGTTTCATCCATTCCACACATTCTGTCGTCCTGCTGAACTGAAGCCGGAGGTCACCTGGGATGAGCATCTGAAAGCTCTTTGTTTTAAGTCTTTTCCATGATCTTTTCACATATGCTTTAACTTGAACCAAGACAATAATCTATATTTAATGTTTATGTCACCATGTTGCTTTCCTGAGAATCTGAGAATTGTTGATTATTTCCATCCCTGGCAGCATTGTTAAAGCTTTCACACCGTCTCCCTGCATCACAATGACTTGTCAGACACTCGGGAGTTTCAGACTGGACTCTTTTTGTCGTGTCGAGTCTCGCGCTGCTCTCAGACCTGTTGGAGGACGGGATTCCTGGTTCCTTCTCTGAACAAGTAGATCCTGTTTAACATCACTGCCTCATGCTTTTAATGTTCTAAACAAATTCTTGTTAATTGTATATTCTAACCACTAAAAAGTGTTTAGAGAATTTAGCTGATTTTAACTTATCCTTATGCCTAACATAATTAAAACAAATTTTATTTATGATGACGTGGTTGGCTTGTTGTGGATTTATCTGAAGTGATCTTTGAACAATAACATTTATCAGTCGCTGCATTGAAATGTCTCATAGAATTGGACCAATAATTTGTTCAGAAATTGATCAGAATCAATTTCCAGAAAGCTGGAGAAGATAACTAGGGCACAAAGGGAACTAAAAAATTAATAACTTTTTTTTAACTCATTTTCTCTCAAACTCTAATCTGTTCCATTTACATGGTCAAGATGTCAGTAGTTTCAGAACCACTGAATATTCTGGAGTGACCAGCTGAAGAATTTTTACTTTTGCTTCTTTTGCTTTTGAGACAGTTATCTTGGGTAACCATGGCAACAAGATATTGTTTTTACAAACGGGAACAGCTGATTAGGATCTTAAAAGCTCAAATAATACCTGAACTATTATCCCAAGCCTCAGAGGAGTTGAACAGGAAGCTTCCTGGATGCAAAGAGAGGCAGAAGTTCAAACCTTCTTATTCATCCATCATAACGGATGGATGGATGGATGGATGGATGGATGGATGGATGGATGGATGGATCACATCTGACTCCAACATCTTTCTAACTGGCCAGACAGATTTAAAGATTATCAGAGCTGCTAACAGCTCATGGTGTCATCCAGGACATGTTACTGTGGAATATCATTTCTGCTGCTGCTGTTACCATGACGGTCACAAGGCTGTAGTACAGCAACGATTTTCAGTCAGAGGCTTCTTCAGATTGGTTGTAATGCTGACTATTAGAAATCTTTGAAGATGATTGAATATGACTTATGACTACATTTTTAAGGTGAACTGAAGGATGAACCGGACCTATTTTTATTTGGTGTAAATTGGCTAACGTTTGATTTGCCCATGACGCTGGGTGTTTGAGGTGTTGCCTTCATCCACAGAGGTTCCACCCATCTATTCACACGTCGAGTCAAACTATCAGAAGCCATGACCTCATCATCTGGGCTTTCCCACATTCCTTTGTCATTAGTGTATGAAGCCAATGAAGCCAATATCACTAATGCTAATGAAGCATTGGCTTTATTAGTGATATACGCTTTTGATCTGGAACAAAGTTGTAATATCTGATTTCTTATTTTAGTATTTAGCAAATAAAAATGTTTATCAGAAGCAGTTCAGTCTGACTTCATATCCATGAAACATTTTGAATGCAGTGTATGTAAATATCTGGTTTACATTGTTGGACTCGTCTGTGACTAACGAGTTGTCAAAATGGACCATTATTCCATTTTTCAACATATTTCCAAATGCAGAACAAAAGGATCAACTGGAGATGATGGTGAACCTGTATTGATGTAATTTCCCCATGTGGCCACACGGTGGTGATATAACACGCCGACTTTCACACTTACCAATAAAAGGCATTGCACTGTATTGCTAAAGCAACAAAAACTCCAATATTTAAAATGTGTTCATCTCAAAGCCATATTTAACAGGGAGGAGAGATCAGGATCAACCCTAAATATATGCACATCCTTAAATCTGAAACGGCATCAAGGACCAGAATGTTTTATTTAGAACTGTTCACATTCCCACAAAGCAACGTCAGTGTCAACATATTAAAACGGCACTCTATTTGGGAGAAAGCAAGCTGAGATGGAACACTTGAGAGAAAACACTTTATCCAGAATGGGAAGTTTACAGGTTCAGCCTTTCCACGGTCAGAGCTGACCCAAGACCTCAGAGAGAGTTTAGAAAATATGTTACAACAGCCTTTAAAGCTTCTAACTGAAATCAACTCTGCTGAATGTGAGGTACACAGAATAACATTGCATGCAGGCAGTAAATGTTTAAAAGAATTTTAAGTTTTTTTGTTTTGTTGTATTAAAATCTGTAGACATGCCAGAGCTGAGTCTGTATTATTACTAGTGGTTATCTATGATCGCAGGGGCTGTAATTGGGTAACCACGTTTTAATTAAACTATTTGACAAAATATGCAATATTTTTAATTCTGAAACCATTTATTTCTGCTAATTATAAAATTATTGAATAAATAGACATATGAACTCAACAGCAAAGATATTTATTGGTGCTGTTCCATTATCATTCATGGCACTATTTTCATTAAAGTGGACAGTGGACTCTGACGTCAGCATTGGGGACGTCTGCAACATGTTTACCTTTGAGATGCGATTTTAGCCTGGAATAGCTTCACCAACAGGCTAACTCTACTTAGCAAAATGTTGAACACAACATTTACCTTTTCCAGCGTCTCATCAGATCGGTTTTTGAAGCAAAGATGAATTTCCCAGTGGGCCAAGAGAAACAGCTTTAACATATATCGTTTTGTTTGCAGATATAGCTTGTCTCAGATATACGCATGAAGCAGAAACACCTTACAAAGATCAGTGGCTCTGAATTCCTCCTGGATGACTGAACGTCTGAGTCAGGACATCTTCCCTGACCTGGAGAGGGCAGGTTTATGCCTCCATACCGTAGTCTCAGATTTGGAGCTGATGTCTTTCATCCTGGAGGCTTCAGCTGTGAACTGCTCCAGCAAAACCTGGAGATCACAATCTAACTACGTCACCTGAAAAAAGCATAGACCTGATCCTCAGACCTCCAAGACTGAACTTCCAGGCACAGACAAGCTGTGGAGGGAATCAGTCTGTGGAGCTTATGAACAGAACCTTCTCCACGTACACAAAAAACATGAAAATTGTCTCAGACAGACGATAAGCCACTCACTGTTGGTAGATCAGTAGATGGTATTAAATCTGTTCCAAACAGAGTTAGAATAAACTGCAACAACCTGTTAATAACGATGCTGTAAATATTACTAGGTTTCCATATTTAAGGTTTGGTCTTCAGAGAATTCAGAGTAGCAGAAGGACTGCCACAGCTAGGTGGACGTGTTGCCATACTTATTACCTTGATAATCAGTTTGTTAAAAAAGGAGAAAATCCAAAATGATTCTGGATTAGTATTTACTCAAAACCCTGAACATTCTCAAGTTTTATACAATTTCACAGTTAAACTACCTGTGGAATGATAATTTGGATAATAAATAAGCAGGAGTGCAAACTAATCCACCTTCCTTTTAGTGTTTCAGAAACATACGAGGCAGCAGATTCACCCGTCTCCTTCCATTAGAAAGCTCCTTTTTTCCTCATTTACTGTAGTGCCTCGCCATAAAAAGAGTGTTTTCTAATGGAACCAGCAGATTTGCTTGTGCTTAGAAATTACCTGCAGACTATGGCTGATTGCCCCTCAAAAGCAAAACAAGTGGATGAGACAGCTTCAGTGAGAATTATTTAAATGATTTGCTCTTGTCTGCAGAAAAGAAGCGGGGGGTTGAGCTCGACGCTAAATCCTTTGGCAGCCGACATATTTCTGAGCTCTCAGTTAATTCCCTCATTCATGGAGACATGTCAACATTGTGGATGTGGTCTGACTCATCTTCTTCATGTCTGCAAGCATTAATGATGATTGACTAAGAATAAAACTTGAAAAGTTTGTTTGGAATATCCGTTGATTCAAAGCGTCTGATTTACATGTGGCTCTCTGGGGTTATGAACACATTCATGTGAAAAAAAAAATCAGTAAACTCTATTCAGTTTTTTCACAAGTAACATTCACATAGACCTCTCCTCTTTTTATTTATTCCTGGAAAAAAGCATGATTTAGTTATAGTTAGAATATCAAACGTGCTTCACTTATTAAACCAAACAAACAAAAATGATTTTTCCAGCTGTGGAAAATGTTAGGACACCCTACTCTCTAACAGATAGTCTTGTCTCCATTGCTGGGTTGCAGACGCGTGATCTGGATGACGTGTGAAATTCAGATGGGGGTCAGGAAGTGGATTTCTCTGGTTCAAAGCAATATGGATCCCAGCGAGTAAGCTAATGCCCCAAATGGGTTGCAACAGACGAGGTATCTCGAAAAAATATGTGTATATTTAGGATTTGATCCATATTGTCTGGGTAAAATAATCCTGAGGATTTACCCAGCGTTGAGGGGATTAACATAACTAACTATCTGGTGCTGCAGACAATGAGCCAGATGAAAGCTTTCAAAATCCTGGAAGCTCACAATTATTTTGTCAACCATTTAGGATCAAATGAAGCATTAAATGGCTGTCAATTTGTTTCTGCAGTAGTGAATTGGGCTATTTTAAGTAACTGTAATTAGTCTATGATAACAATGCTATCGCTACACAAACAAAAAGCTAATCCATGTTATTTCTATGTGCTTGGATCTACTTGTAAATAATTTATTATTTCTGTAAATCCAAATTCATGATGGAGTTGTAAGTTAATGTTGAGTCATACTGCATTTCTACAATGTAGGTCAACCGTTGATTTACAGAAGCCACATTAAAAACATGGTTTGTGGCCAGAGAGAGTGGGGAAATAGTCACAGCCCAGGTTAACAGTAGGTCATGTAGTCTTAGCTACATGACCTGCTGCGCTTGGACAACCTACAAAATAGTAAAGTAAAATGTAAAATGCCAATGTCAGCACTAAGCTAGCTGCTAACAACATTAGCACTCAATTGTTTTTGGGGGACAGTCAAGCTAGGGGTGTAAAAATAAAATATTTTACCTTACAAATGAATGCCTGTCTTTCTAAGTGACTGTCCAATAAAATATCTGAAAATACAATTTAAACGATGTGATCCTCTTTACCTGTCAGAAAGTGGCTGCTGCAAACTCTGGCATTGTTAACAACTTCAGCACCTGTTTTTAGCCGTAGATTGTTGATCCACTTTTCTTGCCTTTTTTATTAAAGTTTTTTAAAATGAACTACCTTCGGAACACAACAATAACGTCTATCTTTCTCTCTATTAGAATGGTTGGAACAGCTATACACGTCAGAGACTTTAGGCATTTTGAAGCTGTATCAACAGAAATAAACAGGCTGCATTTACTTCCTGACCCCCAGGTGCGTTGCGTAACGTCACATCACACAATGCATGATGTACTACGTCTGCAACCCAGCAATAGATTGAAATAACATCAATAGCCATAGAATTGTGTGAATCGGAATTACAAAAATAAATTTGCTTAATAGAAACAAGACAATTTAAAAAAATCATGTTTTTTAAATAAAAGTTATGTTCGGATGAGGTGGATTTTTTCACAATAGATGTATTTGGCAAAACTGTAATGGACACACTTTTTTTTGCATCCAACAAGTGATCAGCAGCCGGATGTCACTACTGGTGAGAACAACAAAGACAATGCACTAAAAACTCATGAAATACTCTGAAATCTGACTCCATTCAAAGTTAACCCAATTAACCCATTAACCCAATGTTTTTCATGATTTTAATCTTTTATTCCTTAAACTTAAACAATGAAACTGAACCATATTTATCCTCATACAGGTAACAAACACACATACAAATATATAAATAAAATAAAATAAAAATAAAATGATGGTCTGTGCATCAAACGACGTGAAATGCATTTTATCTGTGGGACTCTCATTCTCACTGAAAAAGAAAACAGGTTTGGATCAGCAGATTAGCTCCAAACAGGTCAGATTTGATTATTTTTTAAGGTGATAAAAGTGTGTAGAGAACCTCACACTCACGCACACACACACACACACACACACACACACACACACACACACACACACACACACACACACACACACACACACACACACACACACACACACACACACACACATATATTTGTGTGGAAAGGTGTAATAGTGGAACGATGTCAGTTTGCCTCTGCTGGAAGACATGGCCAATGGACGGATTGAGAGGGAGCGTTTGTTCAGATATCACACTGATCTGCTGGGATATGTTGATGGTTTATTCGGCTTCAAATTGCTCAGAGTGATTATAGCCCTTATGTTTTTATTCCTCCTTGCACAAAACTTCATGTTAGTGCAACTTATACCCAATATGTGATAAAATTATAGACTATATTTACTTATCTGAATCAATAAAAGTAGAAAAACTTTCAAAATAAATCTGGTATCAGCATAGGGATGCCTGAGTGAAACTGTGGGTGTGGGACAAAAAAAATACAGCTACCACTGTTAAGCAGTTTTTTTTAGCTGGCTGTAGATAAATAAAAGGATCTCAGGCCACAGCATCTTGCCAGACACAACCTGTGGTTTGCTGGAAACTCCACAGGGGAGGAGATGAGGCTGTCCATAGGTCAGAGAGGAGGTGGAATCAGAGTGTAATTACATTTGTGGTGCAGGCCTGGGTGAATTTCAGGATGTCAGCTCCATGGGGTTGGAGCATGCTGCTGTTTGGGTGACATGATGGATGAACCTACTCTGTTACTGGTCACATTGATCCCACAACTCTAATGACCCAGGAGCGGGACAGGAGGGGGACATTGTCTCAGAGACCGACTAGCTTTGAGCTCTGAGTCTCTGCTGCTGAGGCCTCTCCTGTCACTTCCCCATCACTGGCGGTGGCCATGCTGCCCCGTGGTTACTGGCTGCACAAACCAGCAAGTCTCTGGTAAACCAGTAGAGTTTTTGGCCCGACATCAACACCTGTTTATCCAATGATCCTCTCTCTGGCTACAGTCCATTTGTTAAATGTAAAATTGACTTTGTGAGCTTTACATCATGTTATAATGTTTTTCACTCATCAAAAACATACATGCTTTGATTCGTTCATGCATTTCTATGAAATTCTTTAAAACCATTCATTCAGCTGTACAAAATGCCTGGGTGAACCTAGCTCCTCCTTCAAGGCACAACTCCTCCTCAGAGCTGCAGTCTCTAAGCTTCTGAGCTTCTGCCTCAAAGATCACCTCTCCCCTGTGAATAACTCACTCAGCTCCTTGGTGGAACTGCTGCTGGGCTCATCATACTCAGTGCAGTGCTGGTAAAAATGTTTTTAAAGGGTTAATAGAGGAGTGATGTTGTGATGACTTCCTGAAGAAAGAGCGGGAGTTTTTAAAGAGGCCCAATTGTAAGGTGTTAAATAATGAAGACAATTTTTAAAAGTCATATTCGATAAATACAGCATTTTTATTTAAAAAGACTTGCAGTTACTTGATTGTATTATAAAACGATACCATGAGGCTGGAAAACACATAATACTGCGACTGTAAAACTACATCAGAACTCAGAGTAGTGGAGGAACATTGTCTGGATATAGACAATATTGGGTAACTCTTCTGTTTAAACATAAAACATTCAAATTGGACATCAACATGTAAAACTTTGCATTTTTTTGTGGAGTGCTATTTTTTCACATATGTGATCAGATTCTTTTGCAAGAAACAGTTGAACAAAGACAAAACAGTCACATCCTGTAATTAATTTTTTGTATTTTTCCATTCCTACCAACTTTTGTCTCTTGGCCCAGTTTCACACATTCTGTGTTCACTTGTTTCTTCTCTTCCCGTCCACTGACCTGTTCTCTTTCGTCTGGCCCGGTTTCGATTCTCAGTCTAGTTTCTTGGCCTTTCCCTTGCTTCATTATGAACCTTGTCAGCTATTCATCCATCACTTTGTATATTTAATGAATCATCCTTAAATTACAAATTACTTGGTATTCTGGATCTAGGTTAGAATTTCTCTTTTGCTAGTTGTACCTTGTCTAGGCAAGCAAAAATCTATTTTAGTAGATGGTGGTGGTGAATCAGGCTAAATGACCCAGAATCCAACGGTGTGACCATATGTTTCACCCCTTTGTCAGAGGCTCATGTACAGTCTGCTGCAGACTGTTGGGGATCAAAGGCAAAAGTCCCAGAGACGTCCTGGACACAGGCAGAAATCCTGGGGTGTCAAGGAGCCAAGGAGCGAGGCTAAGGGGGGAGTCTAGAATTGTCCCCCCAAGAAATCATATAAAAAAACCTTTGTATTTAAACAATATCAATATGAAAAGGCAAAAGAAACAATAAGATAATAAAAGCAACAGCAGCGCTGCAGAGCGATACAGGCTCAGAGCAGGTGAAGTGAGCAGCTAGCTGTTAGCTGTGGCTCCCCAGTACACACAAAAAGCCCTCTAAAAATCCTTAAAGCAAAAGACATGTAACACGTTTTATTTACTTTCACTGCTCGATAGGAAGAAACACATTAACAATTAAAATCAGACTGCAGTTTGCTATTTCATTACTTTGGCTGAATCATTATAAACTGCCTCGTTATGCCTAGCAAATCTAAACTAGCAAAACTGCTACATTGCTTTTGGTCAATCGCTTATGGGATCATATCATGTGAAAACTGAGAAGGGGAAACAAAACAGTGAGGTAAATCTATCCCTTCATAAATATAACTGACATCTGTAAGAGAAGCAGCATCTGGCTGAAGATTGAAATATTATAAAATAATACTCATCATGGGTCTGTTCAGTAGATATGTTTGTATTGTTTTGTTTTTGTTAAAAATCAAAAGTTTGATTAAAATATTGTACAAAAATAAGAATGATTGCTTTTGTAACATAACAAATACATAAAGTTAAGGAAGTATAAGGCTTCTCATAGGAAACGTTGAATGTAAAATTACTTGTATAAATCTTTATTTGTCAAGATATGTTAATATATGGGTCTCCAGATGATAAACCGGCTGTTCTTTGGGAGCCGAGCCACAAGAAAAGTATCACTACTGAAAAACACATAATACTGCCTCTTTCAAGTTTTATGAAGACTGTTAGCAGGAGCTTGGTGGTCTGGCTTTACAGCACTTTTCAGCTTCTCCTGATTGAAAATTGTAGTTAACAGATGTGTTTCTCTCTGAAGGCATGAACAATGGCCAAAATTGTCCCTTACGACCTCTGAACAAGGAAGTCTCTTTCCTTGCCAGAGCCTCGTTGACAGAGGTCCAGATGTCCGAGTCTATCAAATGGTGTTCAGGAGATGCTGTGACCACTGCTGAAGCTGGCCAAGAAAGCACTCAGACAATTCTTGTGTGGCAGCCTTGGGTAGGCTTTCTTTAAAAATGTGAAACTATGATAGTTGAGGATGTTAAATCTATGATTGATGTGCAATGAGTGAAAGAAACCAACATCAGATGTAAAATTATACGTCAGAAAATCTAAATAGAAGAAAGATACGGATTCATTCTACTGGAATAAGAAAAGATGATTCAAATACATTCTACAGGATTTATTGGTGAGCGCAGCTGTTCAAAACACATAAAAACATGTCCTTTTTAAAAATGTGCAATATACTCAAACATAAAATAGTTAATTTACTGAATTTATTAACACAAATTCTAAACAAGATTTTGGTTGAACTTACAATATTAGGGGAGACTGAAGCTTACCAGTGGAGGAAGCTGTGAGGACAAAGGGGCAACATCCAGTGAAGAAACAGGATCAACGTAGACGCAACAAAACACAGCATGCAAGGAAAAAAGGTGCTCCAACAAAATAAACACAAGATGAAACACCGTCACCACACGGAGACTCAGTCCCAGAAAAAAAACAACAGAAACAGCCTCAATAAAACAGCGGTGTCACAATATTAAAGCAGATATACTAAGGGCTTACGCTGCTCAAATTTCCTATTGGTGGCAGTGTGAGGCTTCGTATGACTTAATTAGTACTTCATTTCTAGTTTATTATGATGCTTGCAAAGTAACTCTCACATTAGTTCACTGGTAATATTTACCCACCTGGAGGTTGTATCCTCTTTGCCCATTTGGAAGAATGAGATACTTCCCATCTTCTATGTGCCTGATGACCATTGGGACATGACACTAATTCTGCTAGGAATTTGGCAGTCTTTAGGGAACATTTGAGCTCTAGGAGCTGTGCTGGGTCCAAAACTCCATCTGGGCTTGCTCCAAACCAGGGATGGTCAGGACGTACAGCCACGCCTCTCTGCTTCACAGTGTGTCCTTGAAAGAACTGTATCACTTCTTTCTCATTTTCTTTTCCATACTTAGTGGCTGTATTTCCTGTGAAAATAGGATGTAAGTGTTCACTGAGAAACGTTTTTGAGTTTGTAGTGCTCCATTTGGATACTCGCAGTCAGTTGCAGCTTCCTTGCATCGCACCGTAGCTGTGATGCACTCTGCACCTCGGTGTCTTCAGTCAACTTCTCCATCTGAGCTGGGCTTAGCTGGACATATTTCACATAAGAAAACAAACACTTACTGCAGGTCAGTGTTGTGATGTGCTTTGTGTGCGGCAAATGTAGATCACACGGCTTGGAGAAGCCTTTGCACTTGCCCATTTGTCAAGAAAAACATCAAATGAAATAGACTGTAGGAGGGGAGGTGAAGAAATGTCACTGATTAACCAGGTGATGCAACTGAGTCAATGAAGTACCTCAATGTCCCAGTGCAGGTTATTTGCGGCAACTTTTTCACTTTTTCCTATCCCCTAACCTACCCCTTAATATCTGTAGGTAGCAGTAAAACAATATTGCTGCATCTGAGCAGCGACAGCTGGCATTCCCACATATTTAATAGATTAAAATCTCTGAGAAAAGCCAGGGAATGCCTTGCTAGCATGTAAACAAATGCCGGTACTGGTTTCCGGTGAAAATTGCTCCCATAATTCACGCAAAGCTTCATGGGGGCTAGGAATAAGGTAGATAAAAGTACACCTCGTCCTTCTGCCAGGTGGCGAGTCATGGTGCATTCACACAAAACACGTTTGTAAACCAGACACATCTGGTGTACATCCAAAGTCTATGTGGAGGTGCGTCGAGGGTGCCACGATTTGAAGCGTTTTGAGCATTTGATTTGTTCTGTTCCAACACTGGAGTTGAAAAAACTGACCTTTCACTGCTCGACGCTGAGCATCAACCAGCACGTAGTGGTCTCAGAAAAAAAAAGCTGTGGGAGATAAATTAATTGTCGGTGTTTGCCATTGTCCTATAATCTACAAACAATCAAGTTATGACAACGGAGACAGGAATAGATTTGCAATGTGGGCAGAGTGCAATGGACCTCCTCTGCTCTGACGATTGGTGAAGGTATGGTGTTTAATGGACAACTGTGTGAGACTGGCTGCAGTAATGAGGAAGCAGGTAAAGCCACAGACGGCTAATAGCTGCTCTCATTCAGAACAGACAGGCAGTAGCAGAGCGTTGTAAAAGTCTCTAATATCAAGAGTCCCTAGATTTATCACTAATTATGAAAAGAAAGTCAGTGTTTTTTTTTTTGTCCTGCTTACATCATCCTCATACTGTTTCTCTTGGCTTTGCCAACTTTGCTGGAATTTTCCAGCATTTCCCAGGATGGAGTTTTGCCTTCAGAGGGTTGTGAGTTACACTTTAACAGATCAGTCTACGTTAGCAGCTACTGTTAGGGCAAACTACAGCAATAAAACAGCCACACTTACCTGGTGACAGTCATCAGCAGCGGACAGATAGAGAAGTGTCGAAGTTGGCCGTGTTAAAGTGGCAGCATGCCATTTATGCTGCTACACTTGTTTCCAACTGAGTAAGGACTAGAGACATGTTTCAGAAAAGCTTCAAATTATTGCTTTATTAATACATTATAGCAATTGTTGAAGTTTTCCCCACCTAAAGCAGATTTGAATAAGATGCTTGGGTATGTATATTCTGTTTAATGGGTTTCTGTCTCATTTTGAAATCATTAGGTAAAAAACAAATCCATTTGATTTAAATACAGACTGTCTTTCTAACTCTTAGAAATGATGTCAGTCAATCATTCATCACACCAGAGAAAGTAGCTTCTTCCAATGACTGGAACATATGATTTCATCTCTTCCATTCAACATATATGCATACCCCCAATCAGCAGCATGGACTGAATTTGTGCTCTTCAATCTAAAGAAAAATAACTGGAACCTGAAAATTTCTCTCAACCTGTCCCAGATCTTCTAAATGCTATCAATCGTACTTCCTTACATTCCACTTTATTGTCTCTTTATTTCAGCACTTAAATGCATGAGAAAGTTTGATTGATTTTCCTTTCAAGGATGGGAGACAGAGAAGTTAGGGGGTAGGCAAAGTATTTGGGAGCATGTCATAAACTCTGACACAGACAAATGGATGGGACTGAATCAGATGATTCATTCAGCTATTGGAATATTGCAGTAGCTTCTTTCTTCCATTCACACCATGCATCATGCATTTTCTGTTGCTTGATAACACTGTTCTCTGGCCAGTATTTGGCACAAAAGATAAACAGAGAACTGAGCTGATTTTTAAATGGGTAGGATGGAAAACTTTTAGACATTGCCTTATTTTTGATAACACATTGAAATAAAAGGATACATTGCCCCGTAATTAGGTTGAATAACCTAATTACCTAATTGGTTCTTGTCAACTTTCATGACTTCATGGACATTTGTCATTGTTCTTTTTCTCCAAGTTTACCTAAAATCAGGAGAAATTCTTTGCATAGCTGTCAAAAGCTTGTGATTATCCATAGCCATGCAAGTACACAGATAAAACCAAGCAAAGGTTTTATCTGTGAGTAGATCAAGCAACATCTACTCATTAGGTACCCTGCATGTAACCATATAGAGATGGGCAGTAACTAGTCACAACTACTCATATTTACTTGAGTAACTTTTTGGAAGAAAAAGTACTGTTTGGAGTATTTTAACTAAGCTGTACTTTTTTACTTATACTTGAGTCATTTTATTACTACCAACAGCATGTAGACAGAGACCTGGTAAAAATAATCAGCTGTCCAGTAAACAGCTGCTTAAAGAGGTTCAGCCCGCTGCTCAATCATAAATACAAATTAAGACTCCAGCAACAAAACTCACCTTGTCAAATGATTATAATTACACATTTTCTGATAGTAGCTAGCATGTTGTTTGCTTCTCTTGTTTCTTCAAGATGTTTAACCTCTCAAGCAAAAGGCTTCTTCAGCTCTTAACATGATTATATGAAACAGGCTTATAAATTCTAGTCAGAACAACACCAGTAGTGCCAACTATAAATAAAATATAGTAAATAATAAATAATTTATGAATGAAGTCGATAGGACACATACGTGACTGATTCTACCTTCTATTTAACTCTATTGTTGCTTGTTGATCCAAACATGCCTCTAATGTGAGATGGTTTGGTTTTGATCTTTTATGTTGAACATAGATGACTTATTTCAATTCTTTCTCTCTCAAACCTTCCCTGTCCAAAATGTGCAAGTTGCCATCCTCAAACAACTTTTGTTTTTGCAGTTATTTTTTCTCTAAATATTACAATCTGCATAATTGTACTATTTTGGAAATGTTTAATTTCATAACTATACGTTTTTTGATATATTTGTCATAAGTGTTGTTGGTTGCTTATAAACCCAAATGCAGAACAATAGAGAGGTGGCGTCGATGAAAAAGGAATTTAATGAAAATGATGAACAGCAACAAACTTACAAATTCACAGGAAGCCAGCAGAAACACAAATCAAAAATCCAAGTAAAAGAAACCAGCAGAGCAGGGAGACACGACAGAGACACAGGGTAGCACGGGGAAGTGATGAGAAGATTCAGCAAGAAGTGACTGAGAATGAGAGGTTTAAATACTGGGGAAGTTGAAATGCTGAACAAAAGACCTGGACTGATGAGCTAACTGGTTGCAGAGGTGAGTGGAGGGAGCAGGAGGCAGACTGAGGAGAGGAAGAGGGAAAGTGGCATGGGGCGAGGGAGAATACACAGGAGAAAAGAAATAAATCTATCTAAAAATATGCTAAACTGAAAAGAAAATGGAACTAGAGAAACAAAGAATAAACAAGAAATAAACAAAGAATTTAACTAAAAAAAAACAGGAATAAGACGGATCTAATCAAAGTAAAAAACTGACAAAAATAATAACAAAACTCGTTTCAAATCAAACTGCAAAACAACCTAACAAGCTGGGATGTTGCTAAAGTCATCAAAGAGATAATGGAAGATATGCTAAAAACACAACAGGTCTGTAAAAGGCAGTCTTTGTTGGAGTTGTAATTGTACATGTTTTATTTGCATATTTGTGAATAAAACAGGTAAAAATGTTTTATTATTTTTATGTTACATTATATAAGATAATGTAACATAAGGCAAATTACCATAAAACAGAATAATCACAAGTATCACATTGTGAAAAAGGAATGAGCATGCATTAGAGATGTGCCGATCAGGTTTTTTCCTGCCGATACCGATCACCCATGAGGGCCGATCACCGATACCGATCACATAATTATTATTATTATTATTATTTTTTTTTTAATCATAAACACTACCGGTTACATTATGTGGAAAAAGGAACCATCAATTCACCTTAATTTAGAAAACTTGTTTTTAATAACTTTTTCCATGAAGAAAACTAAACAAAACAGGCATTGTGCAAATTGTACTGCTATCAGTAATACTATCTTTAACAGACTGATAACATATGAAGGCTCTGAAGAGGCTAAATAATGCAAAGAGCCAAAATAAAACCTCTCAACATTGCCAAAAAAATTAAAGTATAAAACTTAACATTCAAAGCCAAATACAGGATCCATTACAATAAACAATCCAGAGTTACTGAATGAAAACGTCCTGATAGGGTGGCGGCTAGCTGATTACTGCTAGTTCTGAGTGGCTGTTTCTGACTGAGCGGAGTAATTATGCAGAACAGGTAGGAGATTAGAGATTATCTGTTTCATGTTAGGACAGCGAAAGTTTTAATACGTATGTAAAATTTTTTTTTTTTTTAAGTTAGATGCTGCAGCTTTAAGCAGAGGTTCGGTGTGAGAGTCACTACCAGGTGGAGCAGAAGCAGCGCTCCGACTGTGACCTGTAGCGCGTAGCAGCGTTTCAACAGCGAGAGCAGAACCAGCGTCTTACATCGCAGCTCGAAGACTTAAATAATTTTGCGGGTTATTTGTTTAGCTTTCTGACCGTCATGCTAATCCGGGTGAGTGTTTGTAGCTGTGCGCTGCTTTACCTGCTATCTGATCCTCCATATGTCTTTTTTACTGCAGTGAGCCTCGATGTAGCCAAACTCCGTCAAGTATGGCATTGTTTTTATGTCGTATTAGCTTCGTTGTGTTGATGCATTTTGACCTGCTTCAATTTTCCGCCGCAACACGCAAACTTCCCCATTCACTCAGTGCGTTATAGTTCCACATCGCTTAGGATTTGTTGCTGCGCGTTTGCGCAGTGTGAAGGAAAGAGGAGACCAGCTGCACAGGCAGGCTGCGAAATGAGATGCAGGTGATCGGTATCGGCAACAAGAGCCAATGATCACCAATCATGCACTTTTTCATGAAAATTGGCCGATTATGATCGGTGACCGATCGATCGGCACACCTCTAACATGCATCAATATATTATTGTTACTGTAGGTCAACTAATGTAACAGTGAAATCTGCCGGCTCTCCTTTATCTGAAGAAGTTAAAGGCCTGATTAACCTACTAATTCTCTACATCCCTCTCTGTTAATGTGGCTCCAGAAGTTCAGAACTGTGATGTGTTGTAAGGAATTTATATCTGTTATCAGGTTCACTGTAGTCAGACTGTTGATGGTAATGTTTCATCAGTGGTGAAATGAACACATGAAACTGACATGGTCTATTGGCGTCAGAAAATTAGGAAGCATGTCATGCCTGAATGGAGCTAAACCTGATGTATGTGTGTTATGACAAGGTGCTATTAGGAGGACTTGTGTGTGCGTGTGTGTGTGGGGGTGTGTGTGTGTGTGTGTGTGTGTGTGTGTGTGTGTGTGTGTGTGTGTGTGTGTGTGTGTGTGTGTGTGTGTGTGTGTGTGTGTGTGTGTGTGAGGCAGGGCCAAGAAGGAATTATTGGAGATGCAGTTGGTCCAATTCTTCCATAATTTTACTGCACAAATGTTAACTAATAGCTTTCTAAAGCCAGGTCCACACAGCAAAAATAATTACGCCAATTTTTGAGCCGATCTTCCCCTTCTGACAATCTTAAGGACAGGATGGGATTGAAGATGATCTTATGAGATAATCCTGCTGTGTATTGTGTGTTATAGGTGTAGTATGTAACTTTTATTAAAATTTTTTTTAAAACTGTCACCATGTTGTGACACTTTGTCATGAGACAGATAATCTGACAAAATCTCAGTCTCCTTCACCTCCTCCCTGAGGCCATCTGAAAAAATGCAACGCTTCCAACCAAAAACAACCAATCAGAGCCAGGAGGAGGGTCTAAGCGTTGTCAATCAATCTCATGTACTCACTTCTAAATGTGCTAATTGCAAAGAAACACCTTACCATTACGGGGAAACAGTTTATCTGCCATTGTTGGTGGTTATTCTAACTAGCCTTAAAATTCATGACAGGGTGCTAGCTGTAGCGTAGCAGAGAGCAAAGGGGGTGATGGAGAGGGGAGATGAGCAGCGCCTCACGACATTGTGATTGACAGCACTGAGTCTCCTCTTGGCTCTGATTGGCTGTTTCTAGATAATGCTGGTAGAAGGCAGATAATCTAGATTTTTTTCACCGATTATCTGTCTCATACCATACTGTCATAGTGACAGATATGTATAAAAAATATTATAATAATAACAATAATAATAAAAGTTACATACTGCAGCTTTAAGAGTAATCTGGTCTTTTTGGAAGGAAGTTGGAACCACTCCAACCCCAACATTCAAATGTTGTATTATCTTGGCCTGATGTCCCAGTGTGAGGTGTACCAGAGGGTAAATAAAGTAAACCACACACTTGTTATATTTATGATTTTTTTTCTTGCCATCATGTGTGTTGTCTGCCAGGTTTTGAAAATCAAATGAAAGTTCTGAAATCTTGCCTAGTGAATCAGGCATGAAGACAGATGTTGACAAAAGATTCTAAACATCCAAACCCTGGTGTGTGTGTAAGCGTGTGTGTGCGTGTGTGTGTGTGTGTGTGTGGGGGTGTGGGTGTGTGTGTGTGTGTGTGTTATGCCAAGGAAGACTCAAAATGAAGAAATTGAGGGAAAGTAAGATCCACTTAGCAACTGTAGTAGTTGTCTGTTTATGGGCTGTGCAGTGGCAGTGATGAACAGTATGTGCTGATTTGTCAGACAGTGCTGAGAGCTGCTCAGTGGGACAGAGACTTGGGGCCAATTAGCAGCATTGACACCATTTTGTGGGTTGATCCCAATCTGCAGGGGGTTTATAGGAATGGCCCACCAGTGCTGAGTTGCTCATCCTCTCCAATCTTTTCCAAGATTTACAGTGTTAATGAATTTCATTTACTTTTGTCCCAGCAGCTTCAGACATCTCAGCAGACTTTGTGTTGCTTAACTTGCTGCATGTTAAATAACTGATGAGCATAACATTCTGAGGCAGGAAACAAATACGTACATCACCCTGATGTTGGTGATGTATTGGTGTATTGCAAGAGTTTGTGTTGATAAAGTTACTCTGGTCATTATTTTTAGAATCATAATGATCTCTATTAGTTCAATCTGGGAATTGATAACTCAGCTGAGTTGTGTTGCTTCATCTCAACATCGCTGTCCATAAAAAGAAGAAAAATCATGTTCCAATGCCAACGCTCTATTGTAGTTTATATTCTATAGTTTTTGCAATAGAAACCAGATTTTTTCATTTTCTCACATTTTATAACAAGATATGGAGGTGCAGTCAACAATACTGGGAGAACAAAGAGACAGAAGACAAGAGTCAGAGACAGAAATGGAGGAAGACATTGAGCAACAAGTCAGAGGTAATACACGCATTTAATGAACCTTCAACACCCAACTAACCCAGTCCAGGTCCATTAGCTCAATATAAAATATGAGGCATTTACTGAAATGCGTGTAAACCAAATACCGGGTCAATCAGTGCTCTAATTTACAAAAAATGAAGAAGGGTAGTCCTTTCAGAAAAAAAAGTGTTATGAGGAAAACTCATGACTGAGTATTTACCCAGTTCTAATGATATGTTTATTTCAGCTGATATTTATTCAGCCGAGGTGTTGAGGGGATCTGTTTTAGTGGCCTTAGGATCACATCTCTGCTTTTTGCGGATGATGTGGTCCTGTTGGCTTCATCGGAACGTGATCTGCAGCTCTCACTGGAGCGGTTCGCAGGATGAGGCTCAGTGCCTCCAAATCCGAGGCCATGGTCTTGAGCCGGAAAAGGCCTTCTCCGGGTCAGGGGGGTCGTCCTGCCTCAAGTGGAGGAGTTTAAGTATCTGGGGATCTTGTTCACGAATGAGGGAAGAAGAGAGCGGGAGATCGACAGGCGGATTGGGGCAGCGTCTGCCATGAAGCGGGCGTGGTACCGGTCCGTCGTGGTGAAGAGAGAGCTGAGTCAAAAAGCGAAGCTCTCGATTTACCGGTCGATCTTCGTTCCCACCCTCATCTATGGTCATGAGCTTTGGGTCATGACCAAGGCTTAAAGTAAAAAAAAATCCTGAGCCTAAAACTTATAGTGATGATATAAATTAACTATGCCGTTGCTATTGCCACAGTTTTATAAAAAGTGTCTTTGAATAGTGCAAACAATTGCTTCTAACAATACAATTAACAAGCTAAAAACTCAAACTTAAATAAGACTTCAGTACATTTCAACTCAAAACAAAATGTAAAATGTCTGTGCCCTAAAGGTTTGCCTTACAGGCAAAAATCCCTCAACATTAATTTCAGTCAATGTTTTAGCAAGTAATTTAGAACATGTAACATAACCAACTAAATCTGTTTCTCAACCTTTTTTGGCCCAGCGCCCCCCCAGCCTTTAACCAGGTCCCTCACTGCCCACAACAAAGAATTTGTAGGCTACTTTGCACTGACTATTGTTTTATTATTATTAATATTACTATCACTATTGTAGATGTTTTGATTGTTATGCTTGTTTCTGTATTTATCATCAAAAATAATTTCCCAGAGAACAAAAAAGTCATGGGAATAGAAATTATTTTCACAGGTGTCTATGAAAAATGCAATGAACATTCAACTTAAAATTTGTAGGCCTGACAGCAGCCAATCAGAGTGGAAAAAAATTCTTATTCTTTGCCATTTTCTAGTTGTTAAATCTTCCACAAAATGAGCAGATAAAAGATGTTCAACATGCCAGTTTAAACTTTGAACTATTTGCAAAATGACTGAGCTCTGCAACATTAAAACATGGATAGAACTGTAACTACATTAATCATAGCTCTTCTTCTCTTCAGTATTTGTCAGTTTCTGGTGGTGCAGCTCTGTGCTGCCTTCAGGAGAATGGGACATCAGAGTATCATCCATAAAATTTCACTCACATGTCATTTACTGTGCAAACCAGAGCTTTCAGTGGAAAAACAAAAGTTCCAGATCATTTTAATGCCATAGAAATATGAGACAGAAACATGGATTATATCTTTATATAGACCTGTCTATTGATTATAGATTAATCAAACTATTGATTACGTCAATAGTTTTATTGGACAGAAATTACAAAGAACAAATCTGGTTCTTAAATCCTAATGGGTAAAATTGAAAGTGTCATGGAGTCATCAGCCTCATGACATTAACACTGCCATGAAAAATAATATTGAAGAAATAAATATATCAAATCTAATTAAAAACAAAAATAAGTGATCAGTTATTTACTGTTATGGTCTGTAAGATATATTTATTCTCAGTACTAAATATGGTCTCAACAAACCCATGGCACTTCAACAATATTATTTTACCTTTTATCTGGAAATAGTGTCTGTTTATTCTTGCCATACATTCCTCTGTATTAATTATTGCTCGAAAGGTCTTGCCATACCAGTTTATTCCTTTATTTACTTTAGTTTCTTAGTTTATTCTTGCATTTTGTTCTTTGTTCATTTCCATTTAGTTTCCTTTGATTAGTATTATCCTCTCTTGGTTTATTGCTATGTCCACTTTAGTTTCTGTCCTGTTACTACATTTATTTTATCGTTTATTGACGCTAATTTTCACTCATCACCTGCTGCGCCGCCTAATCATCATGAGTTTCACATCATGTGTTGATTTTTCACTGTTCGGCATCAGATTCTGTTTTTCTGCCATAATTCACATCTAGTTCGTTGCTCCGTTTTATGTCCTGCTTCTCCTAATTCAGAGTTTTGCGCAATGTGCGCCTCAGGTTTTTTGTTGTTGTTTTTTTTACCCCGTAGGGCAGTCAGGAAGCGTATCGATGGGGAAAAGGCAGACTGACATAAACCTTTTAAAACGACGGAAACAATTTCAGATTCTGATTATTGAAATGTAAAAGTGTTGTGTTACTGTTGTTCCATCACACCCGTTTCATGCCGGACCACTTACAGCTCAGGTGTTAACGCTATAAAATGAACGCTACGAAATACAGTTTTAGCAAGTTGCTCAAAGTCTAAACTGGTATTGTTGTGATTGTAAGGTGTAAAGTTTACCTTCGACCAAACGCCCCCCAAAGGAATCCCAGCGCCCCCTTTTGGAAAAATGTCCGCTAACTTTCCGTCTTGTCCTCTTTCCTTTGCCCAGCGCCACTTGTTTTTAATTCCTTTCTCAAGTAAATGTGTTTCATTACCGGGTCAGACAAACTCCATCTTTTTTCATATCGCATTTGATTTAACCGCCGAACCGAACGCATGCGCTTCTTTTCTACAAACCATTTTACAGTCATTGGTCAAGAACATGGGAGCTAGAATTCTGATTGGCAGACATCTTTGTAGATGGAGCTCTTTAAGCCTGGAGACTACAGTGTGGTTGAGGCTGACCGTTTGGTCAAAAGCCGGAAATCCGGCCCCTGGCTGAAGCTCTTTAAGCCCTGGTCATGACCGAAAGAACGAGATCATGGATACAAGCGGCCCAAATGGGTTTCCTCCGCAGGGTGGCTGGGCTCTCCCTTAGAGATAGGGTGAGAAGCTCGGACATCCGGGAGGGACTCAGAGTAGAGCCACTGCTCCTCCATGTTGAGAGGAGCCAGTTGAGGTGGCTCAGGCATCTGGTCAAGATGCCTCCTGGACGCCTCCCTGGTGAGGTGTTCCGGGCACATCCCACCGGGAGGGGGCCTCGGGGAACACCCAGGACACACTGGAGGGACTCTTGGCTGGCCTGGGAACGCCTTGGGATTCCCCTGGAGGAGCTGGAAGAAGTGACTGGGGAGAGGGAAGTCTGGGCCTCCCTTCTGAAGCTGCTGCCCCTGCGACCCGACCCCGGATAAGCAGAAGAAAATGGATGGATGGATGGATGGATGGATGGATGGATGGATGGATGGATGGATGGATGGATGGATGGATGGATGGATGGATGGATGGATGGATGGATGGATGGATGGATGGATGGATCTATTTTCCAATGAGAAAATGAACGGTAAATCCTGGGGGACAGTAGGGTTAAACAGGTGGAAAACAGCATTAAAGGAGATCAAAATGCGCAGGGCATCAGAGGCCCATATGTGTGCTATGGTGAAGTGGAACAGTTTTAAGGAAAAAAAAATCACTGGAAGAAGTTTTTCAAGTGGGTAACCTTCATCACAAGTTGCTAAAGAAGAATTGGTTCAAGATGTATTGAAGGAAAATGATCTAAAATATTTAACATAAGAGGGCCTTACGAGGGACTTTGGTCAAAGATTCTCACACACAAGTCCAAGGCTTTTTATGTACTTTGTCAGGTTATGTGACTTCATCCTGCTTTTAGTTGAAAGTGCCAAATCAAATGTTGTTTTTTTTCATATTTTTCAATTTGGTTGAAAAACTTTAAAGATTTGTAGGAAACCCATGAAAAGGTATACTGTATTCATTGAAGTTCAAAAAAGAATGAAAGACAGTTGAGATGCAAGTGCTGTCTCCCTGGACCTGTGGAAAGGCTTTCCTCAAATCTCTCAGGGAAGTTCTTCTAGTTGTCATGAAGTTCTTGAAGCATATGACCCAGTGAAGTGTCCCTCTGCTTATATTCTTAAAAGTGTCATTCTGTAAAAACAAAATATGTCTATAGCATCTATACTTCTCTATAACAAAAGGAGACCTGAAGGAGGAGATTTTGGTGGCAATAAAATAATTGATACTCATGCGTCTGTGGTGTCATAACTAGAAAATCTAGTTACGTACATGGAGCATGTACAGTATGCTCCATGTTTAGCTCAGCAGTTCGGTTTTACACTAGAACCTTAAGACATATTTACTCTGCTTAAACACAGAGTAAGCGTACCTTAAACCCTGCTGTTCATACTGGGCACCTTTCTGTAAAGTGGCTTAACCAAACAACTGCTCCAGCTATGAGACGCTGTCTAAGCCCTTGGTCTGCTTTTTGAAGTGAAGTGTGAAAGTGAACCAAACCAATAAAGGAATGGGATTTCTGGACATACCCTCCCTCGTCTGTCTGAAGAGACAGTGTTTTTCTATAACAGACTCATTAAGAGTCTACTCCAGCTAGTCCATAATTTTCTTGATTTTGTATAAAATTCCTTTTTGCTCCATCATCCTCCGAGGCTCCACGGTGACCCCAGAACAGAACCAGCCTCTTTCATGAGGTACTTTAGACTAGAAGTAGTTACAAGATTAGAAATAGTAGTGCCTCTGGCAGTTTCCCTTTTATTAAACTTAGATGTGTTTTTAAGATATATGCATATAGATTCTGTGAGAGATTTTTTCATTGTTATCCTGACCACTTCTGTTTGTATGATGGAAACCTTTTTCATCCAGTGTCCCCTCACTCTTACTGCAACAGCTACATTTTATTTCAGATTAATCAGATTCACTCTAATTTCTAGAAGTAGCTCAAATACACCAAATACTAGTAATTAAAGTTAAATATGAACTGAAATTCATATTTTACAATTTCTTTACATAAAAAACTGGTATGTTATGGGCACAGTAATATTTTAATAATTGTACATACTGTATATGAAAGTTATGAAATTCTTTGTAGATAGCTATGTATATATGTAAATAAAGTGCTATTCACCTGAAACTAAGAAGCTGCTGATTTTATGATTCACCAACATCTGTTGAAAGCATTCGAGCTTATTGCTCAGTATTCTCCAGCTTCAATGTAAGCCTGCAGCACAATGTAATATTTATGGAGCCTTATGCTCTTCCAGTCGGATGTTGCTTGAGCTCAGTGGGAAATGTTTTGATCTGTTGGAGAAGATAGTGAGAACTAATGATTTATAGAGCTGACGATAATTGCAGCTGAAATATTCAAATGCACGAGGGTCATCAGTTAACTGATGAGGTTTAATCATCACACAAAAACAAAAATATGTTGTTAGTGTGTGTTCAAACGGTGTCATGATCCATCTTTCTTCTTGAATTACCAAACTGTTGGCATTTCTATTAGACTGTATGTGGAAAGCTTATTAGAGGATTGTAATGGAGCATTACACTAAGTTAGATTAATTAATTTTCAGACAGTTTTTAGTAAATTTCCAGAATCCCCACTTCTACCACAGAAAGAAAAATAATCTTAAAGCTGATTAAAACTGAAGTAGAGTGGGAACGTTATCTGACTTCCTTTTGGTTCACATAAAGAATGTTGACTCAAAGCTAATAGAGGAGCTAATATATTTAATGATAGCTTAACAACTACTTTTTTGTGCTCACTAATTGAATGAAAGAGCACACTGTAGCTCTAATACCAACTACTACAGATTACAGAAAGCTGTTCCAATCAGATGGTAGTATGGCAAATCTGTGATTAGATTAATTACAAAATTACTCTGGAATTGTTTTTTTATTTAATTAATCTAATGTTAATCATCTAATATTGTAAAAACAGGTATGTACTTTCCACAGTTACAAACATGATGTGTCAACACCATAACTGACAATTTACAAAAACTTTGATGAAATTTTGTGAAATAAAAGCTTAATTTTGGTAAATTATAAAGATTTCATGGACCTGATGAGCTACAACATGGCCTCCTTCAGAATAACATCATATAAATTATGGTAGTTTGGCTTTTTGTCAACTCCGCCAGATGTCAACTCCATCAGAGTTTTTATGACTTTTTCAGTGAAATTGTTGTCAAATCTCACTTAAATGTGCAATTAATTCATTTTAATGTATTTTACATAAATTGCATTACTTCACATGTACCAAGCTTTCCATTTTACTCACTAGTTTGTCATCACCTTCAGTTCTGTGTCAACTCCGTCATGCAGTGTCAACTCCGTCAGATGGACTTTTTGTTGTTTTTTGTTTTAAATAATATTTATTTTGTTTCTTGAGAAGCATTTGTCTGTAAAATGAGTAAAAATATCACTATTATTAGTTTCTAAATTTACTTGGTGTTTTTCAATATTTTGGCTAATATTTATTGTTAAAAACAAACATCCAGTAATTAGTGTTGCATGTGAAAGATGCAGATGGAAGAAAGTATCCTAGACATTAAAAATATGTTTGTTTTTGCAAGGGACTTTATTTGTTTTGCTTGTGAAAAAGTGACTAAATATGATAAATGTTTTCATCCTGACAGTGAAGCCATCCAGTGTTGGCACTGCCATGATGGAGCCATACTGTATCTCTGTCGGTCTCTAAGGAGCGTAGAGGTAATGGAGCTTGATTAAGCGGGCCCTTTCCTATCATTTGGTTGACAGATGAATGTTGTAAATCAGGTTGGAGAAGGAGGGAAGCTCTTCAGCCATAAAGCAAGGTCGTCCTGACCATGTGACTGGCTCGTGTGCTGTTTTTGTTTCCTCTCTCACTGATTATGATGCCAATGGAAAAAACGAAGACGCCCTCATGGTAAAATACTATAAACTAGTGATGGGTCATGCATCTTAAGAGCTGACTCCCATCGAATGAGAGTCAGCTCCCTATAAACACAGTACATTTATATGTGTCTATTTAGTTTCCCACAATTTTTTCTCTTTCAGTTTAAAGATATAAAAAAAATATATAGTAGTACATTTGTATATTTGGCTGGTGGACTTAAGGCGGTTTTGTTGGACTGTTGGTGCTTCTAAATAGAAGTTAGAAAAGAATCACTTCGTGCCTCATCCTGGAGCGTCAGCTGTGAGCTGATGCAGCAGGTCTAGGATGTTTGATAGAAAATAAACTGCGGCATATTTGACTTGAATCTGATGATGTTGAATTTGTGTTCCCTCTGCACAGACTGGGTACACCATATGGAGACTGCCGGTCCATTCCAGGCACAAATAACTACTCACAGACATTTAAACTCACCAAAAGGACATTTTGTATGTGCCGCCATTCTTCCCATGTGTATGTGCACCTTGTAGTACTCCTTGGCTCTCCATTGTACTCTCACCTGTACTCTGACCTGTAGGCAGCATCACAAGTCAGAGGAGTGAGTGGACCTGGATGGTCATCCAGGATTTCTGACTAGGAAAAGTCAGGATGTTTGCGCGGGAAGGGTGTGGCTCTGTATGCATGCTTGATGTTGGTGTAAACATGATCCAAAATGTTCTCTCCCCTAGTAGAACTTCTCACATGTTGGTAGAACTTTAGGAGTACAGTCTTCCAGTTCGCCTTATGTGAATTATGTGAACATCGTTTGAGCCCATTGCCAATCATTGATGGCATTTAGCAGGAGAGGAAGTGCCGTGTTTACGTTGTGCTTACACAGCGTTTACGATCTCAACCGTTGGCACTCTTGGCAGAACAAACGGCCAGCATCAAACAGACGTGGACTCAACGTCTGGGGAGCAGTGTTTGTCTCAGACTGTTCCGTTGTTACAAAAGGTTTTCATGCCCAGCCCCTCTACTTTTACCAGAATCCGGAGTCCTATCCCAGCAGAGCAGAGTGCAACCTGCCAGTTGCACGCTGGCATCAGATCTTCCCGGGTGATGCCAGGTCTTGGAGATAGTCAGAACTCAATAGTCCTGAACACAATGATTCCAACACCAATAATCACTACGGTTCGATACAGCTAAATAGCAACTGAGCTAAACGTGGTTCTTCTGTGATTAACCATTTAGCTTTAAACTTTCAACACAGAAACTTTAAAGATAATTAAAAGCCTGTTTTAAATTTTCACCTGTTTTATTCATTGCAATTGTCATTTACTCAACATTAGCTGTTTCCTTTGCGCCCTCATTATCTGGACATACAGCCATGCAAAAGACATTAATTAAGGCGGGTTTTGAAATGTATTTTGGATGCAGATTCCTGATTAGATCTGTGAGCTGAAACTTCCACACTGCAGTCTGTTGAACTGTTCTGACTTTACCTGCTTGTTTTGGGGAGGAAGCTTCAAACAGGGAATTGTCTTTTATGGTTGTTTGTGATTCTGTGGAGGAGGATAAGAGGTCAAGGCATCAAGCACTGATGGGTTTCTGTGTAGAAAGGGTCGTGGGTGAACATGTTTACCAATCTAATTGTCATCATAAACCAGGCAAACACAATTAATGTGTAATTTCCTTACAGCTCCTTGTTTCAGAGGTATTCATTAGCAGGTAGGAGGAGAAAATATGAGACCAAAGAGACGTCATTCTGACTTCTATACAATCATGATCTTTAATATACACATTTTAAGTGTCAAAGTTTGAACAAAGGAAAAAAGTATTGTTAACTGTTGTTGTAAAACTTGAATTTTTGATCATTTTATTCTTGCCAGAGTAGTGATATTTGAAAACAATTACATACTGGCATTCATTTCTTTTGCACTAAACATGCTAAATGGCAGAATACTGAAGCACTGAATTTTCTACAAATCTGAGGTTTTCTAGTCTGGTTAAACAACAGACTCTTGTTCTACGCTTCACTTTGTACACATCCTCAGCTGCTGAGAAACGTTTGTTTCTGTGTAGAAATGGCAATTGTTTCTCAATAGCTGAGGATCTGTATGAAGCCAAGCGTAGAACAAGAGTCTGGTTTTTAGAAAACTTCAGAATTTGTAAAAAAAAAATAAAAAATAAAAATAAAAAATACCCAGTGCTTCAGTATTCTGGAATTTAGCTAATTTGAATAATTTACTGACCTAAAGCAGGAAAGGTTTAGTGACAAAAATAGCTGAGCAGCAGGAACAGTACTTCAAAAATGAGTTGACATAAGAAAAAAATTATGTGGACATTTTGAGGCAACATTTCAGGACAACACACAGATGGATGTATGGGATGGACAATTCCCTTGAACAAACCTCCATGTTAGTAACAGAACAGCTTAAAGATAAGAAAGTAAATGTGGCATGAAATGTTCATATCACGCACAAAATATGTCTCTCATTCATATTCTGATACTTTCTATGGCTTGGGGACCTCACTGTGTTTCAGATAGCAATGAATGAATGTACACAGGTTGAACAATGAAAGGGTTCACTCTGAGGTGATGAGGCATGGATGGTCACAAAACACCACCATTCACTGCCTTCATGACAAGAGAGACAGTATCAGGACCTAATTTTCCATCTCTCACTGTGGAAGATTTCATAAAAGTGTCCCCTAGATGGAACATTGGGGTCTCCCTTGTGTGATTTTGTCCACCATGATGAAAAGTTGCCTACTGCAAAGATGTCCCTGTTCTCTAGGTGAGATCTGAACCAGTCAAGTACTGTTCCAGAGAGTCCTATCCAGCTCTCTTGCCTCAATAATGTCATGGTCAACAGTGTTAAGTGCTGCTGTAAAGTCCAACAGAACCAGCGCCGTGGTTCTTCCAGTCTATGTTCATGTGGATGTCCTTGAACACTTTGACAAGGACAGACTCAGAACTGTGATGAGCATGGAAACCAGGCTGAAAGGTATCAAAGGGATTGATCATGATGGTATTTACCTGTTCAAACAGCTTTTTTCAATAAGCTTTTTGCAATAGTGACTCGTCCAGACAGCTGTTTTTCTGTAGTAGTTTTAAAAGCCCCATGAGCTGATGAGAGGGACGACTTTATCTGGATCAAATGAGATACTATGACTGGCAAAACTGCCCTAAAATGGTTGTGGGTGAAATATTGAGACAGTAAGAGCTTAATTGATGTAGACAGTGCATCTAGTATTTACATCGCTTCACTTTGTCCATATTTTATGTTCCAGCCCTCTTTCAAGTTGCATTGAATTGATGTCTTTTCTTAAAATTCTGCACAACAATGACCCATTATGGTGTGTAATGCTGGTACAGTAAGAACAGGAATTTCTTTGCGTCAGTAGAAATTTGTAGAAAATTTGCCAAATTTATTAGTTTCTCCTTTCTATTAGTGGTTATACGTGAGTCACATTTGGATGGCAGCCTTGCCTCTGTCAGGTGCGCCAAGGCAATTGGTGATACAACAAAATCAGCAAGTGAATGTGTTGATGAATAGGTGAATGATTGACTGTAGTGCAGTGAAAATATAAAAACAGTCTGTGAAAATTCTGGGAAAAAAGAACTTGAGCTTTATGGACAAAACATGAAGCCCTAGTTTTATCTGTTTCTCTCCCACCTGCTCATGTGAATCGTTTAATCTTTAAGCCAGAACGACAAAGAGTTTGTGGACTCTTTCTTGAAAAAACCCCCAGATGTGTCTGAGCCCTTCCAGATAAGATATACGAGCTTGTTTGACCTTCATTGACATTCCTCTCCCTTTTCTTAGAAGAGTTTGCACAGGGGGTCACTTGGCTGTCCATCTCTGAAATGACACCTGACTGAGGCCTGGAGACAAATAAATTCCCCTCATTTACACAAAGAAGCGAAGATGGGTTGCCCTCTCAATCACACTCCGCGGCATGACCATGAATCTCAGAACATTTCATAAAGTCTGCGGAAATAAATGAATAAAATGTGACCCTCTCTGAGCATCAGGGTCATGTCTGTCAACTCCCATCTTCTTATGTCCAACCTTGGGGCGGAGGCCATGACTTGCAGTCCCAGAGAGCGGACTGAGACTGACGGACAAAGAGAAGACAGACAGGCAGACCCAGAGAGGAGCCTGTCGTGATGTGAATTCAGCTACAGCTCTCTGGCGCCAATGTGACAACACCCCACCCATCTTTGCGCACTCATGGGACAACAGGCAGATTTCTCTCACTTCCACTGGCAGCCTTTCATTTTCCACACTACTGGAAACTGGACACTGTCATCTGTTATTGAGTTTGTGGGCTGCTGAGGCCATCTCTAGACGACAAATTGAAAGCAAGGCTTTTTGTTATAAGTGGGATTCCTTTACTCTGGTGGACCACTGAGCCACACCTGAGGACAGCATGATAAATGAAACTCATCACTCACCAGGCTGGATTCTGTGCTTTGCTAATATGTTAAGTTGCTCAATACATGCTCATAGAGACACACAGCCTTTTAAAATAACACTGAATGATTATGAACTAAAAAAAACCCCCAAAAAACCCTTAAAACTGACGATTTACTATCCTGGTGAAAACCAGCCCATTGTTTTACGCTTTGCTTCGTGCAGAGGCTCTGGACTCTCGGCTATTAAAAAACGATTGCTTACTGGAGTTGTGGACTTAAGTTTGAAATTGTATCCAATCATTAACGTTTGGCTGTGACATGTAATGTGCTATGCTGTGAAGCTTACTGGATATTCTGTTAGGAGTAAACAACCATCCTCCACAGGGAAGTGCAGAGCTAAACAAGGTGGCTGTAAATGAGAGTTGCTGCAATTTAGTCTTAAACATTTCTCCATTCCAACTTTATTTGCTCAGTATTTTAAACCAACATGAACTGAATGACTTGGTTCACTCCCTCCTCTGTCATTGCCAAACTATGACCACAGACAGACTATAATCCATAAAACAGTTCAGAGAATTCATGTCATTGTTCAGAACTGCTCCTTCTGTTTACTGATTGACCCGCTTGAAATTTAACAGGAGAAATCCAGCTCAAAGGATGGAGCACTGAAGGAGATGAAAGTCTAGCAGAAATACGTAGGAATGCAATGGCTAGGCTAGGTATTTACATACACTCCATAAAAATCGACATGCCTATTTGGACTTTGACTTCTGAAAATAGTTGGTTGGATTTTAATTAGGAGCATCATTTTAATTAGGGAGCCGAGTACCAATCAACATCAGTTTTCTTTTCTTCTTTTTTGATGTTTTAAGAACTGTAAATATATGCATCATATTCCTCCCTCTTAAATGTGCATTACTTTGTGTAAGTTTAAAATCCAAATATATTCATTGAATTTTGTGATAAACTGTGGAACAGTTTGACTACTGTACTAGGTACATCACTGTGTTATTTAGCATCCAGCCTTTAAAACAGTACTTGTGATGGTGTATTATCATAAGGTATCACGGCAGAGCTTTGAGATCCTGTGGATAATCCAACATAATAAAAGAGCAAGACATCCATCATCCATCCAATTACCTTTCAGGCCAAATTACAGGTTGTCAACAAAAAAAAGGTCAAGGTTGTGTTACTGCCAGTGTTAATCGTCACCTCGTGAAGCGCGACTTGATTTTGATAGTCGATTTCCTCTAGTTCTTCTCTTAAAGGATGGAGCTTTTCACACATCCAGAGCTGTCAGGAGCAAGGAGGCTGCATCGCTAACCTAAATAACCCTACCTGTGACAGCCTTCACCGCCTGGGAAGGAATAAATCTGCCATGCTACCCAGGGCCAATTTAATAAAACTCAAGAGACTGCTTCTTGGCAAGCAGCGATTGGGCTCTGCATATATAGCACAGTAAATGTCACACTGTTCAGGTATGACAACCGAACAATAAATCTTTACTGGCACAAAATATGACACACTAACCTAATAAGCATAAAACAATTTTCTCCTGTGATTAGTGTCACTGATGTCAAGTGCATTTCCTTCCTTAATTTGAAGGAAGGAAAGTTATTTTAGGGCTCAAATCACTTGAGATTTGTGTCATCACATTTTGAACATCACTGCTTTTCATGCTATTGCATTCAACTACTTTTAGGGGGTAAATATAATATAAAATATCCAGTAATGCAACATGTGCATAGTAATGAGTAATACTTAGAACTCAATATTTGATCAAATATATAATAACAAAATAATGGTCATGAAGCTGGTCTAGGCCTGAAAACAGAACCAGGGGAGAATAATGAAAACATGTCAGGAAGGACATTTAGGATTTTCTTGTGCTACAGGCTCAATTTTCTTTTCAAATTCAGACTGAGGGGCTACATGATGAAGACGCTACATTACCATTTATACACTTGAGAAACTATAAATACTTTATGCTTTTATACATAATTTGAATATATGTATATTTTTATTTTTGTCCGTCCTCAGATTAGTGCATTTTACGCCATTTAAAAGCAACTTTCATCTCGTTGCTGTCCATCTAGCTACATATGGGGTATTAAGCATGATCAACCTTTTGGAATCTACTTTCAGGTTTATTTCAGTGTCAGTCTTGTCAATATTGTAATCTGTAAATGTCCTTGGCTCATTTTTTTCTTGTTTAAGTTCACAGAGTTTTAGCCTTGAATTCAGCTGTCAGTGGATGAGAGGCTGCATACCCTGGTCAGGTCATGTGTATCACAGAGCCGAAACAAAGAGAAGTTCCTCACAGCAACAGTCAAACAGCTAGTAAAGGTAAAGAAACCCATACAGACATGGAGAGGACATTTAAACTCCACCCAGACAGTTGAGAGTGGTAATAAAGCCACAGGAAGGTGGTATTCAAACTTTGTGTCTTATGGGCCAAAAGTTAAAAGGAAAAAATGCTGCTTCTGAGTTTTATTGTGATTTTGTTTATTGCTCAACAATAAATTATGCCAGCTAATGCAACAAAAACATAATCCTGTCTTTCTCAACAAAGGTATTTAGGACAGTTAGAAGCACCTCCTGTCGTAGAGGGGAAATAAATGGGTTGTCATCACTGTGAATAAAGATTAATGGCCGTTTGAAATGTTTGTGCAGCACGTGAGCAGAGTAAGAGAGGAGACACCTGGGCTATGGTTTGATCATGACACCTACCAGCTGTGAGTGCATTCTTATGTACAACACTTTGGGTTACAGCCCTTGGGGTCATTAGCAGAGCTTCTGCTTCAGTGTTTCAACCAAAAATCTATTAATCTGGTTTTCTCATATTGATCTGCGGTGTCTTCCTGCTCTCAGTGTCAGACCTCAACTAAATCTTCTAATCTTTCAACAGGGACGGGTAGTGAAACAGGAAGGAAAACAGAATGCCTCAGCAGTGTCCTTCTAGCCCCTTTGGCTCTTCCTTCACCTATATGGCAGCATAATTCCACACACCGAGAAAGGAAACTACCACCATTCATCTGCGTCACCCCGTCCCGCTGCCTGCAGTGGGCTCTGCTGCTGTGCTTCAGTGAACAGTAAGCAGACAGACGCTGGGAGCCATTTCCAACCATCTCTGAGAGAATATCAGGTGCTCTCCCAGTAATGAGACCTTCAATGGAGCTGTCTGCCTTCTCCTCTTCAATGCCTTTACCTCTTTGTAAGCACAGCTCCTCTCCAGTCTTACTCTGATGGTCAGTGTTTCTCTGTTTCTATTGGTTGAGCAGTAGCAGAGTTTTGGGAACATAGCTGATAGATCTGAAGAAGATAGTAATATGTTCATGCTGAACTTTACACATAATATAAATTTATAACACAAGTGGAGTGTTTTTAACTCAAATTAAAACACACCTTGGTTTACAGAAGGACACAAACTACTCTATTAGCCTGATTAAAAGGGCAATGTTATGTAAAATAGACTGTTTTTATCATGTTATTCCCTGTGATGGCACAATGTGGATTCTGCATTCAGCTTGTTGAATATTAATTATAAACCAAATGAAAATGAAATAGAAATACAAGTCATTGTTATCGTTTTGGAAACTGACAGTTAAAACTAGATTATGAAAGGATGTTTTTGACCCCATTAGTCAAAATGAAAGCCTCTGACATGGACACATAAATATTCACACTGATCTTTGAATTGAAGTTCAGAAATTTTGGGGTCAAATCATTTGCTAAAAAAAAAAAACTGCCTATGTCTGCAGATATTTTTGTAGAGCAGATACTTCAAAAGAAAAATGCAGCTCTGGAAGCTGAAACATGCTGTCGCAATGCTGGACTGTAGATGTTAGCTTCTGCAGTAGCGCTAAGGTAAACACCACTATTCTAATGGTGTTTGAACTATAGAATAGGTAACTATATGTTTGTTAGATGGGGTCTGAAGGATTTCAGCTACAGTCCCTAACCACCCCCTTCGAATGCCCAGGTCACCTGAACGCACCATTACAGCACTCCACCCACCGACCCTCCCTCTCTTCCTTTCATTTCATTTCATTTCATTTCCCTCCCTCCCTCCCTTTGCATTGTAAGACTTATTGCAACCACTTATTAAAAGGCAATTGCTTGTTAATATAAGGAAAGGTTGGATTGGACAGTTTGTTTACCCAAATAAATAAAATCTGTTCAAACTTAATTTCTGCAGGTTGTTTGTTAGAATAATTTGGATGATCTGAAACGCTATGGTAATAAAAACTCTTAATGATAATTTTATGTTTTCTTAACACCATGAATGTGGGTTATGATTTACCCTGTAAAACCTTGCAGGATGCTGTGATAAGAGCAGAGGAAGTATACTTCTAAATAGCAGTAAAAAGTTGAGCTGAAGTTACTGCATGAGTCATAAACTCATGCAGTAACTTCAGCTCATCATTCTGAGATGTATGGATATGAGCTCAGCAAAAGGCTTCTAAATATTTCCTCAGTGTTGCTTAACAAAGCAATTTCTCTTTCTTTGTATCAACTGTATCGTTTTCATACAAACCCTTGTTATCATTATTTCCATAACAAAGGCTGTTTTTACCATAATTGTGCTTAAAACGTCCACAATTTGTGTCCATTATGATGAAACTGCTCTATAAATCATGGAGCGCCACTGGGGAGGAGAGCAACTAATAGGAATTTTATGCTGCTGCCTTTTGCTGCTAATTACAGCTCTTTGCTTTCTGATTTGCCTAACAAATAAATGGCCCATAAATGCTCTAATGTTCACGTTGTATTTATTAGTGTAGTAAACAGAGGAGACTCAGTGGGCAGAACAGGACCAGGCTGGATGAAAGTCACCCCGCTGGTTGCAGTAGATGAAACTCGATTTAGCCTGAGTGAGATTCTGTGCGGACCCCCTGCTGTGATGTGTCCTCCTGCTGCTGCTGATGATAATGGGACGCTTGGCCCTTATTGTCCTGTCAGCTGTTACAGATGTGCTGTTCCCCCCTGTAGGTCACCCTCAGGCTGCTGCAGCTGCCTCCTCCTGCTCAGCGCCACTCACCCACCTTCCCTTTAAGACGGCACCAACCAAACCTCAAGATTCACTGCCTCACAGACAGCTGCTGGCACCAACAGCTTTACAAAGGACTAAACTTATCTGATGTAAAAACGTGAACACAATTAATTAATGAATTGCTTGTCTGAAGTGTTTGGATCTGTTTCCTTTCATGTTGATGTATAAACTGATCCATAAATATTGAAATAACCCCTATTAAATTTCTATTGTTTTCATGAGCCAATGACACTGATGACATATTCTCAGATTCCAGTCACATAGGTTTTATGCATTGGTTGTACTAACAGAAAAGAGTGAACTGCAACTTTGTCTTTACATTTTTGTGCACTCAGCACAATTAAGCTGCTCATGTATTCCACTTGTCAGCATAAACAGGTCTGTTTATTCTTTTCTCTTCCTTTCACTGTCAGATGAATTGTTTTATCATCCTGCTGTCTAGATTTGCATGACTTGTACCAACATGTGAAGGGCCAGCTGTGGCCGAATGTGCTGACTGAACGATCCATTACCAAACCGTTAGAATGTCTCTGATTTTGATTAATACTTTTTACAATCCATACATTTTTAACATCTTTTCACACCAATGTAATTTGGTACTATACAAAGTTTGACTCCTGTGTCTTACACCATAAAACATTATTTATAGTGAAAACCTAATATTTGCATTTCCTGCATTATAACATAATGCTGGGAATCAACTTTAAAGCTGCAGTATGTAACTTTTATAAATATATATATATATATATATATATATATATATATATATATATATATATATATATATATATATATATATATATATATATATATATATATATTTTTTTTTACATAACTGTCACTCTGTCATGACAGTATGGTATGCTCCTGCCTTCTCCCGGTGCTAACTAAAAAAAACAACCCATCAGAGCCAGGAGGCGGGTCTTAATGCTGTCAATCACAATCCCATGTGAGCTGCTCATTCTCCCCTCACCCTCTTGCTCCATACTACACTGCAGCTAGCATAGCCTGTTGTGAATGCTCAGTCTAGTTAGCATAGACACCCATGATGGCAGATAAATGGTTTTCCTGTAATGGTGAGTCGTTTCTCCACCGTTAGCACATTTAGTAGCGAGTACATGAGGATGACTGACAGCTTTAAGTCCCTCCTCCTGGCTGTGATTGGTTGGTTTTGGCTGCATTTCTTCAGACCTCAATAGTAGCACAGGGAGGAGGAGGAGTCTGATCTTTCCACAAATTATCTGTCTCACAACAAACTGCCACAAAATGGTGACAAATTTAACAAATATGTAAGAAATTGCATATCTAACCTGCTGCAGCTTTAAAGCAGTAATGATGCGTTGTGTTTATTTGGGCAGGTGTAGCGGTTGAGACAAGAGAGGAAGAATCACTCTGGAATCAGGAATCAAGATCGGTTTATTCCTGTTCAAAACAAAAATACTCTCAGCACAACAGTTCTTGGGTTCTGGCTTCCTCACAAACACCTTCACCAACCAAAAGAACAAAAAATAATCACATTGGCACAGAAACTTGATAGATGTTACTAACGTGGGAAGTAAATGCCCAGTACAGTGCTGCGCTAAACATATATATATATATATATATATATATATATATATATATATATATATATATATAAAGGCTTCTCCACCAAAATAAAATCAATATAAAACAGAAATAGCCCTGCTGATTGCAAAGGTGATAACAGACAAGTCAATTCAAAGAATAGGAGTTTTAAGAAGGTTCACAAAGAAAATGAAAATAAATAAGTAAATAAAATTAACTTTGCTACACACACACTGTAGGAACAGATGATGAATGATTTAGTGATGGCAATGTTTCTTTCTGTTGGTCAACAGTTACAGTGCAATTAATTTCCTGAACTGCATGTAAATAGAGAAGAAGTCATCAGAGGTTTGCATGAGTTGTTAGACTGTGGAACAACAAGAAAATCAGAGTGAAAAACTTAATTAATGTTAAGTATGTGTAATTAATTACACAATCAGGAGTAAACTGCTCTATGAGAAAAGGGCAAAACAAAAATATGAGCGTTTGTTCTTTCAGTGAAAGCTTATTCACAGCAGTCTACTTTTCTTTTCTTCCCATGTTGCTTCATGAATTCTTCTTTTCCAAGCTGAACCAGGGAGAGGAGGCTGGTGAATTAGAGCTGCAGCTGAGGACGAAGAAGAGAAGGGAGAAAAAGGAAGAGCCTTCATCTTCATCACTTCATCTCTGCTGAGCCGGGTCGCAGGAGTCACGGGGCTATCATGCATGTCAGGCGGCCCAGCCTTTAATCACAGAGGAGATGCTCTTCTACTTTTTCTTCCGTTGCCTCATCACTTACCCCAGATCAGCCGAGCAATCTGCCAGCTCCCTGTCCAACCGGCTGCTGAGTCAGCTAACAAATGGGTGTCTGAAGATTTGCCCGCTGAACGCCCTGTGATTACAGAAGTGACACTCTCAGACAGAGCCACGGATAAACAGGCAGGATTTACTGTCCGTTTGGGTGACAGAAATCAAAGCCTTAGTGGAAACCAAAAAGCTTTTTCTAGTTTGTAAAGTTGCTGATGCGTAAAAGTTAAATAGTCAGTGAACTGAACTGAAGTGTCTGCACTCCTTGAGCTTTTCCACATTCTATCATTCTACATAACACAATGCTCAGATTCACAGTATTAACACTTTTATTGTTGACAGAATGATTATATTGTCTCTGGTCACAAAAAGAATAATTATTATACTTTTGATTTATTAAATAATTAAGCAAAGTAAAGAAACGGATTTGAACTCAAGCTACACAAAGGGAATTCTCAAAGGACTGGATAAAAACTGAACTACGTCAAAGCTGTCTCTCATTCACTGGAAAAGTAAACTCAGCTCACTGGCACAATTTAGAGTTTCTGTATGTCTGACTGGAAGCTGAGGGAAACTTAGCAAAAGAAGAACAAACTCTGAGTTAGCCGCCTGGCCTTTCTGATGAGTTTGGACAGTCGGTGCAGTTCCCACAGTCCCATCTGAGTCACTTCAGGATATGAATCTACTTTGATTTAAACCATTCCATTGTAGCTCTGGCTGCATGTTTATGGTCCTGCTGGAGCAAAAGACATCTGCCTCAGTGTTAGCATTTTACAGACTTTAGTAGATATTCTTCCTCGTTTGCCCGATAGTTACCTTCACCCAAATAGTGAGGCATCCCACAGTTTTCATCAGATTTTTATTGTGCAAGAAATGTTTTAAAATCATGTACCATTTTCTTCCACTGCACAGTTTGATCTACTCTGTCTTTATCTGGCTCATAAAATTCCAATAAATGAGATTGAAGTTAAAGTCGAGTTTGTTGGTGGTTTTACCGCCTCACCACGTTATCAGAAATACGACAGTTTTGACTCTGTTTACGCATTCAAATAAGGAAACGTTCCGAAATAAATACATTTTGAGCAATACTATATAAAGCACTAATCTAATGCATGAAAACTGTCAGAACAATTTGTCCTTTCAACTGAGTAAAAAACATCAAAAACAGCAGAAATCTGAGGTTATCAACTTGTGTGCTAATTTTATTGTTAGAGGAATTTTTGATGTGTTCCTGTAGAACTAGAAATGTCTTTTATGCAGCAATCAGCTAGTTTAAAAAAGAAAAGAAAAACATATATAAACGATGTTTGCAAGATTTTTCAGAAAATTATTTATTCTTTATTTGATTGCTAATAGGGGCATTTAAAAATAAGAGACAGTATATCTGGGGGTGTTTTGGAGCTCCATGATGCCACAAAAACATTTGCAAGATCATACTGTTTTTTTGTCGCTGCTTCGGCTGCTTTTCTGCCAGCTTTCCTGTATAAATCACAGGTTGAGGTTTTTTAATGTATGCCACAGCCTCGCCTTGGGACTTCCAGGCATCATGAGCAGTGAGATGACGATGCCTTAGAGGAAGAGGATCACACTGTCTCACTCTTTAAACATCCTCATTAGCAGCTTTAAGTTGCAAGCTGCACAACACTTTAGAACCAGCGGCTGCATTTAGCTATGAACTTCTGATTAACTTGGTCTGATTTAAATAGACCCACTTAGGACTAATCTATATAATCAGGCATTACACCCCCGTGTCTCATTCAGCATCAAAATGTCAATGTGAGCATTAGTCAAAGATGAGCACTCAGGAAAGGTTTCATTTCAAAATATTGCATTAATCTAGTTGGACTTATGAGGCAGAGCTGCAGCAGCAGAGAGAGTTGCAGCAGAATTATCCCTCAACCGGAGCTGGACTGGGTCAAACCTTTTGGCTCGTACTGTGTAGGAAACCATTGATTTTATGCACAGTAGTACATAATGGACATTAGCTTGAATATAAGTGTGTATTAATTTATCAAATAAACATAAACATAGACTGAAACCAAATGATTCAGCAAAGATCTGAATCTAAGTTGCCGTATTCAGTAATTGAGTGATTTTTCAGCTTATTTTCTTTCTGACAGCTCCTCTAAATGTTGTGGACGTCTTAATACACACGCACATGCAAACCCATTGCACGGTTGCTACTCTGACAGCGTACACTGACCTGACAGAACATTGGACCCCCCTAGCTCTGCCCTTGGTGTGAAATAGTTTTAATTTCAGCATTAAAGCCATGATTTTGGACCGCTAACCTTCAAGCTAATATTTGTGTAACAACACCTTGTAAGCTGGGATTTGTGTATTTTTTGTGAGGCAGCAGTACTGGCCGCTGCTACACTGTGTAAAAATGTTGTAAAGCTTTATTTACTTTTAAAAATGGAGGTAAATTAAGAAGCAGGTTTATTTTTCCATGTGACTCTCTCCTTTCATCTTTGACAATGATACATTTTTTTTCGTTTACCATTTTCTCGGTCTCTGTTTAAAAACTCATTCATAATACATTTGGAAAACTAATCCATAAATCACAAATATGAAACATGCAGTCTGCTAAATGTTCTGAGGTAGCAGCCTTTAAAAATATCTCACATTTACAGTCGCAGAATTTAACAGGCATGTAAAAGTCAGAGTGACAGGAGCTCCTGTCATGAGCCATATTTTCTTCTTGTACTATTTGACAGCATCCACAGAGCTAAGCTAGGAGCTAAAGCACTCTAATCATAAATGCCTTAATCAGCAGGACATTTTATGAGGTGTTACACGAGTTGCTTTTCCTTCATCTATAATTACATTGCTTAAAAAAAGTTTAGAATGCCAAGCTGTCGTTTATCTGACTCCTAATAATTAAGCTATTTGGAAAGAATATTTTTACAGAACTAATATTTTCTTAGCTGTTTCTAATAATGTTAAGTATTTCTTGGCTCATGGTCTTTAGAGCGAAATTCCCCAGAGGTTTGAGTCTTCGTAATTCAATGATTCCATCTTCCCTCAGATCAGGTGTTGCACTGCATGAGAAACATTTTTGTCAACTTAAACATAATGATTTAAATGCTGTGTTACCACAAATATCCAAATTAATCATTCACTGTGAGTGCTTCCAAATTATTTTTGCACACTTAGGAGTCAGTGCAGGGCGATGACCTGTTAAAGAGAAAGTACCTGCTCCTTAATTGCATTGTCTGCTCAGTAAAGGTCTGGAAAACAGTGCTTGTGATGAAATGGCCATGCATGGTCATGCATGGCTTGCTTGGCAGCGACAAGGAGAGCTACGGTTCACTTATACCACATTTGGACCTGCTGAGCACTGCAAATATTTGAAATGTCAATCTGTTTGATAATGTCACCAGGCTCTGGAAAGCAGACTCTGCACTAAAGGCGAGTCCGGTGCATGAATCTGAGCTGCCCTGTTCCCCCACATCCCCTGTAATGTTTTTGTTGACTTCTCTCCTTTTCTGTAGACGCATCGGGACACGTTACGAGCAGCAAGCAAGCAGTGAGGTTACCATGTTGCACATGACTTGTGAAAAACTACGTAATGTTGATTATAGAGGTTTTCATAAGCTGAGGTGTAAAACAACCAATGATATGACGTGAATATCCAAGGGACCTTTTTTTTTGCTCACTGAAAATAAACACTATTATGTCTTGTTTCAGACTGAAAAGTCAGTTTGTCCATCTGCAAAATCATACATGTGAGCAGCATTGAAGAAGAAATTCAACATTTGAACGTATTTTAGTTGTTGGCAACCAGACATTTAGACATTTTTGTTGTCCGCCATTTAGACTGACAGCATCAAAAATAAATAAATAAAAAATCTATTTTTAAATGAAATTGACATAGGCTAGTTTAATTTTTATGCAGTTTAATTAATATTCAGCAAGTTAAACAGAGAATCCAGATCCCATCATACATCAAGCAGATGAATACATTCCACAAGTCACATGATCAACAGCCGAATGTTGGCCGTCGGCAAAAACCATAAAGGAGTCAGGAAGAAGTAGGAGGTCGATGGTTAGTTTTTGTGTTTTTTCGGTCAATGTGCAGCTGGCTCCACCAGAGCTTTCACAGCATCACAGTTCATAAAAGGTTTTGTCATTACAACGTGTTGTATCATAACTCTTCTGTAAAATCGACAACTATAATTTCCCCAAAACAGCAAGTAGGCGGGGCTTGCTCTAACCGCTGAATGTTAAGCACATCTCCATTGTGGCTACATTCAGAACTCCAGAATTTTTAAAACGGGATACTGTATTCATTAGCATATGCTGCAGTTTGTTGGAAGTTTTCTATATGTCAAATATCGAAACAAACCCCAATATTGTGATTATCTATAAATACTCCGTAGACAGAGCAATTTCAGCTGTACCACCAACATTTTTGACTCCACACTCCCAAAAGACGGTTCCTACGTCACACACAGCTCCAGATTGAGTGTTGATAGCAGCTGAATGTGATACAGCAACCCGACAGACACGCTGACTCCAGCAGCCTGAACACCCAGTCAATGTCTGAGGATTTCTGCCATGATTGCATTTATGGAAATAATGCTGTTTCTAGAATCAGTACAAATGTTAATGTGTGCCATCCTGCATGCGGAGAGTGGAGTAATCCATCACTTTGTCTATTCAGCTGAAACAAACTGGATTGGCGCGTGTGTTCTTTCATACTGGCTCTTTTCCCTCTCAGTGTGCTCTGATCAGAGCTGAGGAAAAGTCCACATAAAATACTTCGATGTGCAGAGAAAGTGTGTGACATGCTTCTGATTGCAGCTTTAAAATAAAGAGTTGTTTATGTCGGGTGTGTGTTATGATGAGGCTCATCACCAGTTTATAAAACTTCTTATCTTTGAACATAGATAAGATAGTAAACGTTGATATTTCCATGACTGATTTCCAGCTGAAAATGAGACACAATTCACTCATTTTTCTCTTGAACATCCTCAAAGCCTGTCCATACATACAGCCTTCTCTATCCTTGTGAGCCACTTAATGATAATGGTGACAGACATGTTAATCTCCCAGCTGCAGGATGTGAGAGAACCCAACACAGTCACAGATCAAAGAGAGATATTGGGCTCCCTTTTCATTCAGTGCATCATATCTGCCCTCTGACAGTGATATGAACCACTGAGGCACAATAAGTTTCCCTCAGGCTCATTTCCCCTTTTCATTCATCTACTTAATAGAGACAAAAAATGGGACATCAGGAGAAAGAAGGAGAGAGCAAGAAAGAGAGAGAGAGAGAGAGAGAGACATCTGTACATTCAAATGTCTAAAGCTCTACAGGGTGGAAGGGGAAAAGCTGAACTCGAACCTGAGCATACTGAGCATCACCCATAAATTAGTTCATCACACACAGCCAATCAAAAGCAACAGACTTATTTCAGAAATATCCTGTCAAATAATATAATGACCTACACATTACTGAGCACACGCCCCTGCCTCACATGGTGTCAGCAGTTTACATATTAGCTCCAAATGTATTTTCTTACCTTGTTATTCAACAAGGAGTCAGTTGTTACCTTACCTTGTTATTCAACAAGGTAAGAAAATAATGAACTAATGAACTAACTGTGAACTAATTGTTTTTGTCATCAAACAGTCACTAAGGTACTTTATATTATCGTTATTTTACCAGGAAGTCCTGTGAGATTAAACCTCTGTGTGGAGAGAGAACTGGCCAACAGGCACAGCAGTGTACACTATGCAAAATAATTAAAAAAGACTGATAACCTAATTTAAGATAAATAAGTTAGATAAACATTAGATAGATAAATATTCAGGTAATACTTTATTTGAAGGGGTGTGCATAAGACTGACATGACATCTGTCATAAACAACATAAACAAGTCTTTATGAATGTTTATGACAGTTGTCATGAAGTGTCATTTGGTAAATAATGACACTTTTAATGAAAAGTTCATTAAAAATGCCAACTTTGCATTAAATTATCATTTACAAAATCACGTACGTCATTAATAGATTTAGATTATCTATCTATCTATCTATCTATCTATCTATCTATCTATCTATCTATCTATCTATCTATCTATCTATCTATCTATCTATCTATCTATCTATCTATCTATCTATCTATCTATCTATCTATCTATCTATCTATCTATCTATCTATCTATCTATCTATCTATCTATCTATCTATCTATCTATCTATCTATCTATCTATCTATCTATCTATCTATCTATCTATCTATCTATCTATCTATCTATCTATCTATCTATCTATCTATCTATCTATCTATCTATCTATCTATCTATCTATCTATCTATCTATCTATCTATCTATCTATCTATCTATCTATCTGGTACTTTAGACTTAAATGAGATTGTTTGACAAAACAAAGTGAGATTATTTCGCTCTGTTTATGTCTCCTTTACAGAGTGGCTCGCTCTTGCTCAGCCATTTTGTGAGTGAAAAAAAAGCATCCATTCTCTTAAATCACCAATGCATGAGCAGATGATAGACTAAGAATGAATTCTTCCAACGGTTATTGATTTCTATTTCAGTTAGAATTTAATCAAATATTTCTTCCTTGGAATAAGGTTTTATTATTGCACATTTCTGGTGTTGCTGTATGAAGAAATAAACACCATATTTTGGAAGGAAATTTGAATTAGTCAAAACTAATGAACACATTCCAAGTTGTTCATAAAATGAATCTGGGTTCTCAATATTCACAATTCATTCTGAACTCTGACATCATTTTAATTGTTCTATTTTTATCTAGTTTATTTTAGTTTAATCAACAATGTGAATTCTGATTCCCAACACTCCTCAAGTCTTTTAGCTCTCAGGTAATTTCAGACTGACACAGAACAGTCCACATGCCTGGACGCTCTTCTGGTTGTGGTTGTCTAATGTCAGTTTGTCCTGTGGGAGGAGGCTGGGTCCACATTGGATTCATGTGGACGGAGTGGCCAGCGGCGGCCAGCGGCGGTGTGGGTCTCCTGGGCGGCTGCTGCTCACACAGAGCACACAAAGGCAGCTGCTGTGATTGGATTCAGATCAGGTGTCTCAGAAAGGCTGAGCTCAATGACAATGAGGGTTTCCTCAGAGACCGCGGCCGTGTGGATCCATCGCTTCCTGCAGCCGGCTGAGTTTACACAGCAGCAGCCAGACAGAAGGGCTCTCTCTCTCTGATGTGGCCTCGTGGCCCCCCGGGTCCTTGGCCTGCCATCACAGCCACCTCTTTGTTTAAATGTGACATTCTAAAAAGCTGAACAATATTTCTTTCATACATGGTGTTTTTTTTTGTTTGTATTTCCCACCTAACAGAGAGGTCTGGCCCATATCAGGTCAGCACTGCTGGCACGTCAACCGGTGTTTTAACCGGTACTGGGTCAGTTCTGGCAATAATGGCACAGATTTTATTATGGCATACCACAATGGCCCGATAATGGTTTGGTCTATGTGACCCGAATCTGTAGATACCATATGGGTTGATGCATGTGCTTGTTGTGAACCTCAAATAATTAATTCATATCTTTCTTTTGTACATTCAGTGATGTCATTCTTACTTTCGATCAGTCTTCTCCCCTGTCCACATCCAAGTATGTCCAGATCTTACTTTTGTTGGTCATTCTTTTCACTGTTATTTGTCCCCAAACTGTGTTGTTATGTTTTCCGATATTATGTTTTCCAATATTTAGTACAATTTTGAAATTGCAGTGTTTCCATTAAATGCAAAATTAAATCAAAACCAAACATGAATAAATTTGTTCATGCGATAAGTCATTAAAAATCATGGGGCTCCATCTTCCTCCTACCACTCCACTTCCTGTCGTCTTCTTTTTGGTTTTTTTGCCAGTAAGATTTTGAGTAGTTTTACCAAAGGATCAACAAAAGCCAAAAAGACCATGTCTTATTATGTAGTAAATGTAACTTGTGGTTGTCTGGTGTAAAACTGATGCATAGGTAATCAGTCTCTGTTCAGAGTCTGTAGTTCAGTTTAATAAATAAATCAGACCGCAGATGCTGACAGATTCACTGCTACAAACAGCTTAGGGGCCTAGACATACAACGGTCAGCTAACTTCATTTCAGTCATAACTTATCCTCAGCACAGATGATGCTGAGAAAGAGTCCAGCTAACACCACACTTCCAATCTAATCAGCAGGCTGACTGCTAGAAAAGGGGACAGATGTGGAAGTAATCATGGTCTGCTTGTGTTGGCAAAGCTTAACTTGAAAGTAAACTCTGCAGCCATCATCACTTTGCAGAAAGAAGAACCCACATGAAAGGAGAGGGCTGCGCCAAAAGGAAGAGTTTACTAGATCAAGAGAGAAGTTGAAACATGTGAGTGAGCTCCTTCTAAACCCAGAACACATTAAACTGTTCTGATGTGTTTGCATTTGAAGTGACAAAAACAACATTTTCTGTTGCTCAGCTTCAACCTAAATAAAAAGCCTAAAAAATATGTCACATCTAAGCTCAGAGGGACATAAAAAATGAAGTTTTTCTAAAGGTCACAACTGATAAAGCACAGAATGAATATTCTACAAAGTCATGTCACATGTTATTACCCTCATTCAATTCAAGGCATGAAACCCTGCAGCCTGTTGTGGTGAAATAACGTCCACAGTATGTCAAGTCATGTTGCATATTATTTCACTACAGCACAACATTCTGGCATGTTGTGTCATTTTTTTATACTATGTAACGTGACAGGATGGCATGATGCCCTGCAGTTTTATCCTAAAGACAAATCAAACAGCATGCAGAAGTTTGCCTGAAGTTATGTTCTGTTTGTTCTCATTTCTGTATCACAATATTGTTTTAAAGTGCTTATGATTCACACTGGGAGCTCAAGAATCCATGGATGAATTAACTTTACCTGTTAGTCAAAACAAAAAAGTTTATTCAAAGTTCTACTAAATGCTGTGTAAACTTTTTTAATGACTCGAAACTTGTGCTTTTATGGTCATAAATAAACAAGAAGGAAAAATGCATTGTACAAAATGTTCATACAAATATGTACAATAGGGTTGAGTGCATTCACTCATGAGGGACATGGATGGAATGGATAGAATCTAAACTTCGTGGTGGAATGTATATACAACAAATTCAGGGATCTTATTTAAAAATGTCTTGGATATAAACACAGCCAATCACAAAGGGGTAATTAACAGTGCTAAGACCCTCCCCTTGGCTCTGATTGGTTGTTTCTGACTGAGCAGTGTACAGACGAGTTAGATTTTTTTAATTGTTTGTCTCATAATAAACTGTCACAACACTGCCAGTAAAAAAAAAAAGAAAAAACTCCCCTGCAAAAAACAACTTTTTAAATAAAAATTATCTATACTGCATTATTCTAACATGGTATTTTATGTCAATTTGTAATAATATGATTTTGCTTCCACTGATAACTTAGTGGGCTGCACAGTGGCGCAGTTGGTAGAGCTGTTGCCTTGCAGCAAGAAGGTTCTGGGTTTGATTCCCGGCCCCGGTCTTTCTGCATGGAGTTTGCATGTTCTCCCTGTGCATGCGTGGGTTTTCTCTGGGTACTCCGGTTTCCTCCCACAATCCAAAAACATGACTGTTAGATTAATTGGTCTGTCTAAATTGCCCCTAGGTGTGTGTGCATGGTTGTGTGTCCTGTGTGTCTCTGTGCTGCCCTGCAACAGACTGGCAATCTGTCCAGGGTGAACCCTGCCTCTCGCCCGGTACGTTAGCTGGAGATGGGCACCAGCAACCCTCCTGACCCCACTGAGGGACAAGGGTGAAAGAAAATGGATGGATGGATGATAACTTAGTGGCTGTTTGTTATGAAGATAAATATCTATTTTAACATGTCACTTGGGATCCCTAGTCAGAATGTGCCCAGGGTCAGAGGTCATCAGGATTCATCCATGGTGTATATAATATTTACAACAAGTTTTCAAATCATTTTAAACTCACAGACAAAGTCTCTACCTGCACAAGATTCAGGTTCTTCATCTTTATGGAACTTCTGTGTCAGAGGATTCATAACTTTGTTTTATGAACATGAGTTTTTTTGCTTTCTTGGATCACAGCACAATATAAGCTTTAATTTTGGAAAGAAAACCACACTTTGGTTGTTTACAGGTGCCAGGCTCCGCCTCCTCCCCACTCATACACACAAACAGAGCCGCCTTCAGTGTGTCATAATATTTAGACCCCAGTTAGAGGAGATGTCAGCAGCGTGTTTCTGGACCTGTGCTTGCTGGGATTTATGGGCCATTTCATGCTCCCATTTCCTTTAGTAGGTAATACACGTCACTTTTATAACACTGCTGAAGTTGAAGTGTGGAGGTGAAATGTTAAGTGATGCTTCAGCGATATGCAAAAAGAAGAGATTGGTTTAGGCTTTAAGTGGATAATCCAGCACTCATCCAGCCTCCAGCCGGTGCCCAGCTCCAACAGAGCAGATCTGTGTCCTTGATGAGCCCTTGCAGTGGATCACAGCCTCCAGGAGGACAACTTTCCACAGAACTGACACTTCAGTCATTTTCCCAAAGAATTTCATTTCTTATTTGCATCATAAAGTAAATGTATCTATCATCTCTTGTTAACCAATAGTTCTATATGTTATGGCCAAATGTTAGCAATTGGGTAAATTTAAAAACCTCTACGGAGTCCACGCCTCCAGAAAGCAATCGTTTCTCAACAGCTGGCAATCCAGACCCTATGTGCAAAACAGAGTGCAGAACGAGGGAGTGCATTTTACCAAGCAGCAGGAAATATTCCATGGAAAGAAATATAAATGTTGAAGCCATAAAATTGCAACCTTTTAGACAGCATTGTACAAATGTGTCGGTCATTAATTATTATCTGTATTTAAGAGTATTTTGCATAGAAACATCAGTATTTCTGTTGGTGCAGTGAGTGTGTGTGTGTGAGAGATGTGTGTCTGTGTAGAAAGGCGAAAGAGAGTTATAATAACCACTCGTCCTTTAAATTCAACCATAAACTTTTAATTAATCAGATGGACTTGAGTGGCTCAAGCAGTAGCTGCATTATGAGCGGCAGCAGAGGAGGTGTTGGGGTCATGGTGGTGTCTGCCAGGGACACGACGCTCTGTGGAGGTTTTCTGCTGGATCATGAACTGCTAACCTGGCAAAACACTCTTGACCTCTGACTCAGACTGCGTGGAAACACCGCTGCTCTGCGGACTGGCAAACCATTTAAACTTGCTGACTTCTATCATTTTCTGCGCAATGCCAAGAAAGGTATCCATGAATCAATTCAATTAAAAGAAACATATCTGTCATGTTCATTTAATAGCACATTGGACAGTGTTAGTGTTCAGTGTGGGAGCTGTAACATGGATTGATGGAGCTGAAAGATATCCTGGCAGATTAATAGCATTTAGTTTGATTTCATTACTCTGGATTAGGGTCTAGAGGCCCAGAAGATGTGGAAACAGCAGTGAGAATGTATACAGCAGCAGTTAGCCTCCTTTAAAGCTCTGGCTTAATGCAGGCTAATGGAATGTCTTTGATGTGCATGAATGAAAGAAAATTAAGGTTAAAATGACACTTTTTAAACCTGCTCTGTTATCCAACCATTGTAACCTGTTGTCCTCTGTTGATAGCATGCTGACTTCAAACTAACCTTTAACTTTGAACACTTGCCAAACTTAGACTTTTATTTGCTGTGATATTTAGAAAGAACTATGCATTTATTTACTTCTTTTATTCATCTTTTCCAGATGTCCAGAAAAACGATACATAATTCCAAAGCCACATTATAATGGAGTCTCTCCTCAGTGAAACAGCCTGAAAACGCGGAGTCCTGGTCAGATATTTGCTGAATTTCAATGTACAGGGCAAGCAGCACTACTACAGAATGTTCCTCTGGATGGCGTAGCGCCTTTTCATAAAATTTGCTTTGTTGAACTCCCTGTTTCCTTCTTAAGTGCCTTAAATTTTCATGGCACAAATCCAGCAAATTGTTAGAAGCATTCCTCAGAGAATCTGGTCCAGAGTGACACAATAGCATCCAAGAATTGCTGCAAATTTGTCGGCTGGACCTGGATGATAAAAATCTAAAGTTCCACCACATCCCAAAGGTTTACTGTTTGCTAAAGATACAATGAACTTACCATAATGTCCAAGAAACCATGATCTGATCTTTGAGTCTGGGTGGATTGCTCATAAAAAGATGGGTACACTGTGGCCATAAAGGGATGAAGATGGTCCACAGCAACATTCAGGTAGACTGTGGGATTTAATCAAGGCTCAGTTGATTCTAGGGGACTAGGCAGTGTCCTCCACACCATTGTACCACCATAACGTCTGCTGCCTTGATATTTTCTTTTCTTTGTGCCATTTCCTTTAACCTTCCCACAGTCTTAGTGCAATACTCAGACAGAGTACGGTAGATGTTATGGTCGGACTATATGGAAGTGATGAGGTTGTCCAATCAGATCATCAGTTCCCAAAATCATGCACAAGGTTTTCTCCAGAGAAAAGGAGAGCAGGGATACAAAGTAAGTATAGGATGAAGTGATTGGTTAGGTTTGGCTGACAGGATGAGGGGAGGAGAGAGCTTGGAGAGGGGCGGGGCCAGAACAGACATTCTGGGTAGGGCTTGGAACCCATCCGATAACTATTTGCGGTCTAATTTGGATTTGATGATTTTTGTTGTTTAGATACAATTTCGAGAGGCACTGAGGAATCCAAGATGGCTGCTGGATATGTTCATCTTTTCTGACTTCCATACATTTTTTAATAAAACAATGTAAAATCACATGGTGCAAACTTTACTAATACATTGCTGAGGAAAATGACTGCAGTCCTAAGCAGTCCCCTCTGATGTTACCAGACGGTAAACATACTTCTGTCTTTCAGTTACCTTACATAGTACATGTACTGTAATAAGGAATGGTTGCTTTCATATAGCCACCAGCTTGCTCTTGTTCAAGTTATAAATGTTTCCTGTGTTAATGAGGACTCTGACTTAGTATAAAACGTCTCTTGGTTTTTCTTGACTGTAATGATCGACAGTTGCCTTATGATCTTTCTCCATCACGACCTTGTGAAATTTCAATTTTCAGGATAAACCTCTGTTTGCTGTCAAGAAGTTCTACTAACAAGATCCTCTGAGGATGCTGTCAAATATTTCACTATGTTTAGTCGAAGTGCTTTCACTCAGAGATAGGATTTGCTTGAGTCAGAAACGTGTTTCTGAAAGGCATTTTCTTATGTCTACAAGGCCCTAAATCTAACCACAAACTTTACCTGCCACTACCTTTTTCCTCATTCTTTGTTTTTGGGATGATTTAGCTGGAGTTTGAATGAACCCTGTAGAATTTTTTTACATGTTTGGAAGGTCATTCTGCCATTTGATTGAAGTGTTTGGGAGCCGGGGAGATTCTCTACGTTCGGGACTTCAACCTTTAAACACTGAACTTTGAGACTTCTGTCTTAAACAAAGGCAACAAACCAGGTGAGTAGTTTTACATACATGATGATAATGACTTAAACTCATTAATTTCATCCAATCATTCATAGAGCTATGATCAACAGTCAACGAGTTCCTACTGGAAATGCCGGCCAGATCTAAGCTATTGCATTTCTATATTGTCTCTGTTTCCTCCTGTTTATGACATCAAACAGTTAATCAGACTCAAAAATATTCAAAAGAGCAATAAACTGGCCATGTAGGAAAGTAACTACAAGTCAAAGAATGTGTTTTAAACTATGATCATGAGGCTGTAGAGTTTGATAAGGATGCAGAGTAGTGCTGTCATGTTTGGAGCATCGTGTTGTGCTCTTGGAAGTCCATTTTCTGCTTTCGAAGAGTTACAGTCATCTAACAATGTTAGAAGGAAATACGACTGTGGTGAAGAGCAACACATCCTGCCAGTAAGAATCCATCTCTCTTTACAGTGGCCTTGTACTGGATACTAAGAAGTCACACTTTAGCCAGGCAAACCCAGACATGACCTCATGAAAAATGATCACATAGACCTTGTGTGGTCCATCTTTTATATCTACAGTCTGATAATCCATATATTCGTCCCCTTAATCAGTCAAAAGTGTCTGATTTATCTTTTTTCAATCTAAGGAAGAGAACTGAACAAAGAATGAAACCAATTCCTGAGTTATGAAGCTTGCAGCTGAACTTCAGCATTTAAACTGGATGTGACCTTTGATTGTCACAAACAACTAATCATGTTACTGTCCACCTATAAACAATGCCTTAGTTACTTTAGCAAATGTACCAGTAGAGGCTGAGGTGCATATTATGAGGTGTGCCCAGTGTGTGCAGAAGAGACAGAATTAAAACTTGTGATTTTTCTAATAAGAGAAAAAAAAGCATGGATTCTCAAAACAAGAAGAATGACCATGCAGTGAGCATTTGATCTTTTTATTGGATAAAGTTACAAAAACAACAATATACCTTTGTGAAAAGGCATATTGCCATGTCTTTTCACAAATTCAGAAAGCCCTGATGATGACATCATGGATGCACTTAATGCAACACCTCTAACACTCTGCTTCCTTGTGTGATATCATGGGAAAATGTTTGAAAATTAATTCTTTAAAAAGAACAACCAAGACAGAAATCGCAAGTCATATACTCTCTCTTAGATCTGTACTTGCAAACTTCCCAGCAAAATGAAAATGAAATGAGTTACAGTTAGTAGGTCATAGACTTCTCTGACAAACAAATGATACGCCCTGGTCTTAATGCACTTCCTACGTTCTGTGCACAGATGTAAGGTGGGTGTTTTATAACTCTGTAAAAACACTTGGAAACAACAATACCTCATCTAACAAAATCCTCGTCTCAAACAGGAAATTTACTTACAAGCTTAATTTTTCTATGTGATATAAATGCTGCAATGTGTAAATTTCATCGTCAATATGTCACATTATTCTGACACTAGACTGTAGCCTTATTAGCATGGGATAAGCATAATAACTGAATGACTGCCAACTGCTTATGTGGTGCATTCAACCGATAACCAAAGCCTGAGATTTTGCTGAAATTTATGGACATCACGACTCATTGTGATTCTATTTTGATAATATGAAAAAGCCAGAACGCAACAGGAAATAAAGCTGAGAGATTGTACATACGTACTTCATACAGATTGGTTTATATTCATTTCCATACAGAGTGACGACACTGTAAACCACCACAATTCTAGTAGAAAGCAAATTCTGACAGAGAAGCATGTTTACCATATACAATTAATCTATTTGGAGGGTAATTCAGCAACACATATAATAAGTTGCTAAAATAATTAGCTTCACACAGAAAACGGTTCTCAAATCCACCAGAGTTCTCAACCCTTAAAAGCAAACAAACTTTTAATCAGAATTTATCAGCACATTGTGATTTGACCAAAATGAAATGTAGAAGCTTTGATGATGCTCCTAAGGCTTGACTTCATAAGGGAGACCAACCCCTGTCTGATATTTATTTATACATATCCATCTGTGTGTTATACAAGAATCCCTGTATAAAAGGCTATCATCTTAACAGTTCTCCGTTGGTTTATGTCTTTTGTCACACTTAACTGTTTCAGATCATAAAACACATTTCATTGTCAAACGAGATGTAAAACCCTTTTCCCATCAATAAGAGCCACTGGTCAAACATTTTGTCCACTGCTAAGCTTGTGTTTGTAATTCAGAGTTCAGTCGTTGCTGTGCTTCCAGTTGCTGTTCTGATGCCAAACCAAAGCTTAAAATCACAGCCGATTACTTTATCATTCAGAATTTAATTTGCCAAATTATATCTGTCTATTAAATATTAATATGACTTATCCACCTCTAGCTTGTGAGTCCAAGCTCAACAATTCTAAAGATTAAATGGAAAAATTTTCATTTAGGGGTGAAAGTTGTAAAGAATTCTCAACCTTTGTGGTTTCTACGGGACAGCAGTCAGACAGAGCTTCTGTTTTTTGCATTCTGTGTAAGAAACTCAGACTTGTGTGGTATTCTTGCAGCATTTCATGTCTAATCACAGCATTAGTGGACCACAGTGGGTCTGACAGGAAGAACCAGCAGTGTTTTCAGTCTGAAGCAGCTCAGTGAGATCCCTCACCATCTCCCCCCTTTATTGACCCACCACCATATAGAAAGTTGGGGGATTGCTCCTCTCATGCATCACTGCTCTGCCTCATTCGCTCTCAGGTAAACATTGTGTGTGTGTCCCCCAACCCCCAGATTCAGTTGGAGAATCCACCCCCCCAAAAAATTGAGCTTAAACTGACCAACCTGTACATCTCAATACTCCCAGCAGTCTGAACAATGGCAGTTAGCTTCCTCCAAAATTGTCTCACATTAGAGCCCATCTGTCTTCATTGGACCTGCAGGATGGATCCTCAGCATGCCAAGACAGGACAGAGACTTCAGCCATCTATCTTGATCTGTTAGCTGAAGAGACTTTCAGTCTCCAGATATTATGACTGGTTACCAAGGACAGTCTCTCTCCCATGGCCATCATGCCTTTTTTCATGTATGAGGGATGGCGATTGCTGTAAACCTCCAAGGTCCAGCTTGACCTCAAGGGTTTTCTTTTAAAAGGGTAAAATGAAAGGAAACACGAGTTGAATTCAACAATCCAGAGACACACAGGAAGTGAAACGTGCAGGAAAAAACAACATTCATGTAAGCATCTCCTACAGCAGCCAACGCAAGCAAGTCAGTTTCCAAGTTTTACTGTGACCTGACATCAAATATGTTACTAACATTGGATTAATCCTGGAAGGCAGAAGCTGGGTTTTTACAATCAGTTGTCATTTACATGCTGCCTGAAACACAAAACGTCTTGAGTTACAATCAAATTAAGCAATTCATCTGGGCTTTGGCTCATCCTTTCATTTCATGTCTTCTATCTAAATGACCCTGTCCCAGTAGTGTGTTATCTGCCTTCTTCTCTTTTCCTCTTTCCCTCAGCCTGCCTGCCTGGTCTTTTCTCACAGCTGCACCTGCTACCAATCACCCACCTGCTCCCCATCTGGTAACTGCTACAACACATTGCTGAATTCTCCTGGTTTGCAGTTTCTTCATTTCCTGCTCATGTTGTCTGATGGTTCCTGTTTCCCTCTAAGGCCACCTCAAAGTTTTTCTATTGCCTTTTGTTAAAGTTTTAGTTCTGCCTCTGACTATGCCTCCACTTGAGTCCTACCTCAACCACAGTCTTACACGACACAACCAGCATAAATTGAATCCTTTATTGTTTGAAGATGCAAAGAATCAACAGATTAAAACCTGAGAGGAAAGGTCCTAAATGAATTCTTTGTTCTCGTCTGTGGCTGTAAATTGATTTCTTGGTGTCCAGGCGAGTGCGTGATTTTGAAATAATGGCTGGTAGATGGAGAGGATTTCATTTGCGAGCTCCTCTCATCCAGATGAAGGCCAAGGAGGGTCACAGTTCCCCCACAGAGAGGCCCTGCCAAATGACGCTCTCTTCCCATAAGAGGGAAAGACAGAGAAGGTAATTTCATACTTGTTTATACCCCACATTTCCTGGCTCTCCTCATATCACAGCAAATTGATTTCACTCCTCATATTGCACCGATCCTCCAGTTTCATCCACTCGATCCTAAAATTAATCATGGTAATGTCTCCTCTAAGTGAAAAGACAATTAATTTCCACTGCCACACTGATCAAACTAATAACGGGGTACAAGTATGGAGAAAATTGGAAATCATTACTAAGCGAACATTATCTTTATTATTTGTAGCCATTTTTGAGCAGAAATGAAGCGGCAGCAGTGCAGGCAGAGACGTTGAAGTGTGTCTGACTTTTAGTGAGATCCTGGAGAAGGCATTAAAAAGGCCAGAGGCCATTGATTCCTGACTAACAGCAGAAAGAGGAGAGAAGGGGGAGAAAAAGCTCCAACAACTTTCTTTAAAAAAAAAGCCCACCATCCATGCATGTTATTAAAGTCATTGAGCTGAAATACCTCATTGAAAGACACGGGACAGGGAAGATAGGATCAGGACACTAAACTCACAAAGTCGTAACTTATTAATGTGTATTTGACTTCCATAAATCAAAATGACAACCAAAGGAAATCCTTATTTATGACCTAAAGCAAAATCTGTCTAGTCACACGCTGAGCTCCTGCTGCTCCTGGTGGCAAATAACCTTTCATCTGTTATTTCTGTCATTTATATGATTTCTCCCACCTTTTGTTACAATTTTATTCATATTTAATATAGTGAAAATAGAGAATAGAGATCTGACTTTAAAATATTGAGTTAATTTGTTACATGTGAACAGATTAAGTTTGTCAGACTTTATTGATTTAAGTTCATTTAACATGAAAACTTAAGAAATGTAACACATTTACTTGGATAAACTTAATTTGATTACTTGTAACAACAACATAACTAAAAGTTTTTCTAAGTTGGATCATCTGTTTTCTGTTTACAGTGTAATCTGTAAAGGAATGATGACACATAGATGAAGACTTCATATTGCATATAGACTGAACAAAACCCTAATATCCTTCACTTCAGTAAATAAATATTGACATTTCTTTCCTGGATCATAAGCAATAATAAGTAGAGGTTTAAAATACAAACAGAAGAAACAGGAGCAAGAGAAGAAAACATTAAATATGTTAAACTGTAAACATCAGTGTCTGCAGATACATCTGACTTTCATAATCTCATGATGGCAAAAACAAAAAGGCTGTCTGAGGCAGCAGGCCTCAGTCACTGCAGCGGTTAAACACGGTGAGAGAGTCAGTTTAAGGAAACATTCAAGGCAGAATCAAATCAGAGGCTTACTCACAAATGTCAGTTTCAAAGCTTTACTTGATCAAGAAAACAATGAGGTACAGTGTGTAAATCATCAAACTTCTAACACAGAGATGCTCTCACGTTTTATCCTTCACATGTTTATGGTACATTGGGTCAGTTCAGCTCTGGAAAAAACCCAAAACATCCTTATTTTCTGCATCCAGTTCCCACCTCATGACAGGAAACAACCCGTGAACTTTAACCTTTCCACAAACCATGAAGTCTCATGTGTCAGCTTTCACTTCAACCATCTACATGTCCATTGTTCTAAGCCATATCATGTCTAGAACAGCAACAAATTGCTGTTCTAGACAGCAATTTGTTTGCATTTATCGAATTCATTTATCAATGAATTCGATAAATGCTAAATAATTCTTAGGTTAATAAACAAAAAGGTGTAAATAAATCTTGTAGAAGTAAACTAAACACTAGATAAGTAAAACAAAGATGATAATGCAATGAGCAAATATGTAATAACATAATAATAACATTTTTCTAACAGAGTTTCATTGTTTTAGTAAAAGATCCTGATAGGATTCATACAGAAGAGCCAGTTGTGAGGCTCCCCCAAAAATATCTGAATTGTGCCACTAAATCAGATACATATCCATTTGTTTTCAAAGCGTCTGCAGTCAGAACGATCATGTTGCACTTTATCCAACTGTTACGTCATTGACATGAGACCTGCGTCATTATTCTGCATCAGCAGAAACCAGACGCAGTAAATCTGGAAGTAAACAATGGCTGAAAAATTCTGAATGTATGAAAGAAATCTGTGTCACATCACATCCCACCAGTTCTGGTTCCGACTACGCTTCCAAACAGAACTCTCTGCAGTCAATGCTCCACAAAAGGTTTAGTTGCAGTTTTTGTTATGTTCTTTCATGTTGTTATGATCTTGAGCTCCATGTCTGAATATTTTTAAACTGGATCCATAGACGGTGTGATCCATCATTACTGCCTTAAACAGTGAGCTGCTGTGTGATGGCTACGTTCTTCTTCTGCAGGTCACTTTGGGGTCACAAACCATCCACACAGAAGTCTGACACATTTAATTATGAATGACCATGCAAAAAAAAGCTTTACTTAAGTTTAACTTACAAGTAACAGTTCAGCATGATATAGGAGCTTGTTTTAAGTAAACAATTCTTGAATAAGATAATAAAAACCTACTGGTTCCATTGGCAGATTTGTTTTCACTAAAAACAAAACATTTTTGCCATGTGAAGAGTAGAATAATCTGCCAGAAGAACTTGTACTTTTTAATCTATACTCAGTAACAAGCTCCTGTGTTTTGCTGAAAGTTACTTGTAAATCAGTTTTGTCTTACTTCACTATGACTAAGACATTTCCACTAGAAACTAAACAAAAAATACTTGGTAAGATTTTGAGTTTTTGCAATGCAACTGACACTCCCTGAAAACTAACCATCCAACCACATCATAACTGGAAATTGTGCAGTAAGATCTCTTCTAATGTAGAGAAGATTTCCTGTTTCCTTATTAAAGGCTGATAGATTTGCTACCTCCTCCATCAGATTGACTCCACCAGCGTGTTTGAACGGACACACAGGGCAGTTAAAGGTTCTGGGCAGCGTGAGACGAATGGCTGGCAGAGGATAATACTGGATTTCTCCATCAAGTGAACAAACAAGCCGCGGTCTTCGTCTACCCACCTGTATACAAACCACATTTCATAAAGCATGGACACACAGGAGCTCATATTATATGTCATATGTCTTTCCTGTTCAGACTCATCATTTGCAATGCAGGAAGGTGTTATTACCCATATATAAACATAAATACTGTGTGCACTGAATAGCAGTGAATGCAGCTTCTTCTCATTTTATTGATTGAAATATGTGTACAAAGGTTTTCTGATGGTAATTATGTGGGCCTGGTACTGGTCAGTATCTCTGAGTAATTATTGCCACAAGAACCAGAACTTGTGAGAGATGCTCATGCACACTGAAGTGGAGCTGAGAACACACGTATTTTATTCTAAGTATGAATCATCAGGAGAGCTGAGCTGAGGTTGTTTCCTCAACAACCTGAAAGACTGCATCATGTATGAAGCAGCTTTTGTTATCAACACAGTAAATATCTATGGCAGAATTTGACAATGTTCAAATTATTTTCGGATCACTTTGCTTATAGAAGCTGTGGTTTCTCAGAGGAGCGGTGATACATTCAAAACTTCAAAATATTACACAATCAACTCGAATCCAAATGGCTCAACCAGACATTTTTACCATACTGATTAAAAGAAACATGAACTCAGAGAGTCTCTGATGCACTGCAACGTCACTGATGAGCTGAACATTAGTCAGTGGATCTGTGGTATGCAGAGTGTAGGGAAGCATAGTAATGGCAGCTAAATGGCTTCTATGTTTGTTCTTGGATTGTGGTTCCATTTATTTCCTGTTTCTTTTGTAGAAAATCTTTCTTCTCTCAATGGGTAATATCTGAGGTTTGGTCAGACAGTCCCTCTTGCTTAGAGAGGATACTAGCAGAGAGAAATGAGCCGTAAGTGTCCTAATAGCAGCCGAGATGAGAGTTGGGTTCATTATCCAGATCTTAAGGATGGGGGCTGCAGTGCGTTCATTATTAACTCCTGCCTTAGAAAACACTGAACAAGAGAAGAAGACACCATCGCACTAACTGAGCAACACTCAGTCACTGTTACTGTGCTCCTGATATTTGGGACTCATGTGAACATCTGCAGCCTCAGAGTCTTTTCTGTTCTTGTGATGATCAATATAATAAAGGTTCTGTACATTAAGGGTGGGTTGTTTTTGTCAGTCTTGTTGACGCCCAGATGAATGACTTTGTTTTCTGTTTTAACACATTTACTTTTCAAAATTAGATTAATGAAGGAGTTGGATACTTTGTTTTGTATTCCTTGTTTCGTAAGACTTGAAAACAAAAACCATTAAAAATTGTTAATCATCTCAAAATGATCAACCTGGCAACATTTCTACAAATTAGCATAATCATATCCAAAGTTATGCAAAATTAAAATGCAAAAGAAAAAAAGACTCTATGCTTCTCCTCCCAGACTTTATGTCAACCTATTTTGTTTGTTTCCACCATGACTCCACTGTGAACAGACAGTGGAGTCATGGAGATGTCTATAATGTCTGTATGTTATAAAAATAGTTAACGAGTTTAAACTTCAGTGTTTTGAGTACCTTTAGATGTGACTTAGGAACTGAAACCAGCTAAAGTTACAAAATACTCTGTATTTACACTGATCATTTAAAGAGCATTACACAAAGCCACATTCATCCAGCAAGCACACACATTCATGTTTAACATCAGTAGGCCTGAAAAGAATAGAATAGAATAGAATAGAATAGAATAGAATAGAATAGAATAGAATAGAATAGACCTATTTCTTTTTAGTGGGGAAATTCAGGTGTAACAGCAGCAAAGGGAATTGAAGCATCCAGATTGACTGAAACAATGAAAACAGAAAGCAAGAATAGAAGACTGAAAGTTAATACTGAACAGTTATTAAAAGTAGTATTAAAATGTTTAACTGAGTAAAGTCATTTAAAAAATAGACAAAATTTGCATTTGATATTTGTACGTAAAAAAAAAGAACAGACTATCAACAGAAAACAGAAAGTTTGCAGCTGCATGACGATGTCCCAAGTGGAGAACTGTTGTGACAGCAGTGAGTATTCATGTGTTTCTTTCAAGCATGAAACTTATTGGTTGAAACCTGTGAGTAGCCAAACAGCCTGTATGTCAGTCAGCTGTGGGTTTACCTGCTGGCTTGGATCTACTCAGTGAACTTGTTAAAAATTCAGTTTGTTTCAATTTCAAAACCACTAAACTGCATTTTGCAGCACAAAGTGGTTTCTTCATGATCTCAATAAGTATATTTGACATAAGAACAAAAATCACCATCGTCTCATAAATTGATTATTTGTATCTTTTGTCTCAGTCTCTGTTCTGGTGACTGGTTCTTGATTTTGCCATAGCACCTGTTGTGGAAAAAATATTACCAAGCACTGTTCATGTGAAACCACTCAATCAGGTTTATTCATATATTGTGCACGATACAGAGAGCCTATTGGACAATCAATAAGGAAGCAGATCTGGATGAAAAAGCCTCCCGGGCAGAGACAACATGAGTTTTACACTAAGGGATCCAAAAGAAAAGGGTGAGACAGTCTGGTTCTCATGCAACTGTGGAACACAAGTCCCAACCTTGTACATGTAACCCAAACAACTTCAGTTTTGGTGGGAATAGACAGGAACTTAGAATAAACATATAGCAATATAACTAGCAGGTGTGAACTTATTGTGATTTTCCACTTCACATCACAGAAATGTTAGAGTGACACCTACTCAAACCAAGAGTATGCATGGAATATACAAGATTATTTCTTCTAATGTGGTTGGATGAACGATAAAAGAGACATAAAAGCTAAATGTTTTGGTCATCAGGATGCTACTGGATACTCTCTGAGTGGATGTCTAAGGAGGCCGCTCTTCACATGACTGAGGGCAGACAGAGTGATCACTGGACGTGAATGTCATGTATGAGAGATCAATGGAGTGACAGGAGCCAGCAGACAAGTCCAACATGAATATTTATGTCCTTGCCCTTCTCTGTGTCTATGGGGGCCAAACTCACCCTTTTCACTTTCAGTTTGACATGTACGGATCACTCTGTGTGCAGATGCCACTGTGTTTCCTGACAAGCAAAACTGGCTGTTGTTTACATGCTCAGCTGATGAATCAGAGATCAGTTTCTGTATGAGCTGGGATTCAATCTCCAGCAGTCATTGGGCAATAGAGGCGGGGCTAAACGTCGGACGGGTCAGCATATTGTTCAGCTGAGTTTAAGGCCTTTCAAATGAACCTTGGTCCAATCCTTCAACAGAACCCAACTTGCCATTGTGGCCAGAATCTAAGCCAAAGTCCCATCAACCAAGCCTTATCTGGTTTGGTTCACTGTCAGACTCCAGCAGCATCAACGGCAGATTGAACTGCAGAAACTGTCAAACAGCTACAGCTGCTTTATGTTTTAACACTCTTTCCAAAACACCCACACTTACCTCTGAGTCTAATTTGAATTCTAGAAGTGAAAGTTTGAACTTTTTCCACTGTTCATTCCAGATAGGATGAATGTATTTGTTGATAAGTGCAGCTGCAAATCCATAACACATGAATAAGTGAAATATCAATACCCTAAAAAAAATGGCATTATGATTCAAATGTTTATTAAGGATAGGAAGAATTTCCATATAATTATTAAAATATCTGTCAGAATATGAATAATACATTTGTACAAGGAAGAATTGATTGATAATTAAAAACGCTCCTTGAAATCAGCCTGAGATCAGAAAAAAGACAAATAGTGAGAGACTACATACTACTGGGTTTAAAAGCTTTTATGTCCATAAGTCGTTTATTCTTATATTAATATTGAAGAATATTAGCCTTCAATGTCACACCATTCTAAATAAAATGATAAAATTGTACATTTGTTGGAGAAATTGAATCTGAACAGTTCAACTACAGCATTCATTCATGTAGCTGCACATTGGGCAAATACCATGCACATGATGGCATCTGGAGCAATTGTGTTTTCAGTACCACCTGCACCAGGGAATAAATGATTAACCTTTTAATTTAACATACACCATGGACTGTTAACCAGTGCATCACAGCGCCAGCACAGAGACAAATGAGGGAAACAACCTTTGCATCCATAAACTCACAAAGGTCATGGTGGAATTACCAATAAGCCTAACATGTTTGTGCCTGTAGAGAGCTGAACCCAGAGGTGACACCATGCAGCTGGTATGATGTCATGGGATCCAGCTGTGTGGGAATACCGACTTCATATATCACGAAAATGGGCTGCTGCAGTGCATTCTGGGATTCAGCCTTGACCAGTCTCTTTCATTTTAGTCCTTGTTCCCCATGTGGCTGAGGTGGAAACCCAACACTGCCTACAGTCACAATTTACTCCTACAAAGTATGAAAGTAAAACTATTAATATATATTTTTTTCATTTACTTTGCTATTTATTCATTATTTGGATCAATTGTAGTTAAATCTGCTTCCTGATGAGGAGAGAAAACTTTGTATTGAGCCTACAGTTGTCATGGTGATGCTGAATATGACCATACATCTGCTATTTCATCTGGGTCCCTGCAATTTAACAGGTGTTATATCACCAAAGGTATCCCTTGCCTTTAACTCTCAATTATTAGCTTTAATTTTTTTTATCAGAAAACATTTATTAACATTTAGAAGTGCTGTTTTTGTTGAATCAGATTCAACAAAAACAGAAGTGTTAGTGGAGCAGTGAGAGCGCCATCAGTCACACAAACAAAGGTATAATCATAGGATGAGAGATGCTATGCAGTTGCATGGAATTCAATGGTGCGTTCACTTGCACTTGGAAATCAAATCTTTATCCAGTAAGTACTGATCTTGATGGCATTTTTTTAAACAAATGAGTGTAAAAAAGTAACTTTTTCAAAAAAAGATTATTTAATGTAATGAAAATTTTACTCATGAGTATTTTCAAAGGGACAGTATTGGGCATCTGGTGGCATTTAATAGCATAAACAAGTAACTATGTCACCTTCAGTCGTTATAAACAATGTGTCTACCAAATATGACTTAAAATACATTTTGCTTTGTAATTTAATGCCTTGAAATTGGTTCTCTGTCTCTTTAAAACCTCCTGCTCTTTCTGAAACTCCTCCTTCAGGAAGGCATCACAACATGGCTCCTCTATTGACCTTTTATCAACATTTTTACCAGCATTGCTCAGATAATGAACTCAGTAGATGCCCAGTTCTACCAGGTGTTTGCTGATTGCTGCTGCTAGTCTGGAGGAGCAGAGTGGAGGAGGGGTGAGAGAGGGCTGCTATGTGAGGCAGAAGCTTGGGAAACTGCAGCTCAAAGGGAAAAGATGAGGAGCTGTGCCTCTGTCCAACCAGGCCTTTTGCACAGCTGAATGGTTTCCACTGAAAGAATTTCTCAAACATGCGTGAAAGAATCAAAGCAACGTTTCCCAGGAGTGTTTTTGATGAAGGAATAACATTATAACATTATGTAAAGCTGATTAAAGTTGATTTTACATAATTCTGACCCTCTGACTGTAACTTAATCAAGCATTTTCTTTAGTAACTGTAAGAGAGTTTAGTTATTTTTATTTTTTCATTAAGTTATTTTGAATGTATGTAGATGAACTCCAAATCTGTTTACAATTGTGTTCAGGTGAAAATCCACATTTCTGCAACAGTGGTCGTTTAATATTTTTTTGACAAGGGTCGATTAAATATCAGCACAGTCATTACAGACCCTACAGTGTCGAATTAGAGGCCGAGGGTCTCTGGAAGGTTCCTGAGTATAGAGCACATAAGTAGCTTATTTGCATCGTCTGAAGATGTGCAAATAAGGAGTGATGTTTTTTGTTGAATCATATTCAGCAAAAAACCCAGCACAATTTAAAATGTAAGCAACACGTACAGGTGATATGAACCTCTTGTCTGAAGATGCACAGTGAGACTATTTGTAAAATTTGAGTGACTCTTAACAGAAGAGGTAAGTTAAGAGCTTTACTGTAGAGCTCTTAACTTTACTGTTAACCACTTTGGTCTCCAGGTGAGAGCAGCTAGAGACCAAAGTGGATTAATGCTAGGCTCTCGTAGTGAATACATTCCTTCATCTCCTCGTGAGTAGAAACGCACACGCAGACACACACACACGCACACACACGCACACGTCCGGACATTAATGCATTTGACTGTAAACATGAGAACATGTCTGTGTCAGTCAGGTCAGATCAGCCCAACCTTGACAAAAGTGGGAAACGTTTCAATTGAGGGCAAGTGGGGGAGAAGCTAAAATACAGATCATAAATCATTTCTAATGTGACCATATATGACATGGGGATATTTTGTAATGGCATGTATTCATAGTGTCAATGGCTCTGTAAAAGTGACAGGCGTTATCCTGGGAAATTATGGCTCCAATCATGATCCTTGCCATCAGTAAAGCTTCACTCTAATATCACTAATGGCCACTATGGTAATTGTAGCACATTAAAGGAGGCACGTTATGTCTTTCTGAAAATTTATGACAATGTTTTGGTTTATAGCATTTCATACGTTCCTGTCTAACTCCAGTCATTTCCATAATTGTGCTTGACACAGGCTGACTTAATGTGATGCATTAAAGGGTGGCATAAACAGACACTGTGTATCTATTAAAAAGCTTAACTGCTTGCTCTGTGATGAGCTGCTGGAAGCTCGGCTTTCGCACATAAAAGCTGGATCAGGTGAATAATTTATCATTCTCATCCCTCTCTGTGAAAGCAGAACACATTCTGCATCTGATCAGAGGAAGACGAGCATTAAAAACAACAACAACAAAAAACAGAAAAAAATTCCAGCCATGCAGTAAATTGTGAACCAGGCCTAAATTGTGAGTCACTTTAAATTTGAATGGGGAGTTATGCAACCTGCTTGTGTTTCTGCAGTGGCGGCCCCATCTGCTGGGGTTCCCTGTTGCAGGCAGAGGCCAGCCAAGCTGTCTAATACATGACGGCTTCAGTCTGCTGTGGGTCGGCTGAATAATTCAGAATTCCTGCTCAGGACCGGCTGGCAGCCAGATGCAGGCATCCGAGACACCACCAAGGTTTTACAAATAGACGCAGGAAAGCTATCACTGGATATCAAAAATTCACATTTTCTCAATGTGAATTAAGAAAATATTTTAATTAGCTGAAATTAATAGAAATAGAAGTATTTTTTATATATATATATATATATATATATATATATATATATATATATATATATATATATATATATATATATATGTGTGTGTGTGTGTGTGTGTGTGTGTGTGTGAGTGTGCGTGTGCGTGTGTGTGTGATGTGTGTATATCTGGGGTTGTTTGAGTTTGGTTTTGGATTTTTTGTCATTTTTGGTGTTCCGTAGTTCTTTTCAATTCAGTTCTACCTTAGTTTCCATTTCTGTACTTCCTTAGTGATGAACAGAAGTTTCTAGTTGCTCTGGGTTTATTGGTGGTTGGCAAAAAATGTTAAGTAAGCATTACCGCCACCAACTGGTAAGGAGTGTGGACCAAAAAAAAAAAAGAAATAGATCAACAATGTCCAATTTTATTTTCATATTACTAAGGTTCTTAATCTGGTAATTCCAGCAATGCAACATAATATGTTCTATTGTCTCATCTTCCCCATGGTCACATTTCCCTGTCTGGTGTTCCCTTATCAAAAATAATGAGCTTTTCAATCCAGTGTGTCGAAAGTCATGAAATAATTATCTCTTCTCTCTTGTTTCTATCTGTTCTTCTCATTTCTTCAATTCTCTTTTAGATTTTATAAAACCTCCGTCCTTTCCTTCCTTCTACCCTGAAATTCCCCCCCTCTCTTTCATTTATTGTTTAATTATATCCTTTATTTCTGTTTTACTAAAACTAACATTAATATCTATCCTTACCTGATTTGTACTCTCCTTAGCCGTCCTGTCTGCCACTTCATTCCCCTTAAACCTGTGATGTGCTGGAACCCATATAGCATGTATTGTTACCCTCATCACATTGATTCCACAAAGTGTTTGTTGTATTTTAATTAATATGTCTAGTCTTTGTCACTTTCTCTCCCCCCTCCTCAGCCTGTCTCCTGCTCCAACTACTCACAGTTGCAATCAATTAGTTCATCAGCCCAGGTCTTCAGTCTAGCTCTCAACCTTCAAAGTACTTAAGCTCTTCATAATCTGTCACTACTCGCCGGTTCGTCCTGTTACTCCTCGTCTCTCGTCTCTACATTTTTATCAATCAATCAATAAAATCCCCACCGTAACAAACTTACAAATTGCATATCATGCTGCTAGCACTTAGCAATTAGCAACAACTCAGAGGTCGAAGTGAGAACTTGAGCACCAAAACCAGTCACTCAGCTGGAACACGGTGTGCTAAATGTTTAAACATTATTTAATGAAGCTTTGAGGCAAGTCATTTTCCTCAAGGAATTTTAATAATCGAAGTACTTGAACCATTGGAGGAATCGTTACTGCCCAATGCTCTCTCTTTTGGCTCAGCATGCTTGAACACATCTTTAAAGCACTGAACTTTTTAGTAAGCAGTTCTCAAAGGCCCAGTGTGACAAGCTGAGGCAAGTCAGTTTGTTTTACTGAATCACAGATTTTTATAACATCCTCATCTGAGCCTGACAAATCTTTAAGAAGTGTTTAGTCTATTCAGTGTATACGTCAGTCCCAATTCCTTTTGTGCTGATGCTGCTCCTGTAGTTTAATGGAAAACATCCATCCATCCATTTTCTGTACACCCTTATCCCTTAGTAGGGTTGGGAGGTGCTGGTGCCTATCTCCAGCTAACGTTCTGGGCATGAGGCGGGGTTCACCCTGGACAGGTCGACAGTCTGTCACAGGGCAACACAGAGACACACAGGACAAATAACCATGCACACACACACTCACCTAGGGACAATTTAGAGAGACCAATTAACCTGACAGTGATGTTTTGCCGGAGAACCCGGAGAAAACCCACAGGGAGAACATGCAAACTATGCAGAAAGGGCTCAGAATCGAACCCAGAACCTTCTTGCTGCAAGGCAGTAGCTCTACCAACTGCACCACTGTGCAGCCCTTTAATGGAAAACATACATTTCTGAAATTAGGCCCATATATGTCATCCCTCATCTATGTGTTCCCTTAAGTGAGCAATCAAAGCATTGGTTCCCTCACACAGAGTGAGACGCTGCATTTCATAACGGCAGAATCACAGGAGACGGCTGCCATAACAGTTTGGTGGCGGAAGAAGTGTCTTTAATATGCAATAGAAAAGCTTGGAATTTTTTCAGCACATTTTTTTCTATGTTGTTTTTATGATGATTACAAATATACATACAGTGAGGGAAACTGTACTAAACAATTTAAACCCTGTTGTTTCACAAAGAGCTACAACTGGCTCCCTGCAGCTCAGAGAATAGACTTTAAAACATTTCTGTTAGTTTATAAATCACTGAACAGTTTAGCACCACAATACATTAAAGATCTGTTGCTGTTCTATCAACCTTCCAGACCCCTCAGGTCTTCTGGTTCTGGTTCTGCTCTGCATCCCCAGAACCAGAACCAAACGTGCAGCATTAGCTTCTATGCACCACAAATCTGGAACTAACATCCCAAAACTGCAAAACAGCAGAAACACTGAGTTCCTTTAAATCAGATTAAAAAGCCACCAGGTCAGCGTTGCTTTAGAACCATAGTAAACATGATCATATCTGATGTGTATTGATGACATTAAGATGACACGAAGTAATGTTTGTTATTGGTTTTCACAACTGTTGATGATAGGATGTTTTTTATATTTTCGTGATGATGAAGATTGATTGATTGATTGATTGATTGATTGATTGATTGATTGATTGATTGATTGATTGATTGATTGATTGATTGATTGATCATCCTAAGGGTCAGATCTTGGGTTAGTTCTTCTTGTTCTCTGGTTTCAGTGTGAGAAAAATGAAACAGAATTTTAGATCATTCATGAGGTCTACCCATGAGTCACATGCTATAGGCTCAGCACAAGCCATTACCCTTTTCTTTGTCCAGAAACAAAACTGACCATCTTTTCCAAACTTTTCTTCCTCACTCTGGAGCGTCTTTGCGCATCCTCTGTCCATCCTCCTCCTCCTTGCAGAACACGCCCCAGCAGCCTCCAGCCTCCAGCACACAGCGGCAGCAGCAGCAGCAGCAGCAGTGAGTCTCAGCTCCGCCACGGTGTCGCTCCTGGAGGGCGATCCGGTCCGACTGGACTTCCCGAACAACTTCTGTCAGAGTTCCGTGGACCTTCGGAGGAAGCAGAGACAACAGAGCCGGGAGGAAACGCTCTCTGCCTCCTTCCTTGTGGTTTTCTTCAGCGGTCCTTTTTGACATCCCGAACTGACTTTTCATTTCTGTCCTCCGATCCGCTCCCGACCTGCGGGGAGCCGCAGGTCTGGACGGGAAGAACAGCCGCCCGGTCCGGGGAAGGATGCCATACAGGTAAGGAGAGACTCCGACATTTAACCCCGGAGTTAGCGGGGAAAGTATGTAAGTAGGCGGTTCGGCTTGTTCTGGGTCACTTCTGAAGAAATGTGCAGCATCAGTGCTGAGAATAAAAGAAGCAGGATATTTAAGGCTCCGGGTGAAGCTGAGTAGCAGGATGCTCCTGTGCAGACAGCGTGACCCTGACAGCCTTCACTTCTGTTTGGGCTCCATGACAGCTGGATCAGTTCTGAACATTGGAAAGTTGAGTTCAACCTTTCTCTGACTTCCTCCCCTCCCAGACTCAGAGCCATCAATCCCACCTCAGCTGGGTTCATTGTTGTCTCAGAGGACAGGCTGATCGTCATCATCTCTCCTAGAAGGCTCAGGTATAGTCAAAGCTCTGGAGCAGAGAGGGAGAGCGGAGGCAGGTGTGCAGGGATAGAAGGTGATTTTTTTCTCTTTTTTTTAGTTTTGGTTTCATAAAGATAAATAGCCAGTTATTTGAATGAAAAGAACAAGCAGGAGCCTGGTCAGCATGTGCAGTGACACTTTGGATTACTGAATGTTTTATCAATCACAATGGCTCCAAAACACGGTCCAGTGGTCATGATGACTGATCAGCCTGATGCCTCTGCATCCTCAATAAACACCGTTTAGAGATAAGTAGACATTTTTGTTTCCACAAAGCCAAACACTTTAGTTCTTTTGGAAAATGAAACAACACAGAGGGTGACGGGAGGCTCTGAGAGTTTTGTTCAAAATAGCAGCTACAGCATCAGAAAGTTTGAGGGAAAGTCAGAAAAAGAAAGCAAACATAAAAATATTGAAATCAATATATTTTTTAATCATACATTTTCTTTCCAATTTTTTTATTTAATCATAAAATATATGTTTTTAATCATTATTATAAAATATAAATATATAAAAACATTTTTTTAAATGTTATTTGCCATTCTCACCTGTCTGATTGGCTCCAAGTCAAATTTAAATGGAAAATGGGAAGGCTTCTGACACAAAAAACAGAAGGGAGTCCACATATCGAGGCATAAAAGAAACACATTAATTTAATAGCTAATAAGTTAGAGTCTTTGATCCAAAGCTGCTGTCAGTAGAATGTTTCCAGCCCTGATTTAAAGGAACCAACAGTTTGTTCATATCAGGTTTGGGAGTTTGTTCCTGAGCTGAGGAGGAGAGAAACTAATTGTTGCCTGACTGTGTTTAGATCTGGTCCTGGAAAATCTGAAGAACAGAGGCATCAACATGGTTCATACATGACAGGCAGCTCAGAAATGGATTCCAGACCCTTTGGTTCTTTATGATTCTGATATTTATAAGGAACTTAAAAAGACCAGTTAAAATCCTGCACTTACAAATTATTCTTCCATGCATGTTTGAGAAATCCTTTAATCTCCATAGCAATCGTTCAGCTGTGCAAAACACCTGGTTGGACCTAGCTCCGCCTTCAAGGTGCAGCTCCTCCTTGAAGCTGCAGGTCCTCACCACTCAGGGAGGGAATGGAGAGTACAACTCACACTTTACGAGTTCAGATTTCAACAACAATATATTTATTTACTCTGAGGGAATGAAGACCGTGAACCTATGATGAAATTCTGTACATATTTTATAGAATATTTTCCAAACCAGACGCTCTCCTATCCTGACCCGTCAGCTTCTTCAAACTAGCAAACCCCTGTTGGAACTGCACATCTGCTGGGCTCATTATGTGAGCTACATGACTTGGTAAACGTTAAATGGTTAATAGAGGAGCCATGTTATGTGATGAGTTTCAGAAAGATCAGAAGGTTTAAAGAGACAGAGGCCCATTTTTAAAGCATTAAATTGCAAAATCAAATTTCTTTTAAGTCATATTTGATATGCAAAGCATTTTTATAATAATTGCATATAAAATTGTTAGTTGATTGTGCTATAAAATTACACTATTTGCCTGGAAAACGCACAATACTGTCCCTTAGTTCTATGTGGATCAGTGTCTTGCCAAAAGTGATTTTTTTGAAAAACAACACTGCTACCAAAAATAAATGTGGGACGCCTGACGTGACCGCCCTTCATCCTGTCCATGACATCATAATGACATTTAAATATGTGGCTGCAGGAAAACATCTAAACAGTGTCGGGGTCAGGATAGGAGAGCATCTGGTTTGGTAAATATTCTATAAAATATCACTGTACAGAACTTCATCACAGATTCAGATCTTCATTGCCTCAGAGTAAATAAACATATTGTTGTTGAAGTCTGAACTCATAAAGTGTGAGTTCTGCTAGAGGTCTGAATGAAGGTTGTGATGACACAGAGGTCCCAGCAGCTCGGACGTCTTACTGTCCCATTCATCATAGTGACTGTTGTTGGCGCTTCTGCAGCAGCCGTTGGCTGTGGGGCGGATCTGTAAACTCTGTCCTGTGACCGTGTGAGCAGGGCAGCTCACGCCCTGAGCAGCTCAACAAGCTGCCTTCTGGGAAACTGTCAGGATGGGGACAGGGTGGGAGGCAGCGTTTTTTAAAGTGGGGGGGATCCACCTGGAGGCCACCTGGGGGCGCTGTGGGGACCTCAGAAAGGTGAAGGGAAGATGAGAAAAAGAAAATGCAAAAATAAATAAAAATGTGAATCCCATCAAATCTTAAATTTTTCATCATAATTTTTGTTTTCTGTTATTAAATTATTTTTTAATATAAAATATAAGTTCAGATAATTGATTTAGATGTTATTTCTGATGCTTCTAATCTGATTGGCTGCCAGTCAGATTGATCTAGTTGCTTTGCTCCTCAAGCTAGCATAGCAAACCAGAAATGGAAAAGTTTGTGACAAGAAAGAGACCAAAGGAAGCAGCACCGCTGTGGAGGACTCTGCTGCAAAACAACATAAGAATGTGGGAATAAAATAGCATTTGATGTGATTAATGTAAAATATTGCATATTTTCTTATAAGCATAACGGGAATTGTAAAAAAAAATTGTATGGTCTGGTAATATAATTTTTAACATAATTTTCTGTGGTGGAAAATTGTAAAATTTTGCACCACATGAAACTCATGGCCATCTAAACTCAGATGGTGTGAGGCAGCATTTATTCTAAATGAATGTAATAATTATTGAGTAGTGAATAAAATAAACATTCTAAAAGTTGATGTTTATTTACACATTTTGTTGCATTGTCTGTGAGCCAGAGGTCAATGCTCTTTGAGGAACCATGACATGAGGTAGAAATAGAGCCGGGATGTGGGAGTCTGATTCCTGCTCGGTGTGAACACTCTTCCCGGTTTTGAAATGCTAAATGAGTGCCAAGCTCCACCCACTGGGCCGCCTTGACCTTGGCTACCTGCTCCTGGTGCCTTTAAGAAGCATCACATCTCAAAGAGAGTTCAGCCCCGCAGCTTGCTGTGTCATCACTCAACTCTCCCAATGGCCGACCTACTGTGTCCAATTTACAAAGACGTGTTTGGGTCGCTGCAGCGTGGATTAATTTCTGCCCCAGCCAGCAATTATGGAGGCAGGAGGGGATGAAGGGAGAGGATGGAGGGGTGAAATCTGAGGAGGGTGCAGAAATTTGTCAGCTCTCAGCACTGACACCCTCATCCAAGTCGTCTTCTAACGGATGGTGATATATGACTAAGGTGACCATATTCATTATTCACACAGCCGTCCTCTTTGTTTTCCCCGGCATCGTTCCCTCCCGGGTCTGATCAAGTGTGTTCCGTTCTGCGGCAGTAATGATATGAGGAGGTGTGTGTTGCCGTAACATTTGAAGGACGGCATGTTGCAGAGCCTTCCAAAACAATATCATAACCCAAATCCATTAGCAATATGGGTTCCATTGGCCAGATTTGCTTGATGCAATTTGGGCATCCTCCCACTGCAGAGCCACGGTGCAAAGCTGGGATTCATTTCATTAGCTGCTGTTTTTATCCCCTCCTTCTAGAGCAGTGTTTCTCAACCTTTTTTGGCCCAGCGCCCCCCCAGCCTTTATCCAGGTCCCTCACTGCCCCCCACCAAACAATGTGTAGGCTACTTTGCACTGACCATTATTTTTTCATTAATATTACTATCACTATTGTAGATGTTTTGATTTTCATGCTTGTTTATGTATTTATCATAAAAAATAATTTCACAGAGAACAAAAAAGTCATGGAAATAGAAATTATTTTCACAGGCATCTACAAAAAAATGCAATGAACATTAAAGTTAAAATCAGTAGGCCTAACAGCAGCCAATCAGAGCGGAAAAAATACTCTTATTTTGTGCTATTTTCTAGTTAAATATTACACAAAATGACCAGATAAAAGATGTTCAACATGCCAGTTTAAACTTTGAACTATTTGCAAACCGACTGAGCTCTGCAACATTAAAACATGGATAGAACTGTAACTACATTAATCATAGCTCTTCTTCAGTGTTTCTGTTTCTGGTGGTGCAGCTCTGTGCTGCCTTCAGGAGAATGGGACATCAGAGTATCATCCATAAAACTTCACCTACATGACATTTATTGTGCAAACCAGAGCTTTCAGTGGAAAAACAAAAGTTCCAGATCCTTTTAATGCCATACAAATACGAGACAGAAACACGGATTATATCTTTATATAGACCTGTCTATTGATTTATAGATTATTAGTTTTACTGGACAGAAATTACAAAGAACAAATCTGGTTCTTAATCAAATCCTAATGAGTCAAATTGAAAGTGTCATGGAGTCATCAGCCTCATGACATTAACACTGACATGAAAAATAATATTGAAGAAATAAATATATCAAATCTAATTAAAAACAAAAATAAGTGATCAGTTATTTACTGTTATGGTCTGTAAGATATATTTATTCTCAGTACTAAATATGGTCTCAACAAACCCATCACACTTCAACAATATTATTTTACCTTTTATCTGGAAATAGTGTCTGTTTATTCTTGCCATACAGTCTCTGTATTAATTATTGCTCTAAAGGTTTTGCCATACCAGTTTATTCCTCTGTTACTTTAGTTTCTTAGTTTATTCTTGCATTTTGTTCTTCATTCATTTCCATTTAGTTTCCTTTGATTAGTATTATCCTCTCTTGGTTTATTGCTATGTCCACTTTAGGTTCTTTCACTAAGACCTTTCACTTTAGCTCAGTCATTTTGCAAATAGTTCAAAGTTTAAACTGGCATGTTGTTCATCTTTTATTTGCTCATTTTGTGGAATATTTAACAACTGGTTGCTGTTAGGCCTACCAAGTTTAACTTGAATGTTTGTTGCATTTTTCGTAGATGCCTGTGAAAATAATTTCTATTCCCATGACTTTTTTGTTGTCTGGGAAATTATTTTTGATGATAAATACCAGAGGTGTGCCGATCGATCGGTCACCGATCATAATCGGCCGATTACCGTGAAAAAGTGTATGATCGGTGATTGGCAATCATTGGCTCTTGTTGCCGATACCGATCACCTGCATCTCATTTCGCAGCCTGCCTGTGCAGCTGGTCTCCTCTTTCCTTCACACTGCGCAAACGTGCAGCAACAAATCCTAAGCGATGTGGAACAATAACGCACTGAGTGAATGGGGACATTTGCGTGTTGCGGCCGAAAATTGAAGCAGGTCAAAATGCATCAACACAACGAAGCTAATATGACATAAAAACAATGGCATACTTGATGGAGTTTGGCTACATCGAGGCTCTTTTTTATGTTTGTCTTTTTTACTGAAGGGCAGTAAAAAAGACATATGGAGGATCAGATAGCAGGTAAAGCAGCGCACAGCTACAAACACTCACCCAGATTAGCAAAGCTAAACAAATAACCTGGAAAATTATTTAAGTCTTCGAGCTGCGATGTAAGATGCTGGTTCTGCTCTCGCTGTTGGACCGCTGCTACGTGCTACAGGTAGTAATATTTCACTACCTTATATATTAACACAGACCTTAATATTTCACAGACGGAGCGCCGCTTCTGGTCCGCCTGGTAGTGACTCTCACACCGAAGGTAGTGACTCTCACACCGAACCTTTGCTTAAAGCTGCAGCATCTAACTTAGCGGTTCTCAACGTGGGCGGTACCGCCCCCCAAGGGTCGTTCAGAGGTCGGCAGGGGGCGCTGGCGGACATTTTTCCAAAAGGGGGCGCTGGGATGCCTTTGGGGGGCGTTTAGTCGAAGGTAAACTTTACACCTTATATGCACAACAATACCAGTTTAGACTTTGAGCAACTTGGTAAAACTGTGTTGTGTAACATTAAATCATGCTTGGCTGCAACTGTATCGATGGCAGCTCTTCTTCTATTCAGTGTTTGTTAGCTTCTTGGCGCAGTTCCGCTCCTGCTACTGGTAGCTAAAATCACGATAAAAAAGATAAATCACTGTGTATCCCTCTGAAAAATGAACCCATTTAAATAAAGAAATCCCTCCATGGGTGACACCACGATATAGAGCGTTCATTTTATAGCGTTAACACGGTGCTGTAAGTGGTCCGGTATGAAACGGGGGCTTTAGAACAGCACAGCACTTTTAAATTTCAATAATCAGAATGCAGAAATTGTTTCCGTTGTTTTAAAAGGTTTATGTCAGTCTGCCTTTTCCCCATCTATCGATGGGGGCGGTCGCTTCCCGACTGCCCTGCTCCATAGGGGCTTAAAAAAAAGACGCGCACATTGCGCAAAACTCTGAAATGAGAAGCGGGACATAAAACGGAGCAGTGGCGCAACTACACATTATTTAGGTGGATGCGACAACATAAATCCCCCCCACCCCCACCCGAGGGAAGGAACGTCAGGGTGAAGGAGCGACGCTCACTCGAGGCATCCACCCCCCCGAGGCGACGATACGTGAAGGGTAAGACTCGCTACATTTACCTCATTATGTGCGCGAGGTGAAGGAGCGTAAGGTGACCTGAAATGTATGGGAAACTAAACTAAAGTTTACCTTCGACTAAACGCCCCCCAAAGGCATCCCAGTGCCCCCCTTTTGTAAAATTGTCCGCCAGCGCCCCCCTGCCGACCTCTGAACGCCCCCTGGGGGGCGGTACCGTCCACGTTGAGAACCGCTATTCTAGAGCCTTTCACACCCACTGCCAAGGACAGCTTTCACCTCAGATCTGCTCTAATGCTAGAACAGAACTGCTAATGGGAATGGTTACATAACACATCGTTTTACTTTAATAACATGACCTCATTGACAAGCACACACACACACCCAAAAAAAAAGAAATCCTAAATAAAATGTTGACGAAAAGCATTTGAATAAGTACGATGTCATAGGGAAAGTGAATAGAATTTATTAGTTATGGGTAATAATTTGATTAAGAAGATCAATCAATGCTCTGATGATCAACTGATTCACTAAACTAGTTTTACATTTACAGTCGACGTTCCAGAGCTCTTAGTCACTTTGATGAGGATAAAACTTAACGTCTCATGTAGATGTGAGTTGGTTCCTGATACCAAGCTTTGTCCATGTTTAGCTCCTGGGACTCCCTTCATTATGCCCATTGGACACAAATAGATGCTTCTTTAAAGATAGTCGTGAATTATTATGCATGGATGACATAAGTTTAAATCTGGGCTTTGTATAGCTTTAATACTATCTGATATGTTCTCACTACAACAGAGCACATCATCCCAGTTTAATGTCATTCCACTGGCTTCCTGGAGGTCAGAGAATAGATTTTAAAATTCTCTGAGTTACAGGGAATTTATAAACTTCTGCTACGTTCGCACAGCTCAGGAAATGGAGTCAAACAGTTGGCTGATGATGTAAATGAATGCTCTGGGCAGGGCAAACATTACAGGCTGGAGGTGTCATAATGGGAGAATACATCGGCACAAGAACAAGCTCTGGAATTTGTAATTGTAATTAGAATTAGAATATATGATGTAATTATTGCTTTACTTAAATAAAGTAACTGATTAACTGCATATGTGTGTATATGTGTGTGCCAGTGACTGGGTTTGTGTGTTTGTGTGTTGTGACTGGGAAAGCAACTTGCAGCGTTGTGATTTATGTCTGGTTTTATCTTTGTGTATTTTGTGACTAGTTTCGTCTACAATCTGGTACAAAGCTTCAAATGGTGGCATTTATGTTTGACTTGTTCATCGTCCCTTTTTAAATGTAGTTCATTGTCATCATTCTCTGCAGCCAAACCAGCTCAGGGGACAGAATTCTCCAGCTCTGCTGTAAAATATTATTAATGGCTAAATATTTAATCATGTTTTTTTTTTTCCTTGTTGGGACTCTAAAAAAGTAAACCGATGTTTTGTTTCAGTTTTGTCTCCCCATCTCAGAGTGCGGAGCAGCAGAAAACTCTCTGTGTGTTGGGAGAACAGGTGTGATCTGACACAAAGAGCTCGCAGATTTCCAACATGAAGTAACACGTGTTTTTATATGTTTATGACATCAGCACTATGTGAATAAAAAAGCTAATAGGGAGCAGGTGAATGAAAAATACCTGATTTATTCCTGAGGAAATGTGATGATCATCAACTTAAGATGTTCTCTAACTCATTTGGTATCTTGGTGTGATCAGGTCGCTGGTTCTATACACAGTGAGTAGAGAATGTTATGGCTCAGGTTACTGTGGTCAGTATCTATAATGCTGCCGTCTTAAAACCTTCTGATTAAAGTTGTTCTGGTTTTGTATAGATCCATATTTATTAGCCCTGCTGTGCTGGCTGTAGAATTGACCTCTGAACACATAAATAATAGGAGCAGTTATGACTCCTCTCTCTGAATGTCTGTCCTCTGCCACACACACACACACACACACACACACACACACACACACACACACACACACACACACACACACACACACACACACACACACACACACACACACACACACACACACGCACACACACACACACACACACCCTCAGTTCTCATACAGTGATAGGCAGGAAGTGAACACCAGCTGTAGTCCTGGTGGAGGAAGTGGATAATGATAACACATCAAGTAGCTGGAGGGGCCCCACTCCACCAGGGGCCACTCTGCTTTGTTTGGGTCTTATCAGTTACATCTGATCGAGTTTACATCATAACTTTACAAGATCACAGCTTAGCAGAACTGCAGAGTTCTGATAAGCTGAAACATTTCCACTTTAGCGACTGATATTCATAGAAGAACTGCTGTGTTTACAGAAATCTCAGTCGTTCATTTAAGCTGCAGTCAAAGCAAACAGCTTTGCGTTCCTACAGGTCAGAGCAGTTCGCTTTACGACAGAATCACCAGGAACGGTGGAATGCTGAGACAGCCACAGAACTTGTTCTCTCTCCCTGTGAGGTCGGAATGGTTATTTAGCAAATCATTTTCATAACCAGATGTTTAAAATCATGTTGTTTCTTTTATGAATACAGGATATAAACTTTTAAACTGTGTTTTTACTGCTTTCATTTTTATAGCTCCATTTGAGTAAGCAGTGTTACTTTTGAATTTTTATCTTTTCTTTAATATCTTCCAGCTGCAGTTTGTCTCTTGTTGTAACCTCAGGTTGAGTTAAATGCAGATCTCCTGGGATGTGTGACTGAAAGGATCCTGTCCTCTGCTGCTGCTTTAGCGGACCAGGACAGAGCACTGTGCTTGGTAATCTAATCGTTTTTTTCTTCAACAAGGTCAACTGCCCACTCCTGTATTTAGACTATAAATACATTAACATATCATAGTATTTTCCTCAGCTTCCTCTGTTCTCTGTGGACTCATTAAGTCGTCACTTCAGCACAACTTTGAATGCCCTTTTGAACCAGACATGCTCCAAAGTGTCTGCTCCTGATCAGTAAGATGCATCTGGTCAGTGTCCATGTCAGAGATGATATTCAGAAGGACCTTAATATTATCAATTTTTTTAGATATCACTGTGCTGTAGTCTGTGCGTAAAAAAACATCCGTGCATCTGCACCTATAGTCAGGAGAGTAAATTGTAATGTTTTCACCTCTAATGCTGTAAGAAGACAAAACGTTAAGGTAACAGTTTTCTCTCCAAAACTTTGAACACTGAGAAAGCAGCAGATATTCTTTCTCTGGGATGTAAGGAGGTTCAGTCCTCATGCAGTCCAGATATAAACTGTACTTAACTCCAAAATCTCACTGAGATAGAAACAGCGTCAGTCAACAGTCTGTCTACTGGATGACGATCCACTGTGTGCTAAATGTTCCATCGAATGCAGCAAGTTTAGAGTCACTCGTTTGAACTTCACTGGATTTCATCACCGTTCCAGGATTCACTCTGATTGAATTATTCTGCATTTTTGCTACATCTTGTCATGCTTCAGCCTGCATGTGTAAGCCTTTCTTCACCGCAGCCAGCTGTGTTGACAGGAAGGCTAAAATCTATCTGCTCCTGCAAATGTGCCAATAGACACAGTAATTAGGCAGCTTTAGCTTCTGTTGCATCATGGCTCTGTACATTCTTTGATAGCGTTAACCTTGCTGCTGCTGCTGCTGCTGCTTCTTTTGGTAAAATGCAGCCATAAAATAGATTTAACGCTCAAAATTGAATAAGTTGCAAGGACATATTGCAGCTAGTCCAAATGCAAAAATCATTTTTAATTATATTTGTTGCCAGAAGCAAATTCACTTTGAGTCATTTGAGTAGAGTTATGTCATCTTTAGTAAGCTGATGTCTGGCTCATCACGTTTTCTTTCCTCTGGAAGAATTCAAAGACAGTGAAAGGTATTAATATCTGACTTTTTCCACTCTGAGGATAATAATTCCCCATTTTAGCTTGTATGAAACAAGCAGAAGAAAATGGAGGTTATTCCAACAGAATTTGGTTTAATTGATGAACAAAATGATTTGTCTGAATGTTACCCAGCCGCCTGCGCCGTAGATCTCCTGTTGAATCAGTGACTGTTGTTTAATTTTCTGCAGCTATCAGCCGCTATCAATTAGGGCTTTTATGGGGAGATGCTGTCAGTTGCCATAGCAACCAATATGGTTGGCAGTCCATATCATCCCCTGCAGGGCTGTGAATGGAGCGCTTGTGAGTGTCGCCGCTCTGAACGTTTAAAAGATTCAAAATCCTCCCAAAGCAAGACAGAAACAATGAGCAAGAAATACTGTTCACACTGCCAGACCTGAGCTGTGCATGCAGCTTCTCCTCAGCTTTATGACTTGGTTAGAATTACACTAATACTGACAATGTTAAAAAATAGCTTTGAAAATTGAAGGAAATTGTAAAAATATTTACCAGGCAAAAGAAGTGATTTACTACGAGCTCAGAGTTCCACAGTGTCGTTTACAAGCTGCTTTAGATCGCTGTCCAATGAAAAGTCTCTGTTAACAACTTGCTATTTTTCTATGACATACTTTACTAACTGTGATGTTATGATTGGACACATCAAATAACTTTACAGGTGCTGTTATCGAATGCCTGGAGATGTTGACTCAGTGAAGTCAGGACCAGACCTCCATCTGAGCCAGCGGGTCCTGATGGTAGAGAGCCGTGGTAAAAAGAGAAAACATGCTCTTTATGTCTGGGAGTTTATATCCCAGCACATAAAAGGATCTGGTCCCTCAAAATAACTCCATTCAGCTCAGTTTTTTTCTATAGTGTCAATTTACAACAAATGTCATCTCGAGGCACTTTACAAAGAAAATATTTTTGATTCAATCAAAAAAATACATTCTAACTACTCCTAAAAGCATATTAAGCTCAGTTAATTATTCAAAGACGTTTAGAAAGTTTCTATTTAAGGAAACCCAGCAGATCATTGACTTGCAGCGTTCACTCCTCCTGGACCAGCAGGGGGCGACACTAGAAAATTGCTTGGGTTGTGTCGTTGACTTTACAGCAATCCCTTATACCAGTGGTCCCCAAAGTAGGTCCTGACGGGCCGGCATCCTGTATGTTTTAGTTCTCCAACAGTAACAACCTTTTCACCATGTCAATGTTCTTCTTAGACCTTCTAATTAGCCATCATTTGACCCAGGTGTGTTAAACCAGGGAGAGAACTAAAACACACAGGATGCCGACCCTCCAGGACCTACTTTGGACACCACTGTCTTACGCTCATGTTGAATGAAGCGACAGTGGAGAGAAATTGGAGAAGAATGGGAATGTTTAGTGGATATCAGCTGATGAACCACAGATTCAACTACGTCATTCATTTTTTAAACCAAAAGGAAGCAAAAGTGGAAGAGCTACCTGTTCATTCCATGTTTTGGTTGTATTTACCCAGAATGCCCTGTGATGTAGTCCACTTCCTGCTTTTGGAGCAGTCTCCGATCTGCTTGACGTTCACATAATCTTTTAAACCGCACCAGAGTTCACTTCAACCAACTGAGGCAGAGGTTTGTAGGCGGACCAGAGTTCGGTTACACATTCACACTTTCCCAAACGGACTGGACTTTCTACACAAATAAACTGGAGTTTGATTAAAGCTGGTGTGAATGCTCCCGGTGATACCTGCTGACTGCTAGGTCATGCAGCAATGCCCAATACAGACCCTAAACTGGATTAAACATGGGCAGGAACTGATGGATGACGTATTGTCTGTGTGTGTGTTTGTTGACACTGAATAGTAGTAATTAGAATTTTCTCCATGGATGTGAAAAGCTCAGCGCCTGCTCTGAGTTATGGCCCCTGCTTATCTGATGGAGCACTTAGTCTCCCGCTCTGCCTCGTTGTCAAGTATTCTTTACACTTGCGCTCGATCGATGGCTGTTGCCAAGTGTTAATGATGAGTCATACTATTAAATGTGATGACCTGCGGCCGTATTCTATTACCTCTTGTTTTCTGCTCCTGCAGACTTCTGTAATCAAAGTTTAAAGTAGATGCTGTCTGAGACACGGATTGGTGCCAGAACTCAATTATAAATGGCCTTTGCGCACATACCACAGAAGAAGAAGTGTTCAGCGTGGTTTAAAAGTTTGAATGCCTTATTGGTTTCTGTCCCCTGAGGAGATGAATGTTTTCTTTAAAGCGATGCTGAGATAAAATAGTGCTGTACAAGTGGCAGCATAATCATTTACAGTAATGAACCACCAGCTCCGGCCCCTTCACATACACACTGCTTTGGGCTTTTTATGGACTCTGCTGGAAAAGTGCGATGCAGATCAAATTCGGAGGGCTCCAGCTGTACTGGGAGAGTTTTCTGCTCATTAATAATACAGCGTGACAAAGCTAGATGTTACATTGTTGCGTAATACTAAGCCTCCTCACCCCGAGACTCATTCTTTAACTGTCAAAGGGTGTTAAAAGAATTGCAAGCGACTTCATGATTTTTATTCGCCTTTCATCATCTTCATGTCAAAGGTTGGCGGATCCTCTCAGATTGGCTGCCACGGGGGATAATAAAAGCGGCATGGAGCCATTTCTGCTGCTCACCAGGCCCGTCCCACATGCGACCTCACCCACTTTCATTTGATGCCGAGCTGAATTATTCATCATAAGAGCAAATCAAATAAGTCCACAAGAATTGGTGATGTCTGCATATTTTCCGCCCAGTGGTCTTCAGCTGGACGTCTGTCCTGTTGGGTTGTCTAATTAAGGCTTTTTGACACCAAGTCATAATTTACTCTTTTGACCAGACCAACGACAACACTGTACATGGAGTTAGAAAAAAACAACACTCCAGTAATATGAGTGTTCTTATTTAGCTTTATGAGAGAAGAATAAACTTTTTCTAATATCTTGTTTTCTCTCAGATAGTTTGTTATAGCTATAGGAATTCAGACCTGCTCTTTTGGTCATTATTGAACATGTGAACAAGGTTTTCACGCATTGCAGACATTTCAGTAGCCAGCCTTCCTGTGATGGAGTCCCAGCTCCTCAGGTGTGGCAGCATTTTCTGCATGTGGCCGATTGTACACTTCTGCATTCAGGTCAGCTCTCTGAAGCTCAAAGGAATTCAATACAGAAAGTGTCAAAGACCACAGAGGCTGTAAAACTGAACAATAGAAACAGAACATCATATCCATATTAAAAAGCACTCAGATGGAAAAGAGCACACTGGCTTTATTTATTTATTTATTTATTTTACTCATTAAGCTTGGTTATCAGTAATTATGAATCAGACATTTGGCTCATGGTAGCATTCCTCTAGAAACTCTGCTAGACTTTCACTCAAACATGTCAGGTAACATGACATAAAGGGACAGTCATGCTTACATATGTATGTGTGTGTATAGGTGTATATATGTATACATTTAAATGTAGAACGGAGTCAACAAATTTCTGGTACCGTCTGAGATGAAATGTTCCAGATTCCCAGTGTGCAGCAGTAGTGCAGTTTGCCACTTATGTTCTGACTCCATTCATACCTAAGAACGGTAAAGCAAAGGGAGTTCAATGTTTCGGTCCAACTTCCCCATTAAAACTATCCATCCTGCTCTCTGTATGAAGAAACAGCTTTTGGAAGTTGAACAGTTGGAACTGTTTTCCTCATAGAGGAGGAAACTAGTGCGCACAACTCCAATGTAAAAAAAGTGGGAATAAAGTAATGTGTGCCTGTTTCACATATTTCAATGTGGGCAAAAATTTAGAATTGGTGTTGAACTGTTTTCTTTAACTTTTATGATTTTATGTATTTATAAGTGTTTACATTTATGAAACGTTGCATATTATTGTTGTGTGTCATTTATTATGCTCGTTTATCACATGTCTTGATTCTGATTGGCTTACATGCCTGTTGCTCTCCGTAAGACACATTAGTGATGTTTCCATTACAAATGTGTGCAAATCTTTGTTTGTATTCTGCTAATGTAAAAAAAAACACCCTTTAAAATCACATGTGAATAGACTTAAGTTTGTTCACATGATAAGTCAATAGAAATAGATAAAATAGTTACTCCTCATCTATCAGCCATCAGAGGAGACATCAGTGTCTTCCTAAGGCGCTGGAGTGCAAGCCCCTTATATAGCACTTTATGTAATATTTTTAAAGTAGAGTTATGAATTCAATATGTTGGAATAACACATCATTTTTTTTAACTGAGAGCTCTGGTGGAGTCATCCTTCACATTCTCCAAAAAAGCAAAACAAACCATCATCTTGTCACTTCCTGTCGTCTCCTTTGATATTTCCTCCAGTAGTAACATCTGGCTGTTGATCATGTGACTTGTGTGATGTAAAAAAATGTTTCCACTGCAGTTTTTATTTCGACTCGGCTGACAAACAACCACAAAAACTTACTGAAAAACGTGTTTTCAAAGTTGCAGTGTTTCTATTACGAGAATTTCATAACTTTCTTTTATTGCCCACATTAAAAATTTTATTTTCTGCTGGTTATTCCCATTTTCTATCTTTTTACACATAAGGAAACATACCCATAAAATTTAGACCAATTACAAGACAGTTTTGGTGAAAAGCTCACAAGGGGGGTTGATGTCAAGAAGAGGACGGCGACATGAGGCTGAGAACAAAACGACTCGATCTTCTTCATGCAACTGCAACAATGAGAACTGATTTCACATGTTGGCCTTTTATTAAAGACCACTAGTGGCAAAGAAAGTCTTTAAAAAAAAGTAAAACAACATTATACATCCTGTGCAACTTATCAGAAGTGATGGAAGAAACAGAAGGAAAATGTCTCTGCACCTCATAAGGATGAAGTCTTCTCCTCAGAAGCTCATATAACACATCCAGAGTTTTTGTCACAGAGTAGAAGGAGGTGGAAACGTGTTTCAAGTCAGAGTACAGGGCATCCTCTGGGATCTAACCTAGATGTTTTTATCTGCACTGATCTGCTGCCATGCCTGCCACATCACTGTGTCTGTGCTGTTGCTCTGATGACCTCGGGGGAAACGGAGGAAGAGGCTAGGCTCTGTAATATCACAGAAAAAAGGAAATGTGCTAACCTCTGAGCCTTTCTGCTTCAACATGTATTTTGCTCACATGCGGGAGAATATTTACACATCAGCTCCAGATTGTCTGCCTGGACGCAGCTCTCTGGGGGCTCTGAGTTTTGCTCCAGATCATATAACATCTCTGAAGCTGCAATTAAAGCGCTGCAGGAAACATCAAGTTCTCATTCTTCACTGCTGTTCTGCTGACTCCCCGTTTCCAGTGTTTTCTCACCTGCATAAAGAGCAGAAATGAGCCTCTTCTCCGGTTTTGCACCTTCAGCATGCGCGCCACACTTTATCACCTTGTTTTAATTCCCTGCAACACACATCAGTAAACACACTTTCTGCTCTGATCATTATTAACGTGCCACAATGTTAATTCCTTCTCAAAAGGTAATCTTACATCAGAATGTGCACAGTTAAAATTAATGAGTGTGGGGGATTTTATGATGCAACAAAGGAACTCGTGAATCTTTGCAGCATATTTTATGAGCCGATTGCTGCTCACCAAAACAGGAACCCAGCAGATCGGATCGGATCGCCGGGGTTTTATTTTGATGCTCCACAGGCACCAGCATCCTCACACATATAGTACAGCCAACACGCTGTTATGCTCACATGTACACATGTACATACACTATGTATTAGGGCCGTTGTGGATACAAAATAAAAGGAGTACATTTCTGCCAAAAATCTGAAATGTTCTTCAAAACAACTGAATTTATTGAGTTTGAAAAGTTGAAAATTTGCTACAAAAAACTCAGAAATACTGAGATTAATCTCGAAACTTTGAAAACTTTGAAATTTCTGAGTTTCAAAAGTCAAACATGTTCAACTTTTGGAAATTTTCTGAATTACAAAACAAAAACTTTATGAAGGTTGGAGGTTTTATGTCAGTTTTGAAGTTTTGCTGTGCGGTGCTGCTGGGATTAGCACTGCTGCTTCACAGCAAGTTCTGCTTCAGGTTTGTTCAAGATCCTCTGTCTCTCTGTGGTCCTACTGCCATGTGCAGAAATACACCATTTGGTCAGAAACAACCAATCAGAGCCAGAGCTGTCAATCATCCTTGTGTGTGCTCTGCTCACACCCTCCTCCATGCTCTTTGCTACTCTACAGCTTCTTCACCTGCCATGACATAGCCACCCAAGCTCAAGATTGACAGCCATCAACCTTGAGCTTGTGTGAGGGAGCTAGCTGTTTTAGAAATTCAGCCTTTCTAAAACACTGACATCGATGACAATTTTGATGTCATCGATGTCTTTGCTCACACCCTCAGTGTGAGCAAAGACATCGGGAGAGATTAAATTGATCTTTGTATTTTTTATGTTTTATTTCAGACAAAATGAAATGAATGAACTGTTACAGTCCTGATGTTTAACTTTTGGCTTTCATCTGTTGAGAAACTCAAACATAAACATATTGATGTTTCTTATTGTGACCTAATCGGTCTTGTCATATTGTTTCATTAGTAATGATTTTAACTGTATCCATTCATTCCTCTGTATTTAGCCTCTTGGTTTATTCTTGCTTGTTTTTTTGTATTTGTTTCCAGTAGATTATGTCTCAGGCTTTCACCTTTCGATCCAGTCCCTCTTCAGCCTCTTCTTTCTTCATTTTTCATCTTCTACCCATTTGCCTTCCCTCCAGTTGCACTCGCTTTGTAATCAACCACCTGCATCTTCTCAGCAATCACACTCCTCAGCGTTTAGGCCTCTGTCTCTGTCACTCCCTGCTGGATTCTTCCATTGCCTCCTGTTTCATAAGCTGTTAAATTGATCCCAGTTCCTTGTCCTGATCCCTTCATGCCACATTGTTTTTTATGGTGTCATTGTTAATAATACATTTTATTTTATTTGTAGGCGCCTTTCTGGACATCCAAAGTCACCTTGACATAAAAACAAGCAAAATACATACCAGTAATAAAAAACATAAAAACACAAACAAGATTTATAAGACAGTACAAAGATAATTAAAGGATGTATGCTAGTTCAAACAAGTGGGTTTTGAGTTTGGACTTAAAATATTGCAGAGACTCGATGTTCCGGAGATCAGGTGGGAGTGAGTTCCAGAGTTTGGGAGCTGAGCGGCTGAATGCTCTGCTCCCCATAGTGACAAGACGACCAGGGGGGACGGTGAGATGGACAGAAGAAGAGGATCTGAGGGAACGGGTGGGTGTGGCAATGTGAAGGAGGTACGAGAGATATGAAGGTGTGAGGTTGTGAATTACTTTAAAAGTTAGAAGAAGTATTTTATAGTTGATGCGATATGTGATTGGAAGCCAATGGAGCTGTTGTAAAATAGGTGTGATGAATTAAAGGGGTCTGTGTAATGATACGAGCAGCTGAATTTTGAACCAATTGTAATTTATGCAGAGTTTTCTGTGGCAGACCAAAAAGTAGAGAATTACAATGGTCTAAACGAGATGTGACCAAACTGGACCAGAACAGCAGTGGAGTGCGGAGTGAGAGAAGGACGGAGACGGCGAATATTTCAGAGATGAAAATAAGCTGACCGAGTGATATTATTGACATGGGAGGCAAAAGAGAGGGTGCTATCGAGGATGACACCCAGACTCTTAACCTGAGGGGAGGGAAAAATGGAGGAGTTATCAACTGAAATGGAGAAATTATCAAGTTTACTTAGTATTGAATTAGTACCAATTAAGAGAAGTTCAGTTTTACTGGAATTTAATTTGAGGAAGTTAAGAGTAAACCATTGTTTTATTTCAAGAAGACAGTCAGTGAGGGAGGAAAATGGAAGCATGGAATTAGGTTTGGTTGAAACATAGAGTTGGGTGTCATCCACGTAGCAGTGAAACTGGATGTTATGTTTGCGAAAAATATTACCAAGGGGGAGAAGGTAAATGATAAACAACAAGGGTCCCAGGACAGAGCCCTGGGGAACACCTGAGGAGACAGGAACTGGGTGAGAGGAATATTATTTTAACTGAACAAACAGAGAGCGGCCTGAGAGATATGAACGAAACCAGTTGAGAGGTATATTTACAATGCCAAGAGAGGATAATCTGTCAATAAGGATGTTATGTGAAATTGTATCAAAAGCCACAGTCAGATCAAGGAGAAGGAGTATCGATAATAAACCAGTCAGCAGCAAGAAGGAGATCATTTGTAATTTTAAGAAGCGCTGTTTCTGTACTGTGGAGTGGACGGAAGCCAGATTGGAATTGTTCATATAAATTATTGCTGGAAAGATGAGAATGGAGTTGAGCAGCAACTGTCTTTTCTAGAAATTTTGAAATAAATGGAAGATTTGAGATAGGACGAAAATTATTGAGTTCATTGGGATCTGAACCAGGTTTCTGAAGTATTTGAGTTATTGCTGCAGTTTTGAGAGCCAAGGGAACAACAGCAGTAGTAAGGACAGAATGTATAATTTTAGTGATGAGAGGGGACAGAGAGGGGAGGGTCGCTTTAACAAGAACAGTGGGAAGAAGATCTAAATGGCAGGTTGAAGATTTAAATTTTTGAATTCATTTGGTGACATCATCAACAGAGGGAAGGCTGAAGACTGAGAATGAATTGGTAGGAACAACTGAAACTGGGACAGGTGATGTTAAGGCGAGACTGGGTATAAGTTCCTGATGGATAATTTCTATCTTAGAAGTAAAAAAATGATACCAAAGTGTTACAAAAATCAGAGGTACACAGGTGGGGAGGAAGGGAATTGAGTGGTTTGGTAATGTTTGCAAGTACATAAAATAAAGTTTTGGAGTTATCCTTGTTAGAATTGATTAAAGTGGAGTAATATGTTGATTTGGCTGAAGAAAATGCATCTTTGTATAAAAGAATGTGACTGGAATACATGTCTTCGTGAACAGTGAGACCAGTTTTTCGGTACAGTCTTTCAAGGCGACGTCCTTTTGTTTTTAACTGTCGAAGAGTGGAATTAAACCAAGGTGCAGTATGAGTAAAAGAAACAGATCTGGTTTTAAGTGGAGCAAGATTGTTCAGGATGTTGTGAAGATTTTTGTTGTAGTGAGCCAATAGTTCATCTGTGGAAGAGAAATGATCAGCAGTAGGTAGTCTATTAATACAATGTGATAAATTATCCAGGTCAATGTCCTTAATTTTACGGAAGGTTATGTCACGTGGGGGGTTAGATTTAGAAAGTGAAATATGAACTCCAAATGATAAAAAGAAATGATCTGAGAATGGCAGGGAATCCGCTTTACAGTCAGTGGGTGTAACTCCTGAGCAGCAGATTAAATCCAATATATGTCCTTTAGTATGTGTGGGAAAAGTTGTGTATTGCTGAAGTCCAAAGCTGTCCAAGCACGATATGAAGTCTTTGGAAAGTGGAGACTCTTGATTATCAATATGAATGTTAAAATCCCCAATAACTATTACATTTGGTGAGATCGTAGAAAGATGCGTGAGGAAGCCAGCAAGCTCAGAAATAAAATCCTTATTATATTTCGGGGGGCGATACAAGGCGGCAATTATAGTGGGAGTTGATCCAGATAGTTGACATACAGTTGCTTCAAACGAATGACAGACAGGGACAGTTACAGGGGTAACCCTTCATTTCTGGCGGTAGATTATGGCGGTCCCGATGAACTGTAGATCAGGTGGATTCAATGGAGTTAGGTCCGTTACTGCAGAAGACCCGGCGAGAGCCTCGATGGATGTATTTCTTACGGGGCAGGTAGAAAATATTGGGATGTAGAAGCAGAGCTGGTGATGTAGAAGCAGAGCTGGTGATGTAGAAGCAGAGCTGGTGATGTAGAAGCAGAGCTGGTGATGTAGAAGCAGAGCTGGTGATGTAGACGCAGAGCTGGTGATGTAGAAGCAGAGCTGGTGATGTAGAAGCAGAGCTGGTGATGTAGTCGCAGAGCTGGTGATGTAGAAGCAGAGCTGGTGGTGGTGATCCATGTAGCTGTAAGCGGATTTTGAAGAGTTCCGTGGCAGAGTACCGGAGGACTGCTGTCGTCAGGTGATGGACCAAAAATAGGACAATCCAGGTTAGTATAAGCCACGGATAACAACTCCAAATAGTTGCCGGAGACATAACATTAAATTTGGCCGATGGTATTTTTGAAAAAAGAGAGAAGAAGAAAGAGAAAGACTGGGAAGCAGCGGCTGCCAAAACGTGCCAGCGTTCACTTCTCACCGGAAGATGTTAAAAGCCCTTCACTTTACCTTTCTGCCTCTGGTGCTGCCTGCATTTAAGAAAATTAAATAAATATGTTCTCAGTAAGTTCGTCAGGGACTGTAAAACATAATCTAACTGTAATATGTTCATTAATGTCTGGTTGCTTGGCAGGGCTTTGTCAATGAAATCAGAAAATAACTCAACATACCAAATACAAACAAACCATAGATGGGTTACTGACCTGAATGTTAACCGATGCCTCCACAGGTCTCTGGTGTCCTTTGTTGCCTCCAACGATCAGACAGCCAGTCAGCCTTTCCATGATTAGGTGCAGCTCCAGTCTCATATCTACGGTCAGTTGGAGGTGAGGAGGGAGGAAGATAAGTCCAGCAGAGGGATTCTCACTGTGATATCAGATGGAGCTTCAATGAAAACATCTGAAAACCAGATGACGGTTCCAACCTTCAGTGGTTAGGTTTCGTAGAGGTCAGTGATGCTGCACAACAATCATTCCTCTGCTTTAACACTAAAGAACAGACCTGATGTAGTAAACTGGGTGGAAGTCCTGATAGAAATCAGAACTCGCTTTGATTTCCATCAACACTTATGGAAAAATGAACAAGTCACACGTTAACACAAGTAAAAGGTCAGAATGAAAAGTATTCAGAAGAAAAAAGTATTTTTGATTGTGACATCAAAATTACAAGTGTTAGAATTGAGTGTACAAAGAAAAAAAAGAGAAAAAGAGTCCAACTTTGGGTATTTGTAGGGTTTGTTGATATGATAGAGGGAAAAAAACAGAGAAAAAAAAAAAAAAAAAAAAAAAAATAATAATAATAATAGTAAAGTAATATCAATATTAGCAATAATAAATTAAAGCTGTCTGCCACTGAGTAGGCTCTTCATTTTTCTATTATGCTGAATTAAGAAGCTCACTTTCCCTGACCTGTGCCAAAATAGGAGTGAAAATTCTGATTTATTTAAGAAGTGAAGAACAATTTTATTGTATACATTGGAATGAATCCTCATCATACTGTTACTGTTCATAATGTCACATAAAAAGCAGAAAGTCTCTTGTCAGACTGTTAATATTTAAAACCACAAAACCTTGAGAATAAAATCTGTACCCATCACAGCCTCTCTCCATCGATGTTTGTTTCAGTCATTTGGGGTTTAAAATTTGCAAATGTCCTTGTGTGTGTTGAAAGGCAGCCCCTGTGAAGAGTTCAGTGTTCTGGCCATCATTACAGATGAGGTGTGATAATTATAATGATCTTGAGCTCTTTACAGGAGCAGTTGCTATTTGTTGGCAGAGTCCAGATCCTAGGTTTCTCAGTGTGAGACTCAGTGAGTCCATTACTGAGACCAGTGTGATGCAGGATAAATACTGATGCTCCAGTCTGATGGCTGCAGTGTTGTTGCATTAACCACGTCTCCAGGTCCTTGGACTTTCTTTTAAATGTGATGTGTATGCTGGTGTGTGCCTTGCATGTTAAATTTCAGCCTCTCGTTGTTGTTAGCATCAGCGCCGCGGCCTTGAATGTCTGCTCTGCCTCTGCTGAACAGCCTCAACGTGGCCAAATTCATTTTGTTGTGTGAAGTTAAAAGCGCGCTCTCTGTGGCTCGTTTTGGTGCACATGTTGCATATCGGACAGCGACAGTCCCAGCGGTACGATCATCCTGCTCTGCAGATCTGACTTCTGTTTAATGAGACCGACACCTTCACGCTCCACTTAATGAATCCACCTGTGACTCTCCCAACATGTGCAGCCTCAGCCTTCACATGGCGCAGAGAAACAACTTCTACTGACTGTCGCTGCATCTGGATATGTCTGTTGTTTTTTACCAGTTTATTGATATGAATGATGTGTGTGTAAAACCCCAAACCCATCTTAGAGGTGGAGGGGATTTCTCCTTCTCTGGTCTCACTGTTAGCTGCTGACAGAATGCAACCATGAACTTCTGAGACTTTAATGCAAGCAGGCTACAATGTGTTTCACCACACACTGGCATAAACCAAGCTGGCACTGGGAAAGCTGTGATAGACAGCTGGGCTATATGTTATAATGAAGTGCCAGTTTAGCTCTGTAACTTCCTCTCTTTACAAATTGTGTTTTGACCAGAATCTAATTTTGCCTTTAGATTACGTTTTCTTTTCCTGAAACCACTCACTGAGCCGTACCTATTCTAATCTGTAGAGTTTATAACCTTTTTTGTTTTTACCTCTTGTCTAGTGGTACTACATGACAGAAAGACGGATGGATGCTTTCCATGTTTCATTCTCTAAGATTACTTCAGCTTTCTGCTATATATGGGAAAATATCCAAGTGATTACAAGGATTCCAGCTTTTAGACCAGTGTTTATAAAACCAATACAAGTGGTGACCAGAAGCACAAAATAAAGTTTAAGCTAAATCTCTCACAAACGGTTTCCATTACAAATGTATGTAAATTTTTACAAAAAAAATCTGTGCAAAAAAAAGACAAATAAAAAAAACATAATTTAGCAATTGCCGTGTTTCCATTTCATAAGAAATTCAATTAAAATCACATGTGAGTAAGTTGTCAAAAATCACCACAGCGACGGATGTAAACAGTCAAATGAGATATATTCATAATTCAGTCATGGTCATCATAATTACCTTCTGTAAATCTGTGACATAATGTGCAGCCCTCCTCTAAACACAAACATACTGATGATAAAAACCAAAGACTGACATTTCAGGAGAGCCATTTCTATTTATCCTAATTTGTGGAAAACATTCTCCTGAAAGAATGAGGCTAAAGCAAAACACTAAAAGACATTAGAAAACATTGAATAAATGTACTGATGGCAAGAACAGCAACAATAACCCCTCAAAGTATGAAGAGCATTAAAACAGGAGGAGAATACAGCAGAAGAGAAATCCGTCTAAATTCCAGATTTTGTATAACATATAGGAAAAACATGCTGATGGGAAACAATTTTAAAAAATCCTCAAGAAGTTAATATTAAAGATCAAAAGAAGAGAAGAGCTGATGTTTTCCAATTATGCGTTTTTCTTGGTACAGAATTCAATTATTCAATTCAATTATTCTTCACGGACATCTTCCTCAATGTCATATTTGGCTTTATTTTACTCTTGCTTGATGAATAATCTCATCTTCTTGATCTTTAACAACATGTCCCACTTTTAAAGTCCAAACTGAACCTTTCTCAGCAGTTTTCTTTTTGTTGAGTTCTGCAGCTTCACATTAGAGCGTAATGACATCAGGCCAGCCAGGAGCAACGCTGGAGCCTCAAGCCTCAGATCAGGAGTTTATTTATGCAACTTTGTCATAATTTACTGTTAAATTCCTACATTGTTTCTTTTTACCGTCAGACGGAGGAACTGTACCTGGACAGCTTGGTTCAACTATAATTTTAGACAATCATTAGAAAAGTGTGGACTCTTAAACTGAATTAAGCCTGATACAAAAATGGGAAGTATGTACTGGATAGGATATGTAGCTAAGGAAGAGTTGAAATTAAAAGAATATTTGCCAGAAGAAGGTAGGAGTACGCTGTAATATTTTGGGAAACTTACAATTCAAACTATCTTATATTCCCCACTTTATTCCCCGTCCTCCATCCTATTGGACAATCAGTTCAGACTAGTCACATGTCATTGTGACTAGTCAGTGGGTAACAAAGAGTCATTGCAGAGCTCAGAATGGAGGAGTTTAAAAGTTGACCAGTTGTTGCCGGAGCTCAGAGGAGGCTGAGCTTTTTCTGACAGGAGTTTTCAGTATCTGCTGTTAAAACCTTTATTTAGAGTAATTTCATGTCAATTTCATGGTTGTTGTTTCCATTATATTTTAGATGTTGGTTTGTTTTTTATCTTAAAGCTGTTTTATTTAATTCCTGCCAGTTTCTGTTCTCTCTTCCTGTTTACCATCATATGTATTATTGCTGTCTGGATTATAGTTGCCTTGAACAGCACTTTGTTTCCTTTGAGGAGTTTTAAGAGGATTTCCAAAGAAAATTGAACTGGAGGTTATATCTGACTAAGCTATAAAACTTGTAGAACAAATACATTTGGACAAATGAGCTGAAAGCAGATATTTTATTCACTTTACTTTAGAGCCTCTGAAGCCTCAGATCAGCTGTAGAGCACAGTGGTGAAGAGCTGATAAACCAGCTACAGGACCAGTTCATACCTCCACTGAGTTGATTCAACAGGAAGGATTCCAGTTACAGACAATGTGAAACGTTGCCATAGTTTCTGAAAAAACTGAAGAAATACTGTGAGGCAGATTCGGCTGAATTCATCCAAAATGATGAGAGATAAACCTGGAAATCTTTCTGTGTTTTTGTATTTTTGAGATTCAAATTGAACATTTGTAAAACTTGGTCTTTCTTTTGGAAGATTTTAATGGAAGATTTTAGAATTAAAGTCGTTGTGCTTTTTTCAACCCATCACTGGGATATTAAAGGACCATAGTGCTGTTTTTATAGTGCAATCCAGTAACTATGTTAACTTCAGTTGATATAGTTAACTTTTAACTTTAAGTCAAATGTGACTTAAAATAAAATCTTTCTGTCCTGTTCTTCATGTTCTTCTGTCCTTTTAAAAACTCCTGCTCTTTGTGAAACTCCGCCTTCAGAACGCCATCACAACGTGGCTCCTCTATTAACCCTTTAACAATGTTTTTTACTGAGAAGTAGCAGATGCACAGTTCCACCAGATTTTTGCTAACTGCTGCTGGCTAGTCTGAAGGAGCTGAGTGGGGGGGTTATGGTTGAGCGTTTCTCTGGGAGGCAGAATCTTGGAAACTGCAGCTCTGGGGAGGAGCTGCGTCTCAAAGATCTCACCAAGCGTTTTGTGCAGCTGAATGGTTGCCGTGGAGATTAAAGGATTTCTCAAACATACATGAAAGAATCAAAGTAAACTCCAGGTATGTTTTGGTTGAGGGAATGACATTATAACATGATGTGAAGCTCAGAATAGTTGATTTAGCATAATATTGCCCCTTTAAGATGTTTTCTTCATAAATGTCTGCTTGGTTAGACTGAGACCTGAGTACACTCTGAGCCCAGTGACCGCAGCCTGAGGGGCCATGCTGACACCCAGGGGAGGAGGCCGAGGTTTGTGCTGCGTGTGCAGCAGCTGGAGGAGGATCATGTGAGCCGGTGGCATTGCTGAATCAGCCTCTCCAGCTGAGAGGCTGATTCAGCAACAAGCTGAGCAGGCCGCTTCGCTCAGGCTGCAGTCACAGTGCAGCCCGAGTTCCTCGGTTCCTCTCTGGTTAAGGAACTTCATGTGGCAGATCGTCACATCGCTTCAGTGTCAGGAAGCAGTTTATGCAGTCAGTTAAACGGCGGTCACCACAACCCTCAGTGCATTCACAAAGCTGGACAAATACTGTACATTACACTTGTCAATTTTTTCTGCAATAACGGTTACAAATCTTTTGTCCTTTCTTATTTGCAAAACACATGCACCCATGTACCCAGTGGCCTGGGTTTTGACTAGGCCACTGTTCTAATGGCAGGCGCCTCCACACTGTTTCAGGAACTGATCTGGATTTACCTCCATTCATCCAGCAGCAGCTGAGTTTCCTTCAACGATTTTTAATCACATTTGTAAGTGGAACATGTCGATGTTAACTGTTGAATTCAAAATAACGTCTTCATTTTCACAAAAAAGGATTTCACACTTGTTGAGGTGGTTTTTTGCTTTTCCATGAAAGGAGTTGAAACACTAAAGGGGAGATGGGAACTCATTTCCTGAATAAGTTCAGAGGAATCAAACCTGGAACATTCAAACCTCCAGCTCAGAGGGGAGGACTCTCTCAACTGTTTTTGAGTTGTGTGGTCAGTGCTAGTTGGGAACCTCTGCACCTTGTTTATTGCAGCCATTTGTAGCATCAACATGTGATGAAATCAGGCTCTAGTTAACCTGGTTGATTCCAAACCAGCAGATGAAACATTCCTGTTCACGTTTTCTTATTCCATTTTAAAAGCTCCTTTAAAAACCTTTTCCATCGATCCTGAGGGAAAGCATTACCACAGCATGATGCTGCCACTCACGTGTTTAACAGTAGCCTTGTTCCTGGCCTGTCTGCTGTGTTTCTTGGTCTTCCTGATGCCGTTTGGTGCTCTGAGATCGTTGAAGAATGTCACATCAATACTACGTATCATTCAGCCACATAACATTTATTAATGCTGCTGCTCTGTAGCAGGAAAACTGCTCCAACTTTGACAAACCTGAGCTCTTCTAATGTTTTTTTTCTAATAAGCAGCGTATGCAGGACGGATGATGGACAACCGAGGGGCTGTCCATCATCCGTCCTGTCAGCAGTTTCTGCAGGATTCACCCCAGGCAAGAGGAGAAATTATAAATCAATCTGTGAATATGTGACAGGGCTGCTACATGAGGCACAGGACGAATGGATGAAAACCAGCCCTGACTTATGAGGAAGGCTTTATGAAATGTTTTAATTCTCTGCTGTAACTAAAACCATGTTGCCGATGGGTTGATGTGCTGATGAAAAACGACCAGAACTCATTTGTATTTCTTCTAACTCTTTCATGCAGCTTTTCTTTGGATTTACAGGGAGGTTCCTGCTCACAACAATATTCTACAATCTTTTCTCTTCTTCAGTTCAGTCAAACGACTGAATGAGCTTTCTTTCATTTTATCGCTGTATGATAATATGCTCAGACCACAAACGTAAAATAATCCTCGTTCTGGATAAATTAAATGGAACCTTTACTGCACCTTCAACTGGTTTCTTCAACCTTCAGCAGCCATTCTACTTCACATGTCATCTGCAGAAAGCAGGCAAGAATATATTCCAACTATTTCAACTATTTACAGTTAGACTAATAAAATAATTTGCAACTCGCTCTTCACCCGGTGAAATTCCCACAAACAGCTACGGATGTCAGAAGTTTTATTTTTAGCACAGTGTCTCTCCATTTATGAAAGCTTACATTTTTGCAAAACCCTGTTCTGGTGCTGTTGTTCACTATGAATTTGTTTGTCTTGGAGATGATAATCTCACTCTGAACAAAATTATCTGTAGTGCTGCTAGTGATGATGTCACTGATGTTTGGGTCATTTCCTCACTGATCCTCTCACCTGTGTGAAGTGAAGCTGTGAATACTTTCCAAATGTTCTATTCTTTTGTTTAGATGGATATTGTTCTGACATCAATATCCATCTTGATGGAATTCTGTTTATGCAGAACATATCCTCATATTTCTTTTGTCATTGTTCATCTTCAGAGAAATTTGCTTGTGGATGATTTTAACCCACAAAAGCAGTTTACTGCATTGTTCTTTGGTTTAATCTTCCAGAAAACAATGCAAATGATGCAAATTATTTAAATCTGAACTGTATGAACAAAACAAACCAATTTCATAATGTCCTTATTTTAAAACTGTCATGACGACATCAGTGTCCTCATGCAGACTGATGTATGTATGCCTATGGAGGGTGGCAGGTAATGAAAACTGGAAGAAAAATGGAGAACGGTCGACTTCAGGTCACTAAAACATTTCGTGAAATAAAATCCAAGAAAATCAACAGCAGAACTCAGGAAGAAACATTGTAAAGAGAAGTCAGGGGTTGAGACTGGATAAAAAACACTGATGTTGGTGAAAAATGAAAGCAGCGCTGGGTGGAAATAAATCTGGTGACATTGCAGAAGCTCATTGAAACAAAGCTGTTATAATGAAAGCTAAAGGAGAGTCGAGTCAGTAAGTCCTTATGGCCAGACAGTGTGGTCAGTAAAAACCTGTCATTCTAAAAACCACAGTGTTATGAATTATTGTTTCTGCTGCTTCATGCCTCCCATTGTTGAGCTGATCCTCCTGTACATGTCCTGCTTTCATTGACCAATTATGGTCAAGCTTTAGGTCAGCCATTTTCTACAGATAAAAAGCTTTCTCTTGGCAGAATAAGCTCTACTTATAAAGTGTTTCCTCTTACTGTCATAATCTTTATCGTTTTATGATGCTAAATGATGTCTGAGGGGTGAGGGATGGAGAGGATCTCACCTGCATGTCCGCACAGTCTGACCAGTGAATTTTTTTTTTGCTTAAATCAATAATCAGTGGTCTAATTCTTCTTCTTGTTTTTTATAGGTTACGTTCTTAATTTAGTACCTAAACCCAATTAGACTGGATGTACTTTCCTGCATCCAGGACTGTATGATCTGGTGAGTAAAAGTGGGTGGAACATTGGAACACATTTGAGCCAAGATGCTCAATGTTTATTCAGAAACAGAGCATCTTGGCGTTGGATTTCCAGTTATTGTCGTCCCAGCAGGAAGTGAAACAGAGCCGTCTTCCTGCCGGGCCTCATGAGGATTCAGAGTTTTTCTCTCCAGGCAGCGGGCCGGCTGGGCCTCAGCTGCTGGAGCAGACCCCGCTTCACGTTCACTGGATGTTCACTTGCCTGTGCTGATGTGATTTACTCTGAGCCTCCAGCTGCTCCTCGCATTATTTGTCAACACTGCCAGCCATTACCTATTAATGACTTCTTCATGCTTTATTAAACGCACCGTCACATCACCTCATCTGGGACTGTGCAGGGAGCAGGAAAATGCTGAAAGCTCCAGTTGTTTATGTCTCATTTTCTCCTGGTTTTGCTCTCAGAATGTGACGTAGAAACTCGTGGTCAGATCAGACATGAAAGGATGGAGCTGTTCTCCATCAGCAGTGTTTGATGTGAGCCGGACGTCAGAGGAGACCTCTGAGGCGTGGGCTTCACCAGACAGATCAGCTGAAAGCGCAGATCAAATCTTCTGATTCCTCTTCGCAGGGTTTACTTGATAAATGTTGGATAAACGCTGATTCATAAAGTCACAGTGGATATAATTTAAAAGCTTTTTTTTATTATATTTGTAACAAGAAAACGTCTTGTGTGGCAAAGTCAGAAAATCTGGTGCTGATCTTTGTGTTTTAATTTTAGTCACACAACATTTTAACACCAGTCAGATATAACCTTACATAATGGTTACATCACTGTCTCCATTGATTAAAATACATTCTGCTTTTTTATTACTGTTAATGTTCTGTTAAAATACAGTCATGTTTTTATGCACAAACAAAATGCACGACAGGCACTTAAATTCAGTAACAAAAGTATTTTTTCTTTTTTAATCTCTTTCTGTTTATTCAATGTCACGTTATTTTTCTTTAATTATGTAAAGCACGTTGAAATGCCTTGCTGCTGAAATGTGCTATACAAATAAAATTTGATTGAAACTCAGGTTGACAGTCTGATGGTCTCCAATCAGCTCCAGGCATGAGGTACAAAATGGGACAAACATCTGCTTTCTATACTGATGAAAGTTTTAGTTGATCCACCCGATACACTCCATTTCATGTTAATACAATTAGTATTCAGAATAAAATCAAACACTGATATTACAGATCCATGCCTGCTGAAACACTGTCTTCATATGTTCCCCAAACTCCACTGGGCGTCTGGCATCAAACAGTCTAATTGTAAGGAAAATACCAAAGTGCGAATCAAAAGCTACCTGAGTAAATACAAAAAGACTTGGCTCTGAGTGAGTAAATGATTGCTCAGGGCATAACAGGACATAAAAGTCATGGCTTGGTACATTTCTGTACACTTTGATCAAGTCAAAAATTCTTTATTTGGGAACTACTAAAATTAGTTTCTGTATTCTAAAACCTAAAAAAAGTAGAAAGTTCAAAACTGAAGGTTTGGGTGTTTTTTTTATTCAATAAAGCTTGACCAGTGCCTGGATAGATGGACTGAGCAACAATATGACACATGTGTTCAACATACGATATAGAGCTCAAAAAAGTATGTTTTGTGTAACACACCCCTCTTCAAATCAATGCATCATGCTCAGATCTAGAGAAAACCAAGAATCAGTCTCAAAAAGATTATAAAGTCATTTCTAAAGCTTTGGGATCTCCACTGAGTCAATATTTAATGGAGAACATAGAACAGTGGGGAACATTCAGGAGACATGATTTAAGTGTTTATTTCTGCTGATGTGCCTCACAATGGAAAGGTTCTCAGAGATCCTTAATGTTTCAAGGACAGAAGTTCAACATCTTCAGGATTTTCTCATGTGGTGCCGTTACATTTATGCGTCTCTCCTTCAGTCCAACTGTATGCAGCCACGTCTCAGGCTCTGGTTTAAAACACTTAAACTCTAGATGTCCACTCCACAGTTGTGCTCCGACAGCGATCAGAGCAGCTGCACATGTTGCTAAGCAGCAGCTGGGAAGGAGAGGAACAGGCAGGATCTCCACAATGACTTTACTGATGTAGATGTGGCAGGAGCAGTGTGGCAAGAATTGGTAACTTAAAATTTCAAAGCACCATTTTAATAAAGATGAAATTGGTTGCAATGACTCCACTAAACAGTTACCTTTAAGACAGACCCGCTACAGATGAGGCAATCTCACAATTCAGTTTTTATTTATTACACAGTTTTGGTTTAATCAAAAATACTAGTCTAAAACCACTCGCACATTAAAAGTCAGTTATAGCTCAACTCAGATGGGAGTGAAATTCAGGGTAGTGTCCTAAAAGAAAACAGCAAACAAAAGAAAATCGTGCACCAAACCAGGAGTAGTACCACCACCAACACCACCACGAGCTGACCGTTCCTGTTAAAATAAAGGAAAGACATTCAAATCACAGACAATACAATTATGCAGTTCAGTCCACGACCAATCAAGCAGCAATATTCCAAATCAAGATTCCGTCCTGGGAGAAACCGATCCGCTGTAGCAGACGCCACTCAGAGCGGCACTAGAAGGATTAGTCCGAGCTGGTCACCAATCAGCCACACTGGACGAGTGATAGGAGCCAGTCAGCAAACAGGACGACAGGTAGGCAGCTGACAGATGATCCAGATGACAGGCGGACCGCCAAGTCGGGGACAACCAGCCGGCCAAGGACAAACAGCAGCGGCTATCAAACATGTTAGAAATGAAATCTAAAAGCATGCAAAAACTAGCACTTCACTTACCACTGAGCTCTTTATGTAGTGCCTCCAACAGGAAGGAGGAAACGTGGAGCTTGTACAGGCGGCCTGGATATACAACAAAAGCTGAGCTAAAGCTAAGCTAACAAACGTTAAGTGGGGGAAGATTCTTGCCACAAGGCGATGGATCAGAGCGTCATTAAGCGCATTGTTTGAGCGCGCATTAATTTGCAGCTGTTGTACAAAAAATGGAAATAAATCACAAGTAATAAGCTTGATTGAGAGAGATGAAGCCTGCCTTATCTAGCGTGCAGCACCAACAAACGCCGAGGTCTGAACCGGAAGGAAAACACCGCGATGTCAGGGAGGGCCTTTTATATACAGGCAGCCAACGCCACAACCAATTAGATTCAGGCACTTGTGTGGTGCGTTCAAAGGCTACAGGGCAAACTGCCACATAGACAAAAAAAAAAAAAAAAAAACATAGCAAAGCAAAATTTTATACAGTTATTCAATTATTCAGTACTGAAGCAACACTAAGAGGTTCTGAAAAAGGATAAAAGCAACAAACACTTGAGAAATGACCCAGCCTGCTACATCTGAATAGCTTCAGAAATGATTTATCCTGAACAGCAGTGTTTAAGTCTACTAATCTAAAATAAAATGTGAAACAGTTCTGCAGTTTTTTTTTTTTTACAATCACTTTGGTGCATTTGTCACTACTACAATTTACACAACACATAGTCCATTTCCCAAAACAATTACAACAGTTGGTAACCTAGTTGGGATCATGCATACATTACAGCATGTGGCTGATTGAAAAACCCACTGGTTGTATTCAGTGTTCTGCCAATTTTTCTTTAACTTCCTCTATTATTTTTATATTTTTATTGCTCCTCTTCTTTTCTTACAAGTAGAACTAATAATCTTCTTATTTAGAGTGTTAATGTTTATTATATTTTCAGGTAAATGTTTAATAAATTGGATCTTTAACAAGGACAGAATGTCGATTGAAGGAAATGTTTTACGGCTTTTTGTAGGGGACTGATTCCCCTCAGAGATCAGCCATGTTTCTAAAAGCTTCCTCAGACACCTTGAGGCTCAGATTAGGAAGAACATCCTGACTCCATTTATTTGTCTTCTAGTCAAGGGAAAATGGGTAAACTCCAAATTACTGGCTTCTTTGTTTTGATGAGCCTAACTGGGTATAAATATCAGGGAAGAGGTGTCGCTGCCGGAATCTGACAGAATGCTGTCATACAGGAAGCAGTTTAGTGGTACATCCAGTCTCCCGCTGGAGCTGGGCAATTACGTGGGCAGGCAAACTCCCTTATCTCTAATGAACACTTGCAGTCCCTTTAAAAAGCTTCCAAAGGTCCTGGCAAAGAACATGGCTGCTTGGAGACGGCCCAGGGATGCTGTTGTCTCTAACAGTCATCCTTTTTTCAGGTGTTCACAAACACTGATGGCTTTCTAGGCTTTTCTCCTTGAGCAGAAGCTTGAAGAAAAAATTTTACTTTTCTTTCTTGAAGCATAAATTTAAGACACCAAACCGACAGTCAACTCAATATGATAAACTGTGAAAACCGGCCAATCAGAGTGCTGTTCAGATGGGAGAAGCTCTGCTTTATGTTGGAGCATAAACACCGTTTTACCTCTTGGTAAATAAATATGGTATAAATGGACCCAACAGCTGATAGTCCTCCGCATTAAATTATGAAAACATGACAGGAACGGACTGGACATAAATCCCAAAGTTTATGGAGCCGATGTGATGGACTGTAAAGGACAAATGATGTTTGAACAACCAACGCTCAAGGCCTTAATTCAGCAGTTATCACTTCAGTATATGAAATATAATGATGTTGTACTCAGTAGAAGGATGGGTTCAGAGCATTTAGATTCACCATGGTGGTCACCGAGTTTGACTGAAAACACATTCTTCTTTTCCTTTCATCTCTTTTAATAGCAGTTTTAGCAAACAAAGTTTCCTGTTTTAAGAGAAAAACCAAAGTTAATTGTTTTCGACAGCAACACTGATTCTGAGGACTTGATACTTTCTGTTTCCAGGTCATTTATATTAACGGATTATTAAAGTCATTGATTACGATGACTATCATCATCGCTCATAATCTTTGTGTTTGACGTTTGGAGCCAGATTCTTTCCCTGCTCCAGCTGCCAACCACCAGAGATGATTAAAAGATTCCTGCTTTTTGTAAGTGGAAGAAGAAACACATAATTAACACACATCCCTCTGAATCAGACCGCAGGCTTTGTCAGTTGCTAAGTAGATTAGAGCGGTATTGATTACTGAGTTCATTTGCTATCACGTTCTAATTATTTTTGTCCTTGCATGGAGCTCCACCCATATCCCTGAAGCTCAAACTTTGAGTTTAACCTGCAAACAAAACTCCTGAGAACGAACCGTAAGTAAAGCAACAGAAAAAACATCCGTCTGCAACTCCAAATGACATCCGCCCAGGTCATTAGCATGAATGAGTGTGGAAGCCTGACACAGCACACCGAGAGGCCGAACCAGAGGACGATTATGGAAAATCTGTGAGCTTGCCTATCTGTGGCACACAGACGCTATTGTTGATTGCTGCTCTTCCACAGCAGCAATCAGTCAGCAGAGTGTGGAGACAGCAAAAAGATGGAGAGTGGGTGGTGTTTATTCACTACAAAGGAGGCGCAGTCCATCCAAAACCCGGGCAGCGGGGCGGCCTGATTGACGGCCCGCCTGGTACCAATGATCTCTCAGGGAAGGAGCTGAAAAAGCTCGGTGCTATCACATGTCACCGGCCTCCGTGCGGAGGAACACGCACGTCAGCGCGTGACGACGGGTTGTCAGGGCAAATGTGACTGGGCTGGAGGAGACAGCAAAGGATTCCATTTTTCAGTGATGCTACAGGGAGCCGGGTGGGAGCTTTGCAGTTTCACACATCACTGACAGGTCAGACTCGGTTTCAATTCAATGAACTGCAAATACAGAGTTCACGTTCATACAATCAGCCGCTCAGCGTGGAACGCAAAAGGAGAGGGGTGAGAGGTCAGATGCTGGTCAGTGGTGTTTTCTACAGTATTATACCATCAAAATATGTCAGACCTGATTCATTGTGTGGAGAAATGGGAACAAAATGTATCTCTGCAGCACAAACCAAACACTGTTGGTTTTCTGTTGATGCAACACCGAGTGAGTGATCCAATTTACTGTTTCAATATGATAAGTCAGTGTTAATCAAAACATAATAGCGGTAATATTCCACTTGTGAGCATAAGTCAGTTGGAACTTCCCCTTGACCTTTAGACAAGAATCCTGAGCCTTTAAAAGTTCAGCAAACAGAAGTTTATAAAATGTTTTATCTTGATTTTGAAGAAGTTAGCATTGAGCTTGTGCTCTCTCCTCAGTTGGATGTGCCTTGAAAACCTCCAGTGGGAGTTTATCTGGGAATGGTTCTGATGTTCAAACCATCAGCCGGTTCCTCTCCAAGTAGAGGAGCAGTGACTCTTCTTGGGTTTTACTCAGAGTGACGGCAGTCCTCCTCACCCTGTCTCTGAGTGAGACGGTGTCATTTCACTCTTAACCCCAATTAGTTGATTCACCATTTTAGTTTTTACACATTGATGAAACTAAACTGGTTCAGTTCACTTAGGTACAATTTAGCAAACACATTTATCTGTCTTTACTAAAACTGATTAACTCGCACATATTTCTTAGCTGTAAAAAAAATATTATTTTAAACTAAACTTACATAGTTTAATTAGCAAATAACAAATATGTTATTATTTAAGCATATCTATAATAGCATTCTCTCATTACCTAATTGATTTTATCTTGAAATTGTAACACTGAAGTGCTATACCAATATGAATGTTTAGCTGATGCTAATGTGTCCTCAGCATGGTCAAATTTAGTGTTGCACATCTATGTGTCTGAGTTGCACTTTAGCAACTGATACTTTGGAACAGAATCAGCCCTGGATACAGTTTTCTAGGAGTTGAATGTTAACTCTGTTACTACTTGTGCTGGCAGGACTTTGGTCAGAAAGCATGCAGGAGATCAGCAGATTACAGGCTGTAGCTCCACACCAAGGCATTCTGGGTATAGAAGAAATGTCATTTTCTGCACTGCATCATGGGTGGAGAACATGAGGAGGCTCTCAATAAGTCACACATCTGAATTTGTCCATGTATTTATATGTAAATATTCATGTCTATTTGTTTATGTAAGTGCTGTTCTTTTCATAAAGTTTATAGAAAAATAGTAGAGCTTCAAAAATATAATATCCTTCATTTTCTCGACTTAATATTATTACACTCTATGTCTTAGTAGAAAAGTACAATCAACTAATTTTATTTAGTAATGAAACAACTTTTTACCAAACATAAGACTGGCTGGACATCAAGCTACATCACATTCACAGCAAATGCTATCAATGGAAATGTTTTACTGTAACTAGACTGAACTTATATAGTGCTTTTCCAATCTTTTTTGACCACTCAAAGCACTTTACACTAGAGTTACACTCATCCAATCGCACTCACAAACACACACAGATCGTTAGGCAATTTGGGATTAAGTGCCTTGCCCAAGGGGGCATCGACATTTGGCAGGACGAAGCTGGAATCAAACCTACAACCTTCCGATCGCAAGATGACTACTTTACCCACACAGCCACAGTCGCCACATACTACTGTAGACCAATACCTTTCGGATGAAGAGATTCAAGAAATCAGAAAAAGAAAAACTCAATTTGTTGAGTTTGTGGCAAAATCTATAAGAATAAAGGATAAAACCCTTTTTGCAGTGGAAATTAAAACTTAATTTTTCTTTCAGGTAATATGAGAAACTCTTCCATTCTCATTCTCCTGAACTCAATGTTGTGTTTTGTCCCATCTTGTGAGTTTTATGTATCCCTACACTCCTAGTGCTCCTACAGTAAAGAGGATATCACAATATCTTTGAATCTCTCCAGTAAACTACAGTCATTGTGAGATCTGCACTGGCAGCACAATATGGATCAGTAAACTCAGCAACATCTTTTGTAAAACACCAAATCAGAGCAAATCAAACTCCAACTTCAATCTTTGAGTTTTTATAGTGCCTACCATCTAACTGTCTCTGGTTCCGACTCCTCTACGGCTCTGCTTGTGGTCAGACGTCTTCTTCTGTTGGCCAACATGTAAAGGTCTTCATATCAGCGGGTCGCAGAGCCTTCTGAGCTGTTCTCTGACAGGACCGGCGGCGCCACAGGCAGATGAATCTGGACTTTGGATGAAGCCTGCCATTTTTACAGCTGACCTTGACTAGAGGTCCTTCTAGTAATTTATAGCAAATAATGTTCAAAGGAGTCCCATTTCCAAGATTCACTGTCACTTTGTGTTCAACCATCACTCTGCCTCCAAAGCCAATGTGCTCTCCTGACATGAACGTCCCATAAAAAATATTAGCAGCCGCGCTGGTGTCCTATCCAATTATGTGAAGAGTGAATTAATGCTTCTGAAAGTGGTGAATTTTTAACTGTTGCTGCAACTCCAGACTTTGCAGTCTTATTGCTCTACATGTGTTTGTCCAAATGACAGCAAGCTGCTTCTAAAAGGTTTTAATTTGTTGATTGTTGGTACTTTATGGAAACACATGAATCCATTTGAGCTTTTAATGAATGTTGATGTTTTCTGTTAAAATGCAGACATGTTTTTATGCACAAACTCAGGATGACAACAGCCATACAGGCTTCCAATAAGCTCCAGGCACGAGGTACAAAATGTGTTGTTTTGTTAGCAGGGCAAACATCTGCTTTCTGTGTTATTGATGAAAGTTTTAGCAGCAGAGTGTTGTGTGTAGAGAGTGTTCCCCCCTAAAGCACTCTGTCTCATCTTTATACAATAATTAGGATTAAGAAGAAACCCAAAGTGTTCCTCAAAGCCACTGGGCAGCTGGGCAGAAGGCTTGGTATAGGACTGGTTAAGGAAATGTGACAAAATTGGTCAGTAGTTTCAAAATTGTTCTGTATTATTCCATTTGCTAGCTGCTGCACTCCTTGGGTGTTTTTTTAATTTGCAGTGAAATAATTATCCTTGACACAAACCTAGCATGTCCACAACCTTTTATCTCTCTACAGCTGTGAGGTTGTAGAGATGGGAAATAAAGAAGAATTGAGTGCCTGGTACACTTATTTGGCAGCTGTCCTGAAAAGTAGCCTGATGTGAATTTGTGCAGGACTAACTGCTGAATGGGATAACAAAAATCCCTTTTTATGGAGTTTATGTGATTTTTAATTTTTGCGTATGAACCATTTGTAAACATATTCCACAGCCATAAAGTCTGAATTTTGAGTCTACAAAGTGATTTTAACAGAATTTAGATAATTTATCTGTCCAGAAAATTATTAATTCCTTCTGTACCAAAATTCCAATCTAATTTCAGCAGATGGTATTTTTTAGAGCACAACACACACAGATTTGGTCTTTGAGAATGGAAAAGAAATATATCTGGCAGTAATTTACACAGATTTGTCAGGATGCAAAATTGACATCAACATTGGCTGATGCTAGTTATTCTTTTAGCATATTGGTCTAATAAGCCAACATGAATAAAACATTTATTTTGATCTTGTTGCTGCTCCTGGTTGGTCTGTGTTTGGTCATGTAACACACTCTAAAAAGTGTATTTGGGCTGTAGTTAATGTTATGGTCTTTTTTACTTTAACTTGACTTAATTGTTTGGCTTTAGTTGTGTCAACTTACTTTCATGAGTTCAATTAACTTAAAAGTCACACATTTCATCTAAAACAAACGTTTAACTTTGAGTTGAAGTGAACCAATTAAGTTGAATGCAGTTTTACGTCTGACGTCATTACGTAAGCTTTGCCCGAGACAGATCCACTTTACCGACCGTGTGTGCAGCCGCCATTTCTTCTGACCGTTGACTGTTCATCGGATTGTAATAAAACAGTAAGTATTCTACACACCATGACAACATATTATTTAAACGGTGTAAAAATATTAATGACTTTTTCTACCTTTAATTTGAAACAGTTAACTGTGTTTAACGTCGAAGTATTATCAGTTATTTGCTTTGAACACATTTGCTAGTTGTAATTAGCCGCGCTATTCAGCGGAGCATGTTTGAACTTAACTGCTCTGTTAGTTAGTGAACGTTTATTTTGGGTGTATACTTTTAATTTGACCCTAAAGAACTTAAATAGCTAGAAGCCTTGTAGGTAGTGAACAATATGAAATGTGGACCGAGGACTGCTGGCGTGTTCCGGTCGGAAGCTAGACTGGGTCAAAGTGTGGGAGCAGCTAATGCACTGCAGTGGTGGCCAGACTTTATAACAGGAACTACTGGACAGGTTGTTTTTAATGGGTAAGCTTAACGTACAGTTACGGAGGTGTCAGTGTTATACGCAAAACTTATTTAATGTGACGCAACTGCGCTCTGCTCGTCACCGTGAGCTGCAGTCAGGGAAGACATTTGTTCCAAATGTCAGGCTGCTTACTGACGACATGATATAAAACGCATAATATCCTAACTTCGCTAATAATCCATAAGATGTCATTTCTCTTAAAAAGGGAAAAGCAAAAAATAAAATAAGCAATTCATGTTTATAGGAACTTTGAGTTAACTTCTCTTTCCTACTCTCCAGGCCTGGAACCAAGCATCATCAGACCATAGAAGGTAAGCCATATTTGCTTCACTAAGCTTCTAATTTAACAAAAAAAAAGTTATTAGTTAATATGCTGTATTGTATTGATAATATGAAAAACACATACTCTAAACTAATTCAAAAATAGGTTCGATAAATAACGTCATTTAGGGAGTTTAAAGTAAAAGAAATAATAGTTGGTCAAAGAACGAGATGAAATTAATTTCCTCCAAAGGGTTGATGAGCTCTCCCTCAACATGGGGTCAGAAGCTCAGTCATCTCGGAGAGTACTCAAAATTGACTCTGCATCCATATTTGTTTCATCTTCCTTGCCTTCAGATTTGGCAACATACATGTAACTCAGTTCCTGTCTTATCCTTCTAGTGTTGCACTTCATGTGGAGATGCAAAGACTGCGAGAGCGTGTTTTCCAGAAGATCTGAATTGCTCAAGCACTACAAACTAAATCACAGGCATTATGGACGGGGCTATTCATGTCCATGCACATATTTAAGTTGCGCGTGTAGATTCAAGACCTGGAATGCTTTACTGAACCATTTATCAAGACATCATCCAGTCCACCAAACAGTTACCAATGACTTAACCACATTCAAATGCCCCATTTGCAGTGCAAGTAATGCAGATTGAGGATTTTTACTTAGATTTTGGAATGATTGGTCAGTATTTACTTTTAAGTCATTTTGTAACATACTAAATAAGTTTTATTTTGTTTTTCAGATTAATGCGGAGTTCCTGAGACTCATGGCTCTTCCCCTTGAGCAGACTTGCTTTGCCTAGTTGGACAGTCTCAAGCCAGCTGATTAAAGTCATCAAAGCCAAGGGAGGAGCAACACGTGCAAAAATAGCTGTAATCATGAGAACCTATGATGAGGTATGGATATCATCGATAGGAACACTGAGGGACATTTACCATTTTTAATTTAAAACAAAGAAGTTAAAGTCTCTAGTTACTTTCAGACTTTTTGTTTTAATTATTAATACTTGATACACTTTGTGCAAAGCTGATATCACTCAAAGAAAAGCAATTTTAACTGTCTTATGTATTTTTGGTGGATTTAGTCAGTCAGTCTGTATTGCGTGCGGTTCATTCATGAATTTCATAAAATACACCTTTCAGTCCAACTTGCCAGAAACATTTTTTTATATTACTGTTTCATCCGAAATCTTGTCAGAGATATGGAATATTGATAACAATCATTTTTCTGCAGGTGGAGGACACTGGGAGTCGAAGGGAATGTGTTCTGAAAGGGCTCATCACCTTTGTTGGAGAGGATCCAGAAGACCTTATTAAGGAATACTGTGTAAGTTTCTTTTAAAGGTTTGAAGTTGCATCTTAATCCATTCAGAAAAATTGAAAAATTCAATGTCAGTTGCTTTTACATTTTTAAATTATTTCTGGCCTGGCTTTTCTATATGTAAACATCTGTTTTAATACAGCAGGCAGATTTGGTGTTGAATTGTAAATTTAACATGGCTACGTCCTGCTTAAATCCAGCAGTGGTGTCCTTTGCTATTCAGCAGAGACCATTATCTAACTTCACTATCACTTTACTGTTCCCCAACATAATAAAAACAAGTTAATAAGACTGTTTTGGTCATGCTATTTTCATACCAGCTCCAAAATATCTGATAAGCAACAGAAATGTGCATTTTGTGTTGATTTTCAACCTAAGATTACCATTGGCTTGGATTACTATTCTGCTTTGATGTATAATCTACGAATTTGTTTAAGATAAAGCCTGCAATATGACAAAACACATATAAAGTTACATGCTTGCATTATCTTTAAAAAAAACATTAAAAATCACCCTTTGAGTTATTCAATTTGTAATGCAACTGTGAACTTTGAAAATTTATCAAGGATATTTCAGATGCCATAAACGATTCTCTTCAATTCACAAGCTGTACACCTTTACACTTATACTTGTATTTATAAGGCTTTTCTTTTTCAATTGAGAGATTAGTTACAGTCTTCAAGTTTAACATATTGTTTATCTCACTACAGGGCAGCAGTGGAGATGATGCCCAGATGAAACTCAAACAGCTCACCCTGGCAGTGTTTGTGATTCGGAAGGAGGGAGAGGGATTGAAAGAATCCCCAGAAGACATTGTCACTGGGGGAGTGGAGGTGTTGCATGACCTGACTTCAGTTGCCTCAGCATGTGCCCTGCTTCTGGGTTTGATATATGCCCTTAACCTGGCTTATCCAAAGCCTCTGCGCTTCACATTTGAAGTGTTTCAAAAAATCTTCATGCAACTTGACCAACATAAGATGTCTCCTTAAGTTCAGAATTTGTTTGGAAGACTTCAGACCTCACAGTGAAGACAATTACATGTTGTGCAAAAGGAAAGATTATTTTCTGTCTTTGTTTGAACATGAGGGGCCATGTATTGGAAGCTTATCCTCAAGGGACTGGACTTTTTGAATTTCTTTTGGGACATTGTGCATATTAAAGCCACAGCATTAGTAGGCTGCTGTAGTATTGTTCACAGACACTTTCACAGCGTTTTTTCTTCTTTTTTTTTCAATTTAGATTAAGCAGTGCTTAATGTTTACTATTCTGTTCTGATGTCAGTTAAATAAGTATCGGACATGGTTTAAATGCTGCAGCCATGACCCCACGCCCTTGTTTGAAAGGATGTAGATGTTATTGCTCCTTTTCAGTTTGTTATTGAAGATGTTAAAGACAGTCACACATGTTGTTACATTTTATGTAAAAACAGTTTAGGGATTGAGAATGTTGATTTCCTTTATTTTAGGAGGACTTGTGGTAAATCTATAAAACCTTATTTTTCAGAGGAATACTTCTGGATTCTACAAGTTCACACAGGGATGTCCAAGGTTTGTTCTGGAGAGCCATCAATGTGCAACTTTCAGATGGACTATTTCAATACCACCTTACTGAATTCACACACCAGCAGACACTCAGCTGAGCAGAGACATAGTAATTAGCAGTTGATTTGATTTGGAGATTGGATTCATCTGAAAGTTGGAGGATGGTAGCTCTCCAGAACTGGACTTAGGATACCCCATGTTGAGTTTACTAAAAAGCTAACCCAATTAAGCAGAAAAGCAAAAGATCTGTGTAGTATGTTCAGTGCATATGTTGTGAAAAATCTGTAAGTTTGTGATTTCACAATAAAATTACAAATTTTCTATTTGTGCAATGTTATTATAACCAAGTTGAATTTTTGAGTAGTGTAAAGGAATTATACTCCTATTGTAAAAGCTAAAACATACTTTAAAAGTGATTTATATTTAAGTATTATTATAAGTACAAAATATGTACAAAACGACTTTGGGGTAGTTTCATTTTTTAAGTTAGAACAACTTACATTTTTGAGTTGACTTTCTATAAATTTAAGTTAGAGGGATTAAAAATTTGTATATGAATTAAAGTAAATAAATTGAGTTAGACTGACCTACATTTATCAAGTTAAACAAACTAAAAAATATATGTTGATCCAACTTAATTGAATTACTTGTTACCTACAGAAGTAATTCAATTAAGTTGGATCAACTTTTTTCTTTTTAGAGTGCAGTGATAGTGAAGTGGTGAAGGACAGAAGCAGAAACACGTCATTAATGGGTTTTTATTGTGTTGAAATAGGAAAGAAATAATGTCTGTAAATATCATATCACAGCAATATTGTTACTATTGTATATTGATATCTGCCCAAGTTTTCACATTGGTGCATCTCTATAGATTTAAAATACTAACTATAGTAACAGTAAATGCATGTGTCATGCATGTGTTCAGCTTCTTTAAGTGTCATTCAGATTATATTTGTGGTTTAGTTCTAAAACAGGCATAAAGGTATTTCTTAAGACACAAAGTTAAATTAAACACAAAAATTTAATCAGCTGCTAAAACATTACAAAAAGACATAAGTGTTGAGTTCTGTTGAAGTTTGTTCATTTTTTAAAATGAAAATCTTCCTAATGGGATAAGATTCAAATGTTTGAGGCATTGTGCTAAAAATCAAGCCTTTTAAAACAAACAAGTCTTTTTGATAGGAAAGTTTAGTACATATACTTATAAGCAAGGCTTAATTTTTTATGCATAGCAAGCAAATGTAAATTTAATCCTGTTGATTGTATCTTTTTAAAATAATCATATTTGAATTTCTCCGTGTCTGCATGGACCAGCTTTGTGTTGATGGATCATGGTATTAACCAGTACTTAGTCCTGCCTCACTGAGGACTCAGCTGTGGTTGGTATTACACTTCAGGCTTTGATGAAACCAGCAAGTTTCACCTAATAATTGCAGCTGTCACACGAGGACATTTGTTTCCTCAGGCTGCATCAGCACTTCCTCTGTAACGCTGTGCCTAAATTGCACTCATGTGGTGACGCTGCAGTTTTATTTTTTACATAACAACCTTTCTCCTCACTTTCTCTTTCTCTCTGAGCCTGATGCCAGCTCATGTTATGCAGATCGCATTAGCAGTGTTGGTTAGGATACTGTGGCCTGATAAAACCAGGTTGCAGAGCAGCAACAACCTCACAGCTGTAGAGATAAAAGGTCGTGGACATGCTAGGTTTTTGTCATGGATCATTATTTCACTGCTAATTAAAAAAAACACTCAAGGAGTGCAGCAGCTAGCAAATGGAATTGTTTTTATAAAGTGTTGTTTAAGAAAAACACACTTCATGAATCAATTGTTGGAGAAGCAGAATTAATTTCTTGTTTTCAGTCATTTGTGTGTTTGCTAAAGTTCACAGTCATGTTAGTTCATAGATACAGAATTCATATTGAGGTCAAGGTCTGTGAGCTCATTGGATCTGTCCAGTGAGATGATTTCATCGATCAATAGTCAACCGGTAGGTTACATGGTAAACTTGGCAATCACAGTTAATATTCCAGAGGGCAATGCAATAGCTACATGTGGCTTAATCACAGCTTTCTGAAACGTTAGATGCAGCAAGGAAGTTTGGAAGATTTTAAGGTTGCATTCACACCAGCCCTGATCAGTCCGCTCCAGTCGAGTTCTGGTTAGTTTACCTAAAAGTCCGGTTCATTTGGAGAGGTGAGAATCTATAATCAAACTCTGATCCACCTAAAAATGTAGATCTTAGTTTGGTTGAAGTGAACTGTGAAGGTGTGTGGGTGCATATGAATGCCAATCAGAGTGTAATCTCAACAGATTAAATGTGATCACATGTAATCAAGTTGCCTATTCTGAATGCTGAGATCCTTTTTTGTCATAATCCAAGATGCCAATCACACAATAAACCAAGTTGAACCACTCTTTTTAATAAAGTGCTATTGCCATAGGGGAGGTGATCTCGTTAAGGCTCCTCATAGCAACAGCAGCTTGCTCTTTGTTTTGTTTGTTTTTTTCCACTGTAACTGTGATTGTGGGTTTGTCACATTCTTTTGGGCATGAGGATCAGTTTGTCTTCCCACTGACTGCTCAGACTTGTTGGCAAACCTCTTTTCTCCTTTGTCTCATTTCCTGCGCTTGTCCAATCACGTCTTGTTAGCTGTGGTTATGAAAGGCATGGCTTTGAGTGAAAGTATATGGTTATATTCCAATAGTTTTTTAAACAGTCAAATTTTACTCACTTTGTTAAAACAATTGAGGAGGAAGTCATCTTTGTACTGGAGCTCCCAATGAGCTTCTAGTGTCTTGGTTTTAGGGAGTCTCATAACCCACATGCAGAACCAGCCATGAATGAGAACGTAGACATGAACACGATGGTTTATTCACTGGATTTGCCAGGTGAATGTACAACACTGGAGGAAGGAATGCCTGGAAGAGAGACTGGATCAGTTTGATCACTATTGGAAGGATAGATTTCTCTACATGCTGTTGAAGCGAGTGACACGTTGGAGGAGAAGTTGGAACCTGCTGTGTTTGGGTTGAACCTTACTTGCTGTGTGTGAGTCAGAGTGGAGCGTTCACCAAGGAAAGATCCAGATCAGGTCAGACACAAAAGGCTGGAGTAACGACAAAGAAAACCTTCTAACAGGAGGACTCACAGACACACAATGGGAAGGCAACATCTATTGTCTAACATAGTAAAACAGACTGGATTCGTCTAATCTAATTAGACTAATTAGACAGAATGGTTACTTATTCAGTCAAACGATCAGTTGAGTCAGTCAAGTTTATTTGTACACATGTAAACGTTGCAGGTCTCTGGCCGTTAAGGACTCTGCATTAGAAACTCTACATCCAAACTGACTGAGCCTGAATTGTTAAGTATAAGTAGAAACCTCTCAGCCTCTTTAAGTTCCAGGCCAGTAGGTACAACCTCACAAACCTGGCAGCTGTGACTGCAGTAAAAACTCTTTCTTCAAACTATCAGCTCAGAGGCACTGAATACAAATCCATGTCAATCCTTTGTGTGTTTTTCTCATGTGAAAACTAGATATTGTCAGAATTATAAACCATTGGAATCAAGAACTATTACCCAGCAGTAAGAGTTTAACAAACCAAGCAGAGGATATGTGTGTGAAAGTGTGAATGGGACTGATTTTATTTAAAGCCTATATCTGTTTTTCTGGAAACTGATTTAGATTTAGATTTTATTTATTGTCATTGCGCAAAGACACAAAAGTGAATTTGGCAATGAAATGTTGTTACTGGAATACCCAGAAAAAAACACTAAAAAATTGTAAGTGTGACTGTGAATGCATATAGGTATTAAAACATTTTACTGATGGAGGTAAGAAATAAAAATATATTAATTTGTTTATTTCACAAGGTAGTGAACATATCTTTTACTTTTACCTGATTTAGCCGTTCATGTTATTTTTGTGGAGTTGACGTTCTTTTCCCACCATTAATATGAATCCTTAGAGATATAATTTGATCCTTTAGAAATGAGTTTTAATTATTTTCAGATTGATTTTGTGTATTTTGTGATTTTGTTTGTTTGTTTCTTTGCTGGAGGCTGATTATTTTAGGCTACATGAAATAGATCTATTTTAAATCAAATCTAATAGATTTTTTTATTATCTTGTACTGATCAATAATATAGAAGATTGTATTTCTACATATATGCAGAGATATTTTCTTTTAGATGTACGCCATGTCATCACAGCTGGAAGCAGAGCAGCAGAAGTTATGGGAGAACCCCGAGGGCGCAATGTTGGTCCCACATGTCATTCAGTCTCCATAGTAACCAGCCAGTGCACCAGTTGGTGGATGATAGCGGTCCATACCTCCTCCAGTAACACTGAGGATTTGAACTCAGAAATGCACCACAGCATCAGGATGTGGGGTCAAAAACAGAAACACAGCAGTCTCATAAGGACATCACACAACCTTTCAGTCTGTCAACAAGCAAACTTGACTTTTGTATAGCAAGAGATCGTTAAGAAAAAACTTTAAAAATTCAAAGATTGACTGCAAACAATCATATTAGACCTCTTTGCATGTCAATAGATTTTTGTAGTTTTGAATATTTATTGTTTTTTGTAACTGATCTTTGGAATAAATGAATTTAGTTTATTGTGCTCCTTGTTTATGCCTACAGACCAATTCTCCAAACTTTCTTCATTGGTATTATTGTTGAAGAGTTGTGTATTCTTTCTAGGGTGAAACAGAGTGCGTGCGTGTGTGTCTGTGTGTGTGCTATAGCTTTTAGTCTGGATGGTTAATTAAATGGGAATGTTATCTGCTGAACTTTATAGTTTACTATAGAAACATTTTAAATGCCATTGGCAAGTGGAAAAGGCCTGATCCATCCTAATTACTGAAAGGGTAAATACTTAGTCATGAAACATAAGCCAAGATAAAACTTTACTGTTAGTTTAAAGAAGTTTGTTACATCTTATCTGCTTCGCTGAACCTGCACCAGTTCATACTTTCAGCATGATCATGTGACCAGAACAAATTGAAGATTCATCACTGAATTACACTTTCACTGCTTTCATTCTTTTGCACATATTTTATGGAATCTTAAGGAATCTGCATTTTTTGAAGGAATCCTAACCTCCCACTCAGCTCCTCCAAACTAGCAGCAGCAAAGTGGCATTATGTGCCAGGAAAATACAAAATACCAACAATTTAAATTATCAAGCGCTAAAGCCTGGATGAACCAGCTTCTTTACTTAAAGCACTTTTCTTTTAAACATATACTATAGGGAGCTCATTTTATCTACACTTCTAGAACCCTACTAGAGTTGATTACAAGTGGAGCATTTAATTAATGCTTGCCTATTTGGCCGTGTGCACATTATTACATTTACACACCAGAACTTTTTCCAGTGTTTGTATCTCTCCTCTGCACACTGATGGAGGTTTTGTGGCAAGTACTGAGACCTTAATAAACATATTCCAAATTAAATATTTTGAATTCCTCAGTTTGTGATGTATCCATCAGTGACATGCGGTCAGGGGAGGTCATCATGGAAAAATATATAATAATAAAATCATTTATAAAGATATTTTCACCCTGTGGTTTGTACTATAAAGTAGCCTACCTATTTCATTTAATTTAACCAAATCTGATGTTATTTTTCTTCAAAATCGCTGAATTTTCGCATTTTCCCATTCAAATGGTTAGAAGCGAAGCCGGTGTTCTGTCAGATAAAAACAGAACACCGGCTGTTTCCTGTAGCATATAGCATGTATCCTGTATGCTACAGGATACATGCTATCCTGTAGCATACAGCATGTATCCTGGATGCTACAGAATACATGCTGTATGCTACAGGATACATGTTATCCTGTAGCATACAGCATGTATCCTGTAGCATACAGCATGTATCCTGTATGCTACATGATACATGTTATCCTGTAGCATACAGGATACATGTTATCCTGTAGCATACAGCATGTATCCTGGATGCTACAGGATACATGCTATCCTCTAGCATACATGCTATCCTGACAGCGTATATGCAGTGAGTACGCATGCCCGCGCATGCGCATTAAGAAGTCCGACCGTCAATGGCGTTGTCAGTTCAGCATACGCAACAAGTTATAACGAAAATGTCATTAAATTGTTTATAATATGACATAATATGATAACTAGATAGATATACATGCGTTGTCGTGGTTTCAAAGTGTATTTAAAGCAGGTCTAGCTGCAGTCAACTACAACACATGCCCATGTAAAACTCAATAACCTACTTAACCGCTAAGTCAGGATGCCATATGACTGTTAATAACAAAGTGTATGATGATCTACGTCATGATTCTATGTTGCTGATTAAATAAAATCATATGGTAATGACAGCGTGTCTGAGCTAAGCGTATGACTATCTGATAACTATGCTGATCTGACAGAACACCCTGTGAGGCAGCAGCGAGCTGAGCTTCACCTGGGATTGCGCAACCTCTCGCTAACTGCACCGGTTGCCACTCTATGAGAGCATGCTCCTCCTGTCCGTACGTCGCCAATTAAATGGTTAAAAACATTTAATGTATGAACAGATTTTACATAATTTAGCTTATGTATTTAATGTACTGTGTTTTTATTGTCACCAACTGTGTGTGTACCGTGTTTCGTGTGCTAAGGAGCGATCAGAAACGGCAGAGAACAGATTCAAGGTGAGGCAGGCAGTTCTCGTGCCTCATCGCTGGGGGCGCTCATGATCCCAGACATTGTGACTCCACAACTGCAGAGTAAGAGACAGTAACAGCGATCTAGTCATACAGAAGCTGCGCTGATACAGAGAGCGAGGAAGACGTGGTTTTGAGTTGTACTTTAACGGTTTCTGCCTTTGCTGTTAAGCACAGCACGAAATTAATAATATTTACATGTCTAAGTTTGATTGAGATAACGGAATTATTCTGCAGCGGCGGCGCGGCTAAGCATCACATGTTAAAGAATAGTCTTTTGCCCTCCAGCATTGTACGCATGCGCGAAATTTCCTTATGTAAACAATAACATGCAGGGGTCTAGATTTGTAAACCCGATTTTAATTAAGTCGGTGCCTCACCAGCTACGAACCTCACCGCACGTCACTGGTATCCATGTAGACTGTACACCTGGAATCTTTAGCAATAATGACATAGAGAGCTGCTTTTATGTTTTTATTTTCCTATTTTTATCTTACGTTGTCCAGACTGTGTTAAATTTGAAGTGTAAAGTCAGGAAGGTATATGACAGAAAACTGGAGCTGTAACTATTTTGGAAGAATTCTGTGTCCCACAGTTTGACCTCACTGATTTCGAGGTTTTCAACTCCTGCGGTTAGATATTACAGCCTTTCTGACAATGTGTAGCTGTCTATAGTTTTTTCTAACATGTAGCTGAGGCCTTGGAGACCAATTCTACACCTTGAGTTCACACTCTACAGTGTGTGACATTTGTAACCGTAGCTAATGACTACATAGCACTTCTGAATGTAGCGCAAGTGATTTCTCCCAACCCTGATCCCTGATAGCTTGATCCATGAGACTCACTGTGTTTCACACATTCCTGCTGAGCCATTTTAACTTTAGAACATTAAACTCTCACTCAGATGATGGAAAGTTATTGATGAACTGAGATGTGGGACAATTCCATCCAGATGAGATGGGTTTCATTTTCATCAGTGTGTGTGGTTGTTTTCTAGTTTTTATGTAAAATCCGTTTTGCATATTGGAACAAAAATGAGCCACAACTTACTCTGAGAATCAGTCAGGGAAAATGTACACCGTCCTCTCTGCTGTTATAAAACATCGAACCTGTTAGCGATTGCCTTTGACTGTACTTTTCTCTTTATCACACAGATACTGGATCCACAGGTGTGCTTAAACAAGCATCCAGGTTCAAACCATCCCTCTGGCAGACATGAGGAACAGAGGGTATGTTCTAACCTCTCCTATCTCCATGACTATCTATGATTTTATTTAACTGAGGCAGAAAAACGTTTTTTTCAAGGTGTTGAAATTGTAGCGAAGTACATATGATATAAACAATATTGGTAAATATCAGTTATAGGTCATAACAGCAATATTAAAACTGGATATTGATATCTGCTTTTATTTTCACATTGGTAGAATTTGGATTTGCAACATTATTCTCCACCAATAATGTTGCATTTAAGGTTGTATGTTTGAGCCTGGCTGAACAGAGACATCCCCTTCACATGAGCAGGGTTTTCCCCACTAAGCCTGGAGGGCCACCAGACTTTACTTGCCTTCCCTCCAGGCTAAGCATTGTTTATTTGAAATAGGGCTGGCGAATTGCCCTAGCACCTCCTACCAGTAGCAGGTTTTCTGGGGGAAATGCTACCTGTAGATCATTTGAAACTTTCCACCTCAGCCTGCCTCATATACAGCAGTTCACAGGAAACCTAAACTCCGGTCAGGTCCTTTAGATACTGGTTCTGGTTGCTCCTTCAGTCTCTAACGAGGAAGACGTCCACCTTAGTTGCCTCCACACGAGTCCATAGCGTATTAGCAGAGAAATGGAAGCAAAAGAACCAAATGATAACAGGCAACAGTTCTCACAGTCATTTAGTTGTGGCCTTAAAGCTGACTGAAGACAGAAGATGTTTTTCTCCAGTTTGACCTTAGCTGTCCCCAAATCTTGCCAAGATGGAAGATCGACTGCTGCTTCTCTTGGCTCATGTTGTTAACCAGGCACAGACCTCAGTAGGATGGAGCTGGTGTAGAGTGTAGGTAGGTCCAGTAGTAAATTTGCACCACGCTCATCTATCACCATGGCCATGGCTCTGCCTCCGCCTTTTTCTTCAGCTGAGCTGAGCTACGTCCCTGCTTATGCACGTTCTCTGGCACATAATTAATTCTGCCTCTCATATCTCTTCCTGTGTGTCAGCACCTCTGCTGCTTTATAGGCTCATTCTGGAATGAACTGACAGGTCTGCTTTGAAATATCACCAAATTAAGACTGCTGGCATGTGTAAGCAACTCAAATAAACACAAAAATCCACAAATCAAACGGAGGGCGCCATGGATGCCTCCTATTAAAACTTTGTCCACCCTGTGATCTTCAGAGGTTTGTTTTGTGGGCTGGAACGTTTGAACTGATTCCACATTCATCATGTCTGTGTTTCATTCAGCTTCGGCTTGCACACATCCAACACATGATGTGTTAGATGCTGGGTTCCTTCAGTCCTAAAACCGTCTGTCATTAATCCAGGTCAAAGTGGGTGTATTTTGTTAGTAATAAATGTTTTCAGTGTGTTTACCGGCTTCCTGCTCGTTCATTCCAGTTGTTTTTTTCCTAACAAAATTCATTCATTTTTGCTCCTCAAGGAGCTGGGAGGTTTGCCCAAGAACAGAGTGTAAATCCTTGGTCAGCAATATTGTCTGTCCATCTGGTTTCCATAGTAACAAACATTTACATGCTCAAAATCAGTAACGTCAAACTGTGAAAACACTGTAGTCTGACAGTGTTTTCACACCGTATGGTTCAGTAGACTTGGCTTGGTCGGGAACCAAAATTACAACATTTTTTACATTTTGGCCTGTTGTGGTTTGCTTTCACACCACGCTGCATCAAATGAACCAAACCTGTTCCCCCACTCAACTCTGGGGGCGCTACACCAAGAACCACTGAAGGAAACAACATGGAAACCTCTGAAGAAGACTCTGAGCACAACTTTGTTTTTCACAATGATGCAGTGGAGTTTAGTGGTGGTTGGATTTCTCTTTGTCTTTGATGAAAGACAATGAACCATATCTCCCCTTACGTTAGACTTGCGTGTTTGATTTGGTTATATTTACCCATGATGCCATACATTGTAGTCCACTTCCTGCTTTTGTCTCTGGTCCGCTTGGCGTTCACATATGCATTCAAACTGAACCAGAGTTCAACTTCTTCTATCAGTCATGTTTACTCATACCACTAGGTAGGTTCTCAAGACAAGTTGTTGCATTTAATTCTGAAGCTGAAGGTTAAAAATCCTTCTGTGCACATCTGGACAGAACATGTGCACGTGAAGATGTGCATGTGAACATGTGCATGTGAAGATGTGCATGTGAAGGTGGCCGTGTGCAGCTCTAGTTTCATCCTGTTGTGTTTCCCTCTCTTACGTCTGGGTGAAGCTAAACACCGTGATCTGATGGAAATCACTGCAAGGAGATATGACAAGCTTTATTAACGAGGTTGCACTTACAGACGGAAAATATCCATGTACACACACAGTCCACTCAAGTCTGAGGCACAGCTTGGCAAACAGCTGTTCATCTGTGTTTAAATGATCACCTGTCAACCTGAATTTAGCTTGCAAGAGGTGGAATGTAAATTTTCTGTTCAGCCATTGTGGAGAAATCACCCACCACACCTCCTTCCGCTGTCATCTATCATAAAGTAGAGCCAGTGTGGTCCAGCGATTAATTTTTCTGATGTTCAAAGCTCCTCTCAGGAAGCTCTGAAAATAGCTCCAGTTTTATACAGGGATAGATTTGGGGGAAAAAGTTCAGTTATCTACTAGAAGACATGACAAATTTGATTTGTGAGAAATCATTTTATCTTTACCTCTTGGATTACCAATAACAACATCTACTTGTTTCCTGCACAAGATTTTGTATTGTATCTCAGTCTCAGAAGAAGCAGGCGTCACTAAAGGCTATAAAGCCTCTGAAAACCTTTATTTAGGTGAAGAAAACACCTAAATATGCCTTTGTAATGAATTAGTGTGATGCTGTACCAAACTGTACCAATTAAAGCTCCAGTTGACTTGAATAAAACAGGACTGATGAATGTTGAAGCTACTTGTCTGTTGCTGTGTTGCCATTGACCATATAATTGCTCTAACGGGATTTACAGAAATATATTTGATAAATTAAAGTAAACTAAAGTTTAAAAAAAAACTTCAGTTTTTTGATAGAACATTTTTGTACTACGATGAGTAGCTGGTTTTTCAGCCGCATCAAAATGATGCATTTCATAAAACTGCAATGGATAAAAAATGTTTGCACTTGAACTCTTTGATTCTTTTCTTTTGCAATCTCTTCTGCTAACCGGTTTATTTCCATGTGTTCCTGCATAGACGATGTTTGCAGCAAACCTGACCACTTCATCCATTTCCTGTTTCCATTAAGTGGTGGTCACACATTCATTCAACATGTTCCAATTTACAAGGGCAAGAAAATAATTTGTTCTTTGATTAGTATGCAAGACTTTCAGATGGAGCACTACATCACCGTGCAATAGAACATGATTTATCCACTTAATTGATTTCTAGGGTTTCCAGCTCCTTCATCTATTTTTTTAAATGAAACTCAAGAGATGATTTTCATTCCATGAAGCGATTAAATAAACTAAAAAAAAAGAAAGAAAATACTGCAGCTAAACCCTGTGAAGTGATATCCAGGGTCATTACCTTCAGACTCTATGGTATTTTATAGTTTCATAATGCCGTCCTGACATGCTGCTGATGCCCAGCCATAAAGGAGAATAATAAAAGACAGTAGCCATGTTTATGTCAAAAGGCAGACGCGGTGAGGTCGTCTCAGGCCACTGACGTCGCCACGTAACTTCTCCTCCTCCAGATATTTGACAGAGACTCCAGAGCACATCCAGCATCAAACAGGCACATAAACCTCCGTCCTTCACGCTGGGCCTTTCTTCATTGCTTTCTCGTCTGGGCCACTTAAGACGTGATCAGATGAGAGCGAGCAGAAGGACAGAGGAAATGCAGATTGGCATCAGTCTGGTCTGGAGCAGAACAGCTGCATTACAGAGACACCTGTCAGGCATTAAAGCCTCCACCCATTATTTTTCTGCAACATTAGCTTCTGATGGCTTTGTGTCTGCACCATCAGGACAATGCAGAGTGTAGGAGAAGGTAAAAGGATAAAAAATCCTTATAATGTCTTTGATTTTATTATGTTTTAGTCTATATTTAGTCTCTTTAGTTACACAGCCTCAGGGGGAAAAAGAGGGAAAGAAAACAGTCTCTTTATTTTATGAGTTGCTCTGCTGCGTCCGGCGCTCTGACTTGTTCTATTTCTGGGTTTATGTAGTGTGAGAGGTGGAGCAGGTTCACTGTCATGTTTCTTAGTGGGCTAATAATGCCACTTGGATCCGGCTCAACATTTTACATTAAATATGCACTATGCAGATGTTTTATTTCACAAATACCTTAAACTAAGCAAACTCTTAATGGAGTTTTTTTTTTTGTCTAAAAAAATAATAGTTTTGAGTTTTTTTCATAATTAAAATTGGGGATTGAAAATCAAATGAAAGTGCTTGATTCCATAAGTGGTTTGAAAATGTGATTAAAGTAAATTTTGGGAGGATTCTGCACTCTGAATGGCAAACCTAATCGGATTTTAAACTGCTTTATTTCAGCTGGAAGCACTTAAACCATCGATCTGGTTGTTTGCTACATAAAATGCATTTGAAACCTATTTATTACCTGAATACACTGTATGCTTATTACATAGGCTGGAAAGACATTTCAAAGTTTTTTCTCACTCTCTGACAGCAGTAGCTCTTCCTGTTTCAGGGCAGTCAGGATGACCTGAATGATCTCTATTTGCTCATTGTTGAGGGTATGTTTGACAGAAGGGCTTTTTTTCAAGGAGTTTTTCAAATTTAAAAGTTTTAACTCGCTAAAAGATTGTGACTAGATCTTTAAACAATTTGGGAAATTTCAGATGACAATATGTTTTTTGTAATTTTCATTCTGTTGAGTTAAACTGAGGCATGCGTATGAGGGCATTTTCACGGTGAATGAGTGTTTCAGCATTTATTTGCTCAATCCATGAAGTAAGCATGAACACTGAAGGAAACAGGTTTGTGGTGAGATGAAACTTTTGTGGTTCCAGATTTCTGCCAAACCCCCTGAACTAAAGCAGGCTGAACACTAGACCGAGTTAAACGGCACCTTGGAAGTAGTTTAGTTTTGACTTAAAAGACATTCATAGAAGTACATAAAAAACCAACGTACAGCTTGCAAATGCAGAAATAAACTACGTGACATCTGATAGAACTAAAATTAATGTTAGCCCATTGCATGTTGTTACATTTGGAGGAAATCAGGATTTGATGGAACATTGATGGTTTACGGCTAATTTATAAAACCTCATTTCAGCGTGTGATGTGTGTTCAGAAGATGGTTGTGTGCTGCAGTTATTCTGTTATTCCACAATTTTGTGAAAAAGGCTTTGAGATCACTAAGAATTGAAACCCCTGGTGTTCAGACAGCAGATGAAGAATTATGCTTATTATAAATAGATTTTATAAAAAACAAACTGCATAGACACATATTTTTTTTTACACTGGTCATCAACTTTTTATGAGCCACCATGTATTGGCCAGTGACTTCATTTGTAGCAACAGGCTCTGTGGTTCCAAACCCTCAGCCACACTCCATGCCTGCCATGTTGGACTGGGGCTCCCGCCTGGTTAATGCACTGGTATGAATTATTAATTGTAATAAGTGAAGCTTCCAGGCTCTGTTCTTTATTGCGTCTTCCTTCACTGCTCTGTGGCATTAAAGAAATGGCAAAAGTGTCTCAGACAGATTGAGCCCATTAATAACAAAACTCTGCTTTGGCTCTTTCAGGACTTCCGACCTCTCAGCTCAAATGGCCTTTTCAGTGTCTGGCTGTCTGGAATGTAAAGCAGTTAAACTTCTTCTCCAAACCTTGTATTATATCTTCCTCTAGCTTCTTCATGTGAGGGCATCATCAGTGCTTTAATGCAAATATTTGTACCTAATAGAAACCCTATAAATAGTTTTCAACTACATTACCAGATTTGGTGGATTAAACAGAGGTCATTTTGATTCTTGTTTCTGTTGCTTCTTTAAGAAAAGGGAAATAAACTGTCTTGTGCTGCATTTATGGCCATTTGTCCTTTTAACTGAGCCACTGTCACATATTCTGTAGTCTCTAATGTTAAAAGGTATAACTGTTTATGTACCAAACTTGATTAGAGTCTACTAGAAAAGCCTTTCTGGAGGGAAAATGGTAAGCCAGTTGTAAAATATTAAAGAATTTCAGCATACATTCTTCTAAACCTGGCTCATCTATTCCATGTTTTTCCCACTTGTGGAAAATACTGTGAAAAATATACTTAGAACCATTACTTGAATATATAATTCTGTGTGTAGAATGGAAATTTCTGTACATCCCACAACTGCCTTCTGACATACAGTTGCAAAATGAGGAATCTTTCAGTATCATTAAGAAAAGTGTATAGACAGAACTAGAGCATATCATCAGGGTGTCATGCATTCAGCTCTGTGCATCACAGAAGTTCCACACAACTCTCAGAATGTAGGTAATCAAGCACATCAGTTTGATGATTTGCACTGTTTTTAACAAAGTTCCTTTATTTAACTGATCAAGAGCCCAACAGATGCACAAGCAAGTCCAAGTGGTGAATTTCTGAACTACAGTGGATCACTGCACAAACCTCCATTTGCAGTTCCATCCATCCATCCATTTTCTTGCACCCTTGTCCCTCAGTGGGGTCGGGAGGATTGCTGGTGTCCATCTCCAGCTAACGTTCCGGGCGAGAGGCGGGGTCACCCTGGACAGGTCGCCAGTCTGTCGCAGGGCAACACAGAGACACACAGGACACACAACCATGCACACACACACTCACACCTAGGGGCAATTTGGAGAGGCCAATTAACCTGACAGTCATGTTTTTGGACTGTGGGAGGAAACCGGAGTACCCGGAGAAAACCCACGCATGCACAGGGAGAACATGCAAACTCCATGCAGAAAGACCCCAGGCCGGGAATCGAACCCAGAACCTTCTTGCTGCAAGGCAACAGCTCTACCAACTGCACCACTGTGCAGCCCATTTGCAGTTCATTATTCATAAATACTTTTTGTCTAACGTAACTCTAAATTATTCAGGAAATCCTGCCTCTTCATGGATGTTTTTGCAGAGCTTATCTGAAATATTAAAAAGAAACTGCAGTTTGGGAAGCTTAACTACTTGCCGCGTTGCTGGGGTTGGCAAAGCAGCCAATCCAGGAGCACCATTTGTTTTCCTTGGTATTAATTGGCTGTACCTTTAAGAGTCAAGCTAACACGGTACGTTCAAACCGAACACCTTTAGTGCATCAAAAACACTTCAAGTTTGACGCGTGTGACATTGAAAACTTCAAAACTTACAAGACTTAGCTGACGTAGTTTACAAGACAGCTAAATACATTGGTGATTTAGAATTTACCTGGAAACATTGATTTAGGGAAAGCTAAGTGTTTCAATGTTAGCACTAAACTGTCGCTAATGCGCTGTTAGCAGATTAGTGGAAGTGTCCCACTGCTTATCAGCTATGTGAACTATTGGTGATTTAAAAACAATGGCAACCCACTGACCTCTACTGGAATAAAAAATGTCTGAGAGGAAAGACAAAGAGACTAAACAAATTCTCTTTGGATGGCACTTCAAAGCTTCAGCCTTGGAAATAGGTTATCTTCTCCTTCAAGGTTAAAGGTTGCATTGTGGCCTTAACAACAGTTAATGATTGAAAACCTCACATGAAAAGTTGCTTACTTTTCATATGAGGTTTTGTACTTTTCTTGCTTGCTCCCTCGTTTTAAACCATAATCAGCTTAAATGGTTACAAATATAATCCTAAAGCACAGCTGAGCACAATTTCAAACTCTATTGGTCTCTTTGTGCTCGACAGTTGCAAATACCTCAGAAAATCTCCAGAGGTCTGATTTTTGTGTCCAAACCACCTGAAGAATTTTCTAGGTCCGATTGACAAATATACAAAAGCTAGAAACCAAACTGTGACCCTACTGCAGTTTGGACCAGAGCAGCCAAACATCCACAGTCACTGTGTGCTGTCCAAATCACATGTGGTCAGCAGAACTTGTCCCACGTTGAGACATGGTGTCTTCGATTACGAGTGTTTGTTCCACAGGTAGTGCGACCACTCAATGCATGTTAGCCATGCTGGCTATCAAGTACCAAGTTGGTGATCTAATATTAATACAGACAGGGGCTCATAACAGGAAGGTCAGATTTGATTGCCGTCACAAACGTCCCATCTATCAGCAGCTGTGTGTGCTGTCAGGATGTCCTTGAGTGAGACGCTGCTCTGCTCCTGTTCTCTTTACCGCCTGTCCCTCTGGATCAGTGTCAGTGGAATGACCGCTCTACAGACGGACGGTGGTTACACATGGCCATCTGTGACTGACATCAGTCTGTGTCGTTACATGACACAATATGAAAAGAATGTCTCAGAACTGGAAAAAACTATTGATCTGTGAGAAAACAAGTTAGTCCCTGTGTCAGCATCTGTAATGATCAATATTTCTGGGAAAATATTTGTAATCACCATGAAGGTGTGCTTGTGTGTATATGGACACAGCGTTGGGGGTTTGGAGTTCTGTACCTGGCTCTTCGGCTATGCAGTGCTGCCTTCTGCCACACAACATTTCATGTCATTTCAGATCTGCCAGTGGGACATTTTGTACTTTAAGAAGTCTGCTCAGTTCTCATCTCCCTTCAGGATTTCTCCTACTGAGCTGGATTCTTCTGGTGGAGTTTCAACCAACCAGTGAACAAGTAGAAGGAGGAGTTGTGAAAGATTATGTTTTTTAGAATTGTAGTTTGCCTATTCTTGTAGTTTGGTAATGGGGTTGGAAGAAGTGAATGAAGCCATTCAGTCCATGTTGGCCACGGTTCCAAATATGAAGCAACTAAAGGCGGAGCAAAAGGAATGTTTATGATATGTCATTGTGGACTTTTCTCCACATGGAGTTGTTTACTGCGCATGTCGTTTCCTGTTAGCTTCCAGAAAGCAGTCGTTCCGAATATCCGAGGGTCCAGACCGTCTGTACGAAGCAAAGCGTAGAACAAAGGCCTGGTTTTACCAGGTGAGTCTAAACTCAATCCCTAGTGAGAAATTTTTCCTTCACTCTACAATGATGGACTCTTTTGTGTTGGTTGTTTAAATACTAAAAGCCCAAGGAAACTTGCAGTGTGTAAAGTGTGCAAGTTGAAGGGGTATGAATGACACCAACACACACTTCCTTATTTCTGTCAGTCTGCATCCTGTCTGATGTGCAGCATTAGGTGAAAATGCCAAAACTGTATGACTTGTGATTCTGAAGAAAAAGGTTTTTACTATCTATCATAAAGTATTATGACAATGAGTTAATGCAGCACATCTTGAAGGCTGTTTTACTGTGTGCTACTTCTTGTGGGCAACTGTGACATTATCCAGGCAGCCATGACAGCGATGATGATCATCAAGAAAGAGGATCCATTTTTCAACACGCACACTGGTGTCTTTACTCAAAGCAGACCTGTCAGTGGCAATCAGGAGTTACCTGATGACTGGAAAAACTTTGAAAGTTTTTGCTTAAAAGCTGCATGACTTATTACCCCCCCTGCACATGTTGCCTCCTGCTGCAGGCCTCCCTCCGTACCTCCAGCGACCCCCTGGTCTCCCTCACAGCTCCACAATCTTGAGCAATCTCCAAGACGTTCACACAGGCTGTCAGACCCCTGCAAACATCCTGTCTGCATCAACGGAAGCTGAGTGGGTTGGGAAAGAAGCATCTCATCCTTTGATGTAGTTTCTGAAGGCTGCATTTATATTGCACTGCAACTGATTAGAACTGGAAGGATGTCCCAAGGTTGCTGCATTACCAGTCAGTGAAGACAAACTGATAACAGCCTAATCTGACTGTCAGGGAGGTGAATCATAAAGCAGATATAACAGCTAACCCTGCAGTGTTTGTCATGACTTGGACACTCATCATCTCCAGTACACATTACTCAAATTTAACCTCTGCTGGCCTGTTTAACATCTCCTTGTGTCTCCCAGAGGCTCTTGGCCAGCCCGGATATGAGATGACATAACAAGGTTTTTCCTCTGTGTCATGTTGTTGGATGTCTGTTGTTCAAATTGGTTGCATCTTCATGTCAGGTAGCAGTCATGCAATGCTGTAAAAACTCAGATCCTTGCATTACTCGACAGTGTTTTCAAAAGCAAATGTAATGCTTCTCTAATCCTAGGTGCATACCCAGTAGAGATGGGCCGGTCGCGAACGTTTCAGCTTTTAGAGTGCACAACGAGAGCCATGCTTCAACATAAGGGGCAGGGCTACGAGTAGCACACCACATGAGAGGTGGACGGAGAGAGGATAAGAAGGAGAGAGAGAGAGAGAGAGAGAAACAAAGAGGAAGCCACCCCACCACATTTTTTACCTTTTGCTGCTCAGTTCTCACTCAGCAGAGCTTTGCTTTGATTAGCGTGGCGGCCTTGTGGCCAATCACGTTTGAGCTTGTGGGATCAAGTCATTATGTGAAGTCAGAGAGGGGGACAGTCAGGTGAGTCCATCCTAATAGGGTGTGGTGTGGAGGAGAGTTTTTTTTGGAAAAACCTGTAAGAGAAGCAGCATTTGGCTGGAGATTAAGGTTATTATATAATAAAACATGTATTATTATAGGTCTGTTTGGTGGATTTTTTTTGCAGTGATTTCTTCATTTGCTTTTGTTAATTAAAATTCTGATTAAAATATTATACAAAAGTAAGAATGTGTGTTTTCATAACAGAATACATACAATTAAGGAAATAAAAGGCTTTTCATGTAGGGAACAGTGACTGCAAAATGTTATATGAGGCTGCAGATGACAATAAATAAAGAGCCATTTGGGAGCCGAAAGAATCGGCTCTGTGAAAAGAAAATTCCCATCACTCCTACCCAGGTGTTTCACACAGTTGAATGGTTGCTATTGGAGACTCAGGTTTTTCAATCATGCATGAAAGGATTAAAGCAACACTCCAGGTTTGTTTTTGATGAGAGAATGACATTATGACATGATGGAAAGCTCAACAAAGATGACTTTGAAAGTTTATCACAGTGTTAATGGAAAAGATTTTCTGGAGTATACTCCAACTTTATTCATTTCCAATATAAAACCTGAAATATTTTCTAACAATCCATGTTTTATTCTTACGTTTGATTGAGGTGACACTAACATAGCTAGCGTCACTAGATATTTTTGAAGCAGTTTTAGGAGCTGGTTGTTTCAAACATCTTGTGGCAGTTTTTTTTCTGTGGATTTGTCCTATTTTGTGTCTACAGTTTTGTCATCTTGTCACTTGAATCCAGACAGACGCACAATGGAGAACTCATCACTCTGCAGGGGGCACGCCATCTGCTGCACAACAATTTCCTTTTTCTTCTGAGGTTGAGAGCAGCGTTGTAGTTCTTTGACAGCAGAGTGGAGCAGAGCTGATCCGATAACTGAAGAATTCAAACATCTGAAGTGGCAAAAATTGTTTCTATGGCACTTTCACAGGAGGAAACTTGTCAATGAAGGGTGTGTCCCCATCTGTCAAACCAACTGTGCCTCTGACAATGGCATTTTCAGTTTCCCAATTAGTTTCCTAATGTCTGCTCAATTTATTGACTTTGAAACTAATGGCTTCAGACGCAAGAGAAAATAGCACAAGGTTTTCTAATATAGTATCATGTTATGTGATGTATTCAGCATTCCATCTTTATCTTAATTCTGTGCTGAAAATTTCACAAGTTGGAATTACAAAAATAAATTTGCTGATGGACACATGCCAGTTTTGAAATAAGTCACGTTTTTCAATGAAAAGTTTTTGCCTCAGGTTGAGGGGGTTTTTCAGCCTTATTGAAATGTGTGTATTTCACAGAACTAAACTGTAAAAGTTTTTTCCGCATCATGAGTATAAAGCAGTAACATACTGCTGGCCTCAGCGTGCAGCTGGCTCCAGAGGCCTCACACTTCAGCCAAAGTTTATCATGAAGTTCTTCTGTAAAATCGCTGGCTGTAATTTCCCCAAAATGCTGCATAAGCAGCCGCTCCCAAGTAGGCGGGGCTTGTTGCTCTGACGTCTCCTCTGATTGACTGATAGATTATGAGCGCTAGCACCATGACTCAATTATGAATATATACCACGTAACTCTTTACAGCCATCAAAACCATGATCTTTGATGTGATTTTAATTCAATTTCTTGTTTATTGGAATCATAGAAATTGCAGAATGTATTTTTTTTTTTACATTAGCAGAATATATGCAAAGTTTTGTGGTGATTTGTAATGGAAATGCAGCTGCTGTTGCAGGCTGACCCCTCCTGAGCCTGTCCTGCTCCGTACATCAGGCTTCTGAGATGATTTCATCTGCAGGAAGAATTCAGAAAGACCTTTTCCTCTATCTCACCCCAACACGAGGAGCAGAAAGCGTTGGACAGCATGTCGGGGAAACCGAACAAACCCCACAGAGACAGGCTGTGGCGTGGCAGAGAGTTCTGGGAATGGAGCACAGACATGACAGGTGGCGCCTGGAGGCCCAGTAACGCTGCCTGTCTGTCTGGAAGGCCAGAGCCAGGTCCCAGCCGCTCCCTGCTGCTTCCCCAGCAGAGATCTGGATGGCTGGTCGGGCCACAGAGCCTCCTCTGTCCTCTGTGGAGTTCTTTCTGCTTCCAGGTGTTTTTACCTGATGTTCAGGGTTCTCTCAGATGTTAAACAGTCTCCTGTAACACACACACACACACGCACACACACACACACACGCACGCACGCACGCACACGCACACACACACACACACACACTCATGCAAACACTCTCTGCATCACGCTTTTCACATGCCCTCTAACAAATCCTATTAGTGCACTTAACTCGAAAGCTAAAAACAGGCCTTCATACTTAATCCTGTTAGTTTTGACAGTGTACAGTGAAGATGTGGCACAAAGCAAACAATCATATCAGTCTCATGGTGGAGGAAGTCAGATCTGCTGTCAGTAATGGATTAGATCTGATGTGTGACTATCCAGAGCAGGTCAAAGGGCCTACTTCAAGTCAGATCATGTTTTTAGGCTTCCAAACCTCTGACTCAGTTTCCTATACAGGAACGAAAGAATTCTTGAATTCAGAAATTGAGGCCTTGTCCACAAACAGCTGGGTGTTTTTAAAAATGAATATTTACACCTCATCCCTTAACACAAGGTTGGTTTCAGAAACATTTTCATCCACATGAACCTGCACAAATATGTCCTGTAGTGTTGTTTTAAACATGCCAAACCCATAGGTGGCAGTGCAGAGCAAAGCTAAAACCTGTCAGCCAATCAGATTGCTTAAAAAAAAAACAGACTTCTTATCAGGAATTAAACATGGCCGCAGGAAGTTCATGTATGTGGACCTATATACAGTTTGGATTACTTATAAGCAGTGTATTGGAATGAAAATCAAAATCAAATCAATCAAATTTTATTTGTCTAGCACATTTCAGCAGCAAGGCATTTCAAAGTGCTTTACATGATAACAAACACAAACAGAGTCATGCAACATAGAATCAACAATCAAAACATTACATTAAGTCAAGTGTCTTAGTGAAGTTACTAAGACACGAGGTGATGGTGGTTGGGAGTCATGTCAAAGCAAGTATGTGGATATATACTTGCTTTGTATACACTATATCCACATTGCTTTCTATTGGAGCATTATTGTGACTGTAATGCGCGGAACCATAAGTCTCTGTTTTCTCATGTACAAACACAAATATGGAGTTTTATCAAATCTCCACTCTGGTCAAAATTTTTAATAAATAATAGTTTTTAGTGATATAAAATGGAATCTTTGTGTGGATGAACAGTCAAAGCGAATACAAGTATATTTGTTTTCCCAGATATCTCTCTGTATGTATGTTTGTGTGAACCACATGATTCATATTTAATACTAAAATGAGGTCACATTTCTCATTGATAATTGTTTCTTATTCCAGTGTCTCTCATAAATGAATAAAGCTTTATGTATTTACTTTCAAAATTCCATTTTCCATCCATCCATCCATCCATCCATCCATCCATCCATCCATCCATCCATCCATCCATCCATCCATCCATCCATCCATCCATCCATCCATCCATCCATCCATCCATCCTTCCATCCATCCATCCATCCATCCATCCATCCATCCATCCATCCATCCATCCATCCATCCATCCATCCATCCATCCATCCATCCATCCATCCATCCATTTTCTTACACCCATGTCCCTTAGTGAGGTCAGGAGGTGCTGGTGCCTCTCCGGCTAACATCAAATCTCCATTTTATCTTATAAAATTCATTCAGTCAAATCTATTGATTACTGATCCACAGATCAGAGGTTTTGTTCTTGCTCTTGCCGCCTCAAGTAAACAATCACATTTTTCTGTTCCTGCAGAGTATGTTGGTCTTAAAAATGAACTAAATATGCAAATTAAAGAATAACCAAAATCCCAAAGATCATGGCAGCAGTGTGGCAGGTTGCTTTTTTCTCCCTCTGCGTTCACATCAGGAGTCTCCAGCCCTGGAGAAGAACTGTGCTGTGATTTTTACATGGATTGCTCCCTACACCTGCATCAGAAAACTGAATTACCAATTAGCTCTTACTCTGATTTACCTAAATATGGGTCGACATTCCACTAAGTGGATGCATAATGCCTCATTTAAATGTAGAACAACTGTGTCAGCCCAGAGAGACACTGTTAGCTGTGTGAAGCTATTTCAGGAGCAGATCTGTGTTTGTGTCTATTTTCTAAATTAGGAGCACAAGCAAACTCAGGTCTGCTAACATTCAGCACCTGCAGATACAGGAGCTGTGTGCAACTGCTCCTCAAATAATATCTCCCTGTTTATTCGAACATCTTGCAGAAATGTTTTCAGCTGTTTGTGTCAGCGCTTTCTCCTCCACTGTGAAGCCAAGCTCTTCATCTGGGTCTTCTTTACTGAACAGTCCTGGCAGAGAATGGCGGTTTGCTGGATTTTCAGTCATTTAAACTAAAAGATCTCTGAGATTTTAAAATACATTCTGCTTCCTGTACTCCATGAAACTGTACAGCAGATCATGACAAATTCATCAACGGGTGCATGAATTATCGGCCCGATATGAAGAAAGTGTGACGTCATTCTTATCTGTCTGACATCTTAACTAATTGCCTTAACTTCTCCCTTCTTCATGGACACAGAGCAGCAACACAAAGGAATGAGTACTTGACTTCTCTCCAGAGTTGAGTGCTGTTTGTGTCGGCTGTTTCTAAAGAGCGTTGGAGATTCATTTTCACATCAGAGGCAGAGCTTGGTCTTAGCAGACGGTCTTTGCAGTGTGAACCAGTTCTGTCACTGGCTAACATCTAGAGTCTGTGTGAAGGTCACCATGGTGACTTGCTGTTTGTAGTCTCCGCCCCACAAGAAGCAGAAAGAAGCCCATCTCATTCAGGTGCTGATCTGTTTCGTTTTACGTTCAAGATGATGGTTTTTAAAAGAGCTAAATTATTATTATTATTATTTAATTTTTTCTTTTTACCTGGGATGAATCAAACAAACCGTTTGACAGGCACAGAGTAAAAATAAAGTTCATATTTTATATTATTCCACAACATGATATATTTCTGACACAATATTTATATTTCATAAATATAGAGGAGCCATATGTTGTCTTGTGTAAAAATGTTTTTGACATGAACCCAAACATAAAAAATTATGCCCATTTTGTGAAACTTAGTCCTCTGGTGTTTAACACCTTTTATACTCTTTCATGTTGTGTATTGCATGTGTTAGTATGAAGGGTGTGTAAAATATATAGCTTTTATGTTTTGTATTTTTCATTGTTACATGTTTCTTGTTATTGATGCCCCGGCCATCTTGGATTGAAAGTTCAATGTTCTGTTAGTGGCTCTAAGTGAACAAAGTCTCCTGCCTGGCCAGAAGCTTCACACTGTTGTGTTTCTGAGGGGACCGGGTTTTCATCAGCCTGCATCGTGCAGCATGATATATAACATTAACAATATTATTCAGAAGCAACTGATCCCCAAGAGTCAGAATCACTTTATTTAGATGCGTCAGCATCAACCTTGAGCACTTCAGTCTTTTTAGCAGACGGCAAAAAAAGTCATTTGACAATTTTTTTCTGAAATGTAATATTAAATATTTTTACTGGAAAAGAATTGAATGAGAAATAAATCAGTAGAGGACTATATCTCCTTTCAAGTAAAGTTTTGTAGCTTTTAAATGAAACATCTAAAATAATACAGTAGCTGTTAGAACATGATTTTCTACCTTGGACATTATCCTTACGGTTCCTCAGTGTTCTGCCGTTCCTTGGCATCTTGCTTGAATATTTTTTTGCTATGAAAGCAACAACTCACTGAACGCTTACTGAAAAAGGGTCAATAAATCAGCAGAAGCTCGGTGAATTAAGTGAAGAAGAGGAAAAGGCAATCCTTTAAAATGATAGATATCGGCACTGCACAGCTTTCGTCCCCATAGTTGTTCTGTCACACCAGCCAGCTGCTGCTGCTGCTGCTGCTGTTCACAGGAGTAATTCTCCAGTTTGTGATGAGACGGGCAGCATGAGGGCGGTGGTCTTCTGCTTTTCCTACAGCAGTAATACTTTAGTATTACCACATAGAGCATCACGGAAAAGACTAATGAGATCCCTGTTCTAGTCGTCTATTTCTAGCACTGCTGATCTGAGCTTCTTTAGCAGAGGACACACTGCTTGCATTGCATAATGTGGGACTCACCAAGCGCTTGAATGCATCGTCACCATAAACTGACACTTTAATTAATGAAGTCTTTAAACTCCATGTTCCAGTTTTTAAAAACTAATTAAAATAGTAATTTTGTTTGCAAACAGCAATCATTTTCATTGCTTGAGTTATTATAAGAATGCCAGTCAGCAGTTTAAATTTCAATCTTAACTACTCATCAGGCAATGCTTGTTAAGCATTAACTAAAGTGGGCTCTTTTTTCTCTGCCTCATTTGCGCCAAAGTTTCAATAAAAACATGTCAGTTCTGACCTAATATTACATTTTCAACACATAAAGCAAATCAGAGAACAGATTACAGTAGGTTACAGGTAAAAAAAACAACTGAAATTACTGGAAATAAATATCAACACACAAATTTAGGAAATATTTTGGGAAAATACTTTTTTTAAAAGACAACTTTCAGACACCTGCTCCTTGGAGATAGAAGTCACAAATTACTCTGGTGTGTTTTTGACCCATTCTTTAAAAAAATGTTGTCTTCAAGCTTCGACCTCACAGAGCAGCACTCCCTGTCAACTCCCCCACCCGGTTCCTTCAGACTAGCCAGCAGCAGTTAGCAAACACCTGGTGGAGCTACGCAGCAGAGCTCACCAGATGAGCTACTTGATAGAAAGCTGGTTGAAAGAAGAGCCATGTTGTGATGACGTCCTGAAGGCTGCGTTTCAGAAAGAGCTGACATTTTTAAGGAGAGAGAAGCCCAATTTCAAGGCGTAAAATTGCAAAGTCATTTAAAAAAAATCATATTTGATATATACAGCATTTCTATAACAACTGAAGGTAACAAAGTTTGTATTATAAAATGGCACTATATGCCTGAAAAGCACACAATACTGCCCATTTTAAGTCTTGCTATCATTTGTGTCAAAACACAAGAACAGTCAATAATTATGGACTAACCAGCACACACTGAGCTAACAAATTGTGCCCAGTTGGACTAACTGAGCCTGGATCCACTTGTTCCAAACAGGAACAGCCTGTCACTGTGGCCTGATGCTAACGAACCTTTTTAGCCTACAGCTAAAAGCCTAAAGAGAGACGGCAGAACCTGGATCAGAAGCCCAGGCTGGTTTAGAGACAGCCCAGCTGGAGACTCTGTCTCCTGTCCATGTTCAGTCCATCGTTAGAGTGTTTAGAATAAAAAAAAGTTATAAAGTGTAGCAGTCTACTGTCAAATCAGAGCTTTGAATTCCACAATGAAAGCTTCTCTCTCCCATTGTCAGCCTCTGAGTGGGACCTTGGTCGCCATGACTGCATTGGGAGGAGTTACAGTTCAGCCCTGATTAAATGCTAACGGTGGCAATGCTCAGAAAGAAAGACAGCCGGGGGAAAAATGGGAAAAAAATATTCTGGGAAAGAATATAGTGAGTCTCACAATACTGGACTGACACCTTATATGTCCGTCTAGTTTCCCTTCTAGCTTACTTTGCTCCTGCTTCCAGGAGTCTTGGAGACCCTACCTCCATTATGACCGGGATTGAGTGTTTTGTCAGATGTGTCACCAGCAGCTCCCATTCATTACAACGGTGCATAACATTTCTACCATGTGATGCACTAACACAGGTCTGACTAATGAAATGGGACTTCTGGTCATCTGCTACGTCTTGCAGGTAATGAATGCTCTTGTAAAACTGAGACAGTTTCAACACCAGGTGACTTCTTCTTCCTGGACAACATTGGGAGACAGATGTACATCCTACATTTGTGCTGTTTAGATAAAGTTGTATCACCATTTTATATGGAAGCTGTTAAAATTTCTAAGAATATTTTTTTTTCATAATAAAATGAGGTCAAAACTGTGTTTAATTGCCATGTACTTTTATGAGTGAATGGGTCTTCTGCAGGTACTCTGCTTTCCTTCCTGAGACATTTGTCACTAGTTTTTTGTTGTTGTTGTGTTTTTTTTATTAAAAAATTGTTACAGGAATTTGGAAAGTTGCTAAATATAGCCAAAAGGTAGTTATGAATAAGTTGGCAAGTGCTTCTTTTTCGTGATGACTAGGATGGAATTTTTTTTATTTTTTTGTCTGGGGTTGGAGTTATTACAATGATGTATTTCTGCAAATTTACATCAAAAAAACTTCCAGAAAATTTCCGAGATTAATCTCATGATTTAAAAAAAAGGAAATATCTGACTTTGAAAAGTCAAACATTTGTTACTTTAGAAACTTCCAAGTTGTTTCTAGTAAATTTCTGAGATTAATCTAAAAATTTCTGAGTTTTTTCTAGAAAATAGTAAACTTTTCCTAAAGAAAAAATGGAGATTTAGATAATTTAATCCTTTTCTTTTTTCTATCTACAATGGCCTACTGTAGTTCATGCTTTCATAGCTTAGTTTCACTTTTAGTTTGTGTGTGCATAAAATCCACTGTGTCTGTGCTGCTCTAGGATAAAGTGCTCCCCTTACAGGATTAATTATCATTAGAAAATGAATGAATACATACTGTACATACACAGCATTTCCTGAATTGAATCATTTCTGCTTAGTCTGCATGTGGGGTTGTGGTGGGTAATTGTTAGTTTTTGTTTGTTTTAATTGATCTGTAGAGCACTTTGAGCTGTTTTTAGTATGAAGGATGCTTTATAAATAAAATTGATTGATTGATTGATGGCAAAATACTTTCTGCTTACTCTCTGCTTGCTCCTCACCATCGGTTGTAAAGATTGTCAGAAATTTCCTTTTCCCTGCGTGGTTGTTAAAAATATTCTCAGAAGAGGCTGAGGAAAATGCATAGTTAATGAAAATAAAACGCTTTATAATTGATAATTCTCTCTGGGCACCTTCTGCTGCTCCCTGGCAGGAACAGCTGTTCTAGTTGCAATTCCTTGTCAGGGCAAAACACTCATTTGTGGGTGTGTGTGCATGTGTGTATGTGCGTGTGTATCATGTGGGTTATAAATGAGTCATGAAGAACGTGATGCATGCTATTCAGTAGGGCGATGTAGTACATGCTGCTCAAACTCTTTGTCAAGCTGAAATTCTTTCACAGCATTTATAGCAATTTAATATTTTGTCATTATAAATGACTTTGACTATGCTGTTGCTTTTAAGGAAGCTTATGTAACCTAACAGTTCTTAGACTGACAATAAATCCAGAGTATGATTCTGGAGCACTTCACTGTACCCTGCATTCATACCACTGAAGTTCTCCATGTTGTCACCTTAAAACCTCAATCAAAGAGTTTTTACATGAGACCAAAACAAGGAAGGGATAATTGTGAAATGGAAAAAATAATGTTTTCCCTCAGCCTCCACAGATAATCAGGTTAAAGTTAATGGAAAGGGTGATTGTTAAAATTTTGGGTAGAACTCACCTTCCAGCTGAAACGACATTAAGTCTATAACCAGAGCTGAAACAGACTAGTTTAGGTTAAACTATATTCACGTATTAATGTGGCACAAAGTCTAGAAATAGAACCAACAGAATATGTGACAATACATAAAAATCTCTGATGTGGATGCTCTGACTGGGCTTCAGTTAATCTACAAGTAAAACTGGGAGAAGCTGGTACTGATCCAACCCAAAAGACTTGGATTAGTACTCCCAGTGTCAGGTTGTTCTCCACAGTGTTAACTCATAGCTGCTAAATGCAAATGCCCACCACACTTTTCAGATTTTTATAAGCAAAAACACAATAAAAAATAAATAAATCTAAACAGTAATTTTCCTTCTGTTTACAATTATGCGCCACCCTGTGCTGGTCAAACAAATAAAATGGCAATAAAGGTTGTGGTTCCTATGTGACAAAATGTGAAAAACATCTGCAAAGAACTGCATTTACTACATTATACACCATAATAAAAGATGTATCTCTAGATCACACTTGGTGCAAATCAATTTATTGACAAAAACACTACACATAGAGTAAATTAATATTCTGGTGTGTTTTCAGGCTCTTTTGTTTAGTCATGGTACCAACTCTCACAGGTGTTAAATTTTTATGGTTAAACAAAGCGTCATGAAACCTGCTGACTTAGCCTATTTTGCTGATACAGTCATGCGTCAACCAAATACATAGCAGAGAGACAAGTAAGGTAAGGTAATTTTATTTATATAGCACATTTTCATCAACGAGGCAATTCAAAGTGCTTTACATAATTAAAAGGAAATACAAACAAAATAAACCAAAGGAAAGAAAAAGAAGAAAAAAAGCAAAATGAATCATCTAAATCCTCTTCTGGTGTAAAGTGAGTAGTTACAGTTTCTAAAAAGTAGTAATATAAAAGTAATTAAGTAGTGACTCTACCTGTTAAGTATTTCTGGATTCTTATTCTAATTCTAATTCTAATTCTAATTCTGATTCTGATTCTGATTCTGATTCTTATTCCATTTCTGGGCTGTATAACATTGATCTAAATAGTGCAAACTCCACAATTTCTAATATTACTAATAAACTAAAATAATCCTTTTCTGGGTATTTTTTTTCACAGTATGGTAAAGATTGATGTTTATCTGCTGTGATGTTTTTTTCTGTTTGTGATTTTTATATTTTTTATTTTTGAGAAATTGGTTTCTAACTCTAGTTTTCAGTCAGGCACAACAACATCAATCTGCCTCACTGTATGTGGATGGTAGAGATCTGTACCATTTCTTTATTCTGGTTGGTTTATTGACTTATTCCAGCAAGTCAAGCTGAAACAGACAGCAGTTTTTTTTATTAAAGCAAACAAACTTACAGATGGACTTTGACTACTGACTTTATTATTGTGCTTTTCTTCAGACACTCTGATGAAATCACAGAGGCTCTTTTGTTCTCTCTTCAAAATCCACGGTGGGGAATAAATTAAAATTGTTTCCAGTCTCAGCAGACAAACGCTCCCTACACTTGTTTTTGAGACACTACAAGAGATACTACAATATGTGCTCTATTTGGGACAGAGTTATGTAATTGAGTCCTTAGCTGAATTAGAGAGCATCGTGGTTTTTAATAGCTTTGTGACTCATGTTACTCTCTGTTGTGATTTATGCAGGTATACTTGTTACTAAAAGATGAAACAGAATGAGTTTGAATATCGAAGGACATCTTTTAATTAGGGGCATAGCTCAGTTCCGTTGGGTTGAAGGGATTTGGTGCCCTCTGTTGGTTAACCTGCCAAATTACAGTCTAAATCAAAACTTTTTACAGATGATTTATAAGATTTAGAAGGGAAACGAGAGCAGTCCTATGAAGATCAATTTTAAAGACATACTTGAGGTTAAATGTAAACATAATATTAACAACACAATGAACACAACCTAATTTTTATCTGGGAATCTAATCCCATGATTTGGACTATAATAGAGTTATTGGAAGTAGTTGGAAAAAATATATTTTGGCTAAAAGGTGTCTGCTGCATAAAGTGAGATGTGTTTTGATATTGTAGCTTAAATGTATTTCATATGATATATTGTTTGACTTGGAAATAGGACATGAATAATGGATCACTACCTTTGACAAAGTAAAATATTTATATTGATGTTTAGATATGAAATAGTTTCTTTCAATTTCCAGTTAAATTTCAATAATTCCCACATTTCACTTACATTTGTAATTTTTCAAGCCTATTTGCAATTCTGTGTCAACATTCATTTTCAAAAAAACTGCATTAAGTCATTTATTCATTAAATATGTGTAATAATCGGGCTGCACAGTGGCGCAGTTGGTAGAGCTGTTGCCTTGCAGCAAGAAGGTTCTGGGTTCGATTCCTGGCCCCAGTCTTTCTGCATGGAGTTTGCATGTTCTCCCTGTGCATGGTGGGTTTTCTCTGGGTACTCCGGTTTCCTCCCACAGTCCAAAAACATGACTGTCAGGTTAATTGGTCTGTCTAAATTGCCCCTAGGTGTGAGTGTGTGTGTGTGCATGGTTGTTTGTCCTGTGTGTCTCTGTGTTGCCCTGCGACAGACTGGCGACCTGTCCAGGGTGACCCCGCCTCTCGCCCGGAACGTTAGCTGGAGATAGACACCAGCAATCCTCCCGACCCCACTGAGGGACAAGGGTGTAAAGAAAATGGATGGATGGATGTGTAATATTCCCCTTATGTTCCTGTTTTAATCTACATGAATTTGTCTGACAGCCTTATTTTTTCTTCCTGAATTGGAACAAGGTCACAGTCTTACACAGTGATGCCGTAGATCAGATTAAATTTGATTCTCGGCCTGTCCAAAATAAATAAATTGATGCAAGCAAAGTGGTGGTGGTGCATTTCCTCTGATCATTAGAGTCTAATGGCGCTGCAGCGCATTGCGGGCGCGGGCGAGTGTGGCTTAATCACTTGTAAAACTTGATTGAGTGTGTGTTAATAAACATTAGGCTGTCTCTCTTTCCCTGCTGATTAGTGGTTCATGTGCTCGCAGGCTGAAGACGCAGTCCTGAATATTGATGGAGGGCCATGCTATTCAAACAGCAGGCACTGCTGAGACAGAAGCTCTTCGTTCTGGGCAGCCTTGTGATCGGAAGTGTCCTCTATCTTGTGGCCAGGGTTGGGACTTTGGATAGGTGAGTTATCACTGTGACATGAGAAACATGCATCACAGACTTAAGGGCATCTTGTAATGTCTTAAATCTACCGTCCCTCCACGGGACGGGTTCTGTAAGCTGTCTTAATGGGAAAGAATTTATTCTGTACTTCGAGAGAGAAAATACTTCCTCTGAGACTCAGTTTACAGCAACATCTCCCCAAGGCAGGAGCAGAAGGAACATGAAGGTCTAGTTGTTAAGGATGATTTTCTCTAACACCTTCAAATATTGGCAGCCGACCAACAGACCTTCAGCTGAAGCATTTTCTACATAAGTTTTGTGCAAAAAGGCAGGTTAGTTAACATGTATTGTTGGAAAACTAAGTCAAGACTTAGAAAGTTCTTCCTCACTGTAGCTCCAAAATCAGACTTTAAACCACTTCTGTTCGTTTATATTTAACTGAATGTCATTGCACCAAAATACATGAAAGACCTGTTACCAACATTCCAGACCTCTCAGGTCTTCTGGTTCTGGTCTGAACCAAACATGGAGAAGCAGCATTCAGTTTTCACTGAACAAATGTCTGGAAAAGTGCAAAAATGCAGAAAGACAGTTCTTTTAAATCAAGGCTTTAAGCCTCGGCTAACTGCTGGTTATTCAACAGCGCAGAGCCGGGCTTCCACTTCTGACATCCTCACCTCCAAAGATACAAAATGCCACCTGTATCACAAGTACCAGCAGGAGAGACAGGAGGAGCAACCATCTAATCTTAGCTAATGCTAAGCCAGCGCAAATTTAACTAAGTCCTTACCATGCCAAAAAAAAGCATGTGTAACACAAAAGGTTCGCAAAAAGTAAGGTGTAGCAACAGAAAACATGTTTTAATATAGACTACTTATATGTTAGAATTACTCAGTCAAGTCTCAGAGCAGAAAATAGATGAAATCAAGAAAGTTTCAAACACCAGCAAATCCTTGAAGTGCAACAGTAACAAAAGGAAGTGCAGCAATATGTCTCCATTCACAGAGCAATGAGTTAAAACTTCATGCTGAAAATGCCCAATAACTAGCTTCAAATAAATAGATTAACTTGTGTGTTTATCTTGCTGACAAATACTTGATGGAATACATTATTCTCTCTCTGGTGCCATTTAAGAGTTGTTTCTGTAACACATGACGGATTGTCAGCACATATGAAAACCAAAGGCCCCTGGTTTAAGTCACTCTGTCATTTAATCAATTGTACGCTGAATATACATGCAACATTGTATATTATGTTACCAGATTGTGAAGCATTCTCTCCGACATCATTGGCATCAGGCCAGACCTCAGTGGGTGATGCACTGCCGGAAACTAAAGAGTTAAAATAATGAGATTGTATAATATATCTTAAGCTTATTTGAGAATGGTGTTGAATGAGAAAAATAGTTTTGTTGAATGTACAGTATATATTTTTGTTTTTCAGATTACAACCCATTTGCCCCATTGAGAGCAGATTTCACCCGTCTGAGCAAATCCCTCTTCGTACGCTGCAGTTTAAACGTGGGCTGCTCCATGAACTACGCAAGGGCAATGCCACCAAAGAGCAAATCCGCCTGCACAACCTGGTCCAGCAGCTGCCTCGGGCCATCATCATCGGCGTTCGCAAGGGGGGCACCCGCGCCCTGCTGGAAATGCTCAACCTGCACCCAGCCGTGGTCAAGGCTTCGCAGGAGATTCACTTCTTCGACAACGACAAAAACTACGCCCGCGGCATTGACTGGTACAGGGGTAAAATGCCCTTCTCCCTCCCTCACCAGATCACAATTGAGAAGAGCCCTGCCTACTTCATCACAGAGGAGGTTCCCGAGCGCATCTTCAAGATGAACTCTTCCATCAAGCTGCTGATTATCGTCCGAGAGCCCACCACCAGAGCCGTGTCCGACTACACCCAAGTGCTTGAGGGCAAGGAGCGCAAGAACAAGACTTACCACAAGTTTGAAAATCTAGCCATTGACGCCAACACGTGCGAAGTGAACACCAAATACAAAGCCGTCCGCACCAGCATCTACACAAAACACCTGGAGCGCTGGCTCAAGTATTTCCCTGTGGAGCAGTTCCACATAGTGGACGGGGATCGGCTCATTACGGACCCGCTACCAGAGCTGCAGCTGGTCGAGCGCTTCCTGAACCTCCCCTCCAGGATTAGTCAGTATAACCTGTACTTTAACGCCACCAGGGGATTTTACTGTCTGCGATTCAACATTGTCTTCAACAAGTGCCTGGCCGGCAGCAAGGGCCGCATCCATCCTGAGGTGGACCCGTCTGTAGTGACTAAGCTGCAGAAGTTCTTCCACCCTTTTAATCAGAAGTTTTACCAGATCACTGGAAGAACATTTAACTGGCCATGAAATTTGTCTTTCATACAAAAAAAAGTAAAAAAAAAAAAAAGATCTCACAAGGTATGAACAGCACTTTGTTTAGTTTAACACAAGTATGATATTGTGACCAAATAATAATACTTGATGTAAGTTTGCTCTATGTGTGTAAAATGCAACACAATAGTTTGATGTTTTCACTTAGAGGTTAGGTGGGCAGAGCCAATTCTTTAAAGTCAGTTTACATGTCTGTCTGTGTTTCTCCTCCTAAAATAGAACATTTTCATGCGTGTGTTTACAGTTACTTGCAAAGTAAGAGTTAGAGAAGCAGAACTTCTTGAACTCTTCTAGATTTTGTCATGTCCCAACCTGTGAAATGAGTGAAATCTGAAAATGTTGGAGTGCATCTGTAATCACAATCCTTTTTAAACCAGTAAGCAGATTAAAGTGGAACTAATCATGCATAACAACCCTTATATAGATCTCAGAACAAACAGCATTATGAGGCCTAAAGGTCACAGCAGACTAGTCAGGCAGAAAGCACTAGTGGAGCCTAAAGCAGAATTATGTTCCAAAACATCATCCCAAGCTTTGAACATCTCAAATCTCTGTTCAATCTATCATCTGAATACAGAAGACGGCCCAACTGCAAACCTACCAAGACCTGAACATTCACCTATTCCAAGAGACCAAACAGGGAGAGCATTGGTCAGAGGAGCAGGACTGGTAGACCTGGAGAAACTGCAAAGATCCAGAGATCAGATGGGAGAATCTCTCAGCATCACAGATCTGACCTCTTTGAAAGAGATACAAGAAAAAAGTCATTGAATGAAAGCCGTCAGAAGTTCAGTTAGACGCCCTGATATTAGACACTTGATTATAATTTCAGTTTATGTATATTATCCTGATTAACAATAAATTTCTCAATTCACTTTACAATAAAAACAATATTTTGCAGCAATCCTTCATACATGTTCTGACAGTGGAGAGCAGAACCTACATTTAAAAGGACGGATCCTCTAGTAGGACAAGGTTGGGTTGAGCATCCGTCTGACACAAACAACGAATCCAGATTCCAATCCAACTGAAAACCTGACAAGATTTCAAAATCATTATTCAAAGACATTCTCAGTCCAGTCTGAGGTTGAGCTGTCTTCCCCCACTCTCATTACCCACTTTCATGTCTGACTGCTCTCAAATAAAGGCAAGTAGGGCCAATGAAACCTTTTTATCTGTTTTTTTTTCAAAGAAAAGATATTTAGTTGGAGAGCTTGTGCTGACCCAGCAGAGCTGAATACACACACACAGTTTTCAGATTTTATTTGTAAATAAAAATTGAGAAGAGTGTTTGATTTTCTTTCCACTTCACGATTATGCAGTAAAACGTTGTGTTGGTCTATCACATACAATCCCAACAAAACACACTGAAGTTGGGTTGTAACATGACAAAATGTGAAAATGAGTGTTTGCAAGGCGCTGTACCTACAAACGATTGTTTTTAAGACCATCCTCACAGATATTTATAGTGTTAATATAAACTTTAAATGTAAACCTTTGAATCAAGATAAGGCAGATTTAAGATGACAAAGAAAAATCCATTTTTTTGTTATTGCCTTGACCCAAACAGCATGTTCAGTTCAGGTGCCATAACACCATGGTCAAATGGTTTAAATATCATCCACTAGTTTTCAATCTTTAATTTAATATTACCTTAGGCTAACCTGTTAGCCTGTAGCATCCTTTGGTTTTCAGCAGAGGTTAATCTGTCCTGTGCAGAGCTAGCATTAGCCTGGCTTATTCAGATTCAACTGGACAACTTTTAGGACAACTGCTCTCAGGTGGGATATGTTGTTAAAATGAAATGTACTTTTTGTATGCTTCCTTACGACAGAGGTCTTGATAATAATACTGCTTTAGACAGTGTAAGAATGGGTTTTACCAATTCTCAATCCATCTTGGAATAATCACACGTGTAGTTAGCGCCACTTAGTGCCATCAGATAGCCTAGAAAGCTCTAATTTCATCATAGCTTTCACAACCTGATCTTGCAGTTTTAATTTAATGATGTATTGTCACGTCCCACAGACGTTTCTTTTCCCAAATTCACCAAGTCATGCTGCAAAAGGCCACAGTAGGTAAAATAATGTTGTCCTCTAATGATTCCTATCAAATTAAGTTAAATAGATTATGATCAGCTCCATTTGTCTGTTTCAATGGGAACATGCATTATGTATCATAATTGTGTTGTTAAAAAATATTAAACTAAAAGTACATGTGACATTTTTTCTGACCATTTGTGTATTGTGTCACCTTATTGTGTATTATGCAAGTGAAAGTAGATTTAGAGTTTTGCAATTAAGTAGATGCTATTTGGCACACTATTGGTTGGTGATTGCAAAGCAGCCAACCCAGGAGCACCATTCTTTTACCTTGGAGACACGCAAGACTGTATGTTAGCTTTTGTGGTAGACAAATATGTCTACCACATATCTGTCTATTATTAAGGTTATTAAGGTACACATTAAGGTATATCAACCTTAATGTGTACCTTAATAACCTTAATAAATCTGCCCCACAAGAAGCCAGACTCCATAAATCTATCCAGGTGTTAACAATGGCTGAAAATTATAACTAAGAAATTATGAGAAGTCAGAGGAGCACATCATATACCAATTCCACCACTTCTGGTCTGACACTCATCCAAACAAATTTCTCTATAGAAGTTGCCATCAATGCTCCACAAAAGGCCATTGTTGTAACTTGTGCTTTCTTCTTATTAACTTCCTTTGTTTTGTTCTGATTTTGTGACATTGCTGCTGTCTCTGCATAACGTTAGAATTAATTTATAGATGGTTACATTGATCATAAAGCACTGACCTTCATAACCCGGGTCAATAATATTGACACCCTTTTTTTTAACCACAAAATTCATGATTATGTATGGCATAGTGGTGGTGGCTCTCCTTCCATGTGAAAAACGCATAGCAAACTAAAACACTGCGTTATTTTTAATGCTTTACTTTTAAAACTACTACATTCTACAGCTGAAAACACTTAGCTTGTTCTGTTTTATAGTAGGTGTTTCCAATGGGAGGGTCATTTTGCACATCATAAAAACAAACCTGGTGGACTTTTTTACTCCAGACAAAGCAATAAAATATGGTGTTTAGTATGAATGGCAACATATTAAAAACATTCCATCAACTGATTCACTTTAGAGATAAAGCAATGATGTCATAAGACTTAATTCAACAAAGGTCCTGAGGATCCGTTGATGCCCAATAAAAGAGAAACTGTTGTCAAGTTAGCAGACAATACAGGAAAGTCTGGATGTGCAAACTCTAATTAGAGAAAAGTTTTTAGTTTTTCTCCAAGTCGCACTTTGAGTGGTTTAACAAGAGTGACTGCTCATAACACACCAATCAAAAGTGTCATCTGAAACATCTGAATTAAACATTGAGACTAAATGAAACACTGTTGCTGGCTTGCAGTGAGTGGGAAACAGTGACTGTGTGAAAGGAAAGGAAATCATATTACAGGAAAATGAAATATCTGATTCCACCTTCCTAATCAGGTTAAACTTTTACAAACGTTTTTAAAAATGGGCCCAGTCTATGCAGAATGCATTAAAAATCATTTGCTGCAGTACAAAAGTATTAATCACAGGGGGTGAATGGGAAGAATTCATGAGCCACTTCAATCAATATGGCATACAAAGCTAAGCTTATTACTGGTAAACTTTCAAGCAGAGAAGCTGTAACAAAATTTGGAGTAAAAGAAAGCTATCTTCTTCAAAGTAATCGGAGAAATCAGCAGAAGATTATAGGCTAAACTAGAAAATTTCTTAAGAAATTTAACCGGGGCCTGCCAAAGTGTGCCCGTCGGTTGGAACCCAGCGTTCTGATGCTAAAAATGAGTATCAATGGTAAAGAAAGCTGCAATGTACTCAACAGCATGTGGAGAGTCACAAGCATGTTGAGTAACATGGACTTATGCCATTCTGTATGTTAAATTAGTGTATAAGCTAAAATTAGCCAAAATGCTAATGTTAGCCTAAATGCTGGCAGTAGCATGTGGAGCATCACTAGCATGTTGTTTTAGTTTGACTTGCTCCATTCAGTATACTAAACATGTCTAATTAATAAGAAAATTAGCTAATAGCTAACTTTAGGGAAAAGGCTAATGCTAATGGGGGGCAGTGAAATGCTAATGTTTGTGCTAATGTTCACTGACCTGAGAGAAAAAGATAATAAAGGCTAATGTTATTGCCTCCGTAGGCGGTGCACTAACATGAGAGAAATATTGAGGCTTTTATTTTGAAACTTTCAGTAAGCTTAATTTTAAATGACCACACTAATTCAATGTGTAACAGTGATTGTTTAAACCAGTCACATATAAAGCCCAAAAGAGCAATTACCTTGATGTGAAAAATGTCAAGGCTTTTATCTTGAAATTTTCAGTAAGCTTCATTTTAAATGGCCACAATAATCCAATGTGTAACAGTGGTTTGGTTAATCCATCTATATAATGCCCAAAACAGCAAGTAGTTATAAATACCAGCTCAGCCCTCCTCTGTAGAAAGTACGGAGCCCTCCGGGGGACATGGGGAATTGTTTTTCTTTTGCGTTCCCTCGCAATGATCTACTGATCAGTTCATGCGGCATAATTGAATACTGTAAGCCTTTTTTACGGTGGCCGCCGTACTTTCTGCTTTAATACAAGCTTATATAAGGTTTTTTCATGGACTATTGAGTTATTATCGAGGGGGAATAAGTCATCTGATTGTGTCTCTGTTGTGTTCGTAGTCTGAATGGTTTAAAGGGCTGCTTTCAGTGCCGTTCCTAGTCTTAACAGACATAAACATGCAGTAAATAAATCAATTTTCAATCAGTTTTTTGCACCAAAGCGTTAATAATAATAAACACATTTTATTATTATAAAACACAGCAAACTAATGGTGGTAGAGGGCCGCACTGGGTTAACTCGGGGAATCTCATCTGTCCGTGTATCAATCAACTCCAAACCTCTTTGTTCTGTCACAATTATCGATTTATTTAATTTTGATTATCATGCTCCAAACTTTGCGAGGACTGACCACCCCGCTCAACCGCTTCCTCATACACACAGAGCCAGCAGCCAGTAACCTTCCCATTCATACTTGATGACAGTCACGCCCACATCGACACGCCCACCACCAGGTGTCAAAGCCGCTGCTCCTGTCATATCAATAATTACTTATTTAATTCATATGGCTCTTATAGAGCCTCAGTGAAAACTTGTTTATTATTATTAACTCTTTGGTGCAGAAAACTGATTGAAAATCGATTCATTTACTGCATGTTTATGTCTGTTATGGCTCAGATAGAACGGCACTGAAAGCAGCTCTTTAAACCATTCAGACACGAACACAATCAGATGACTTATTACCCCGCGATAATAACTCAATAGTCCATGGAAAAACCTCATATAAGCTTGTATTAAAGCAGAAAGTACGGCGGCCACCGTAAGAAAGGCTTACAGTATTCAATTATGCCGCATGAACAGATCAGTAGATTATTGCGAGGGAACGCAAAAGAAAAACAATTCCCCATGTCCCCTGGAGGGCTCCGTACGTACATGACCGAGAGCAATTTAAAAATCATTTTGGGGTCAAAAATCCACCCCTTTTCTCACTGTAATGGAGTGGTGTCAGTTACACTCTGCGTTTCGGCAGTTGGAAATTTTGCTCGTTTTTCGCTTTTTACACCGCCATTTTTACTCGAAACCCCAATAAAAAGAATAGCCGTCATGCCGGGATCAAGTCACACGTGAATTGATCCCGGCATGTCACGTGATGGGAGCAGTGAGCCACTGCTCTTCCCTATGTAATGCTACGGCAGGCCCCAATGATAAAAAACAGGAGACTTGGCTCAGTGTTCATTTCTATCTAGCTCATAATTGACTGACTGTAAGTGGAGGATAGCACCCTGAGGATCAAGGGTTAAAAACACAGCTTCAACATTTTTATTAATTAACTGATCAGATCTCAAAAGAAAGAGCTTCATAAATCCTACAGAAAATCTGTGGGTATAATGGAGGAGCCGATGTCTGGATGGTTTAAGAGGTCAACGCTTCGTCTCACTCTGGGTTCAAACCACGTGACACGTTTTAGAAGAAAACTCAGCCCTGTCCTACTGGTGAAAAGGGATTTGAAGATTATAATAGTTGTGCAATCACAATTCTGTTTAAAACAATTATTTTTCTTTTTTTTTATCTCGATGAAGTTAAAAGTTTGATTTTTCCACAGTTAGATTTTACAACTAAAAATAAAATGTATTTTATTTTAAAAGCTTATTAGCAATTGTCAGCAACATTTAGTCTATGACCTTAAAAAATTGTAACTCTTAAAATTTCATGTGTGATAGTTAAGGTTGCAAGAGATGAGTGAATGTCGGACCACAATGGTGGAAATAATTAAAGCAACTCAAAGATGTTTAACCTTTTCTTTTCTTAAACCTGTGCAATAAAAATGCTTGGTGGGTTGTACTTTGTGGCCTCACTGATAAACAGAGGACGGCTGAGTAGCCAAAATTGTGCTCAACTAACTCATTACTTATATATTTTTACTGAAGTAGGTAAAAAGTATAACGTTACTTAATGATGTAAGAGTAAGAAACTATTCAATTTATTAATAAGGAAATACTTTTATGAAGACTAAAATGTTAAAAAATATAAAAATAAGGGAAAAAAACTAGCAAGATTCAGAAATTAACATAAATTGCAAGATGTTTTTTTCTTTCTTTTCTGTTTCAAAAACGTATTCAAATAATTGTGACAGAGTAATAGTTACCTCTGTTGATAACTTAAAACAACTACTACTAACATACTATAGCTCTGTATCATATGTTCGATTTTTGAATTAGCATATATTTTATTAAACATTCTTAAGTATTAATTCTGTAAGGGAACCCAAAAAATGATATTCGGGTCATTTGAACTCATGGTCCATCGCTGAGACGGCCCCCACCTCTCCGTCGCCTGTCAGCGGGTCGCCTCGCCTCGCCTCTCCGCCCCGTCCAGAAGTTGCTCCTCCTACCAAGCAGAGCCGTGTTGATGTCGCCCATCCTCTTTGCCGTTTGATCAAATTAATTCAAAACTGTTCCCCCCCAAAAAGCTGATTCCGACATGGCTTACACCACAGCAGGTGGGACCAAGAAGAAGGTCTGCTACTACTACGACGGTATGTGACGAATTACTGCTGTATTTGGCAGGCTAACATTAGCCATGAAGCTAATAGCTGCTGCTGCAGGTGATTGTAGCGACAGCTAACTAGCAACACACAAGTAGCCTGATTAAGGATGGCTCAATGGCGTCCACGGAGCTCAGTCACCCAGCGTTCTATATTTCAACTAACTTAGCTTAATTACGAAAATGGCTACCAAAATATTTCAAACATGCCGGAATTAAGTGTTAGATAATAAATACGTGTATACTAATAATTATTTAAAACAATATAATTTGATAAGACGAAGGCGGCTGAAATTTTCCTAATTCAGTTACATGGGCTGTGTTTGCCCTGGGGATTTTATCTCCAGACTGTTTAGTCGTTGCTGTTTTCAAATGAGTGCAATAAAATTGACTAGGAACTCTGCACGCTGATTTAATGAAGTTGGTGAAGAAAGAGTAAAAGAAAATGTATTACACATTGGCTGCACTCAGATCTGATTGCTTTGTGTTGTCCAAGGGTGAAAGTAGTTTTAAATTCTTGGGGGTACTATGACAATATATATATATATATATATATATATAAGCTGGGTAGCTCTTGTATTGCTACAAAATAAAGCTAAAGCTGTATTTCTCTCAGCACACTGGCTGCAATGTTGACACCTTGAGATGCCATGAAACCTAAACTCTGAACATCATGGCATGGACTACATCCCTGTTTTCCATGTCTGGCATATAACCATTTTATCTTTTAAACAGGTTATATTGATCCTGTGTCAAGACAGAGGGATAATCAGTAGCCTAGAATCATGACCTGTTTGTTCTGAAGATCCTGCAGCTTCCACTTCTCTTCCTAACATGGCGCCTCCTCACCCTGACTCTCATACTGACAGGAGGAACCACAGAGCTCTGTTAAGTTAAAAGCTCATCTTCTGAAGTTGGGATATTTTTCCTCCAACGGTTCCAGAGGAATCACCTCAAACGAGATGTTGGACTGGATTTTATTTCAATGTCATTTGTGAATGTTAGCTTCTCATTTTCAACAGTGGAGCTATAAAGGTTGAACAAGGTTACCATTTTGGAGAAAGTCTCACTAACATCAATATTTCCACTAAATAAGAGGCAAAAAAATAATTGTTTGATAAAGGAAAAGCCTCTCAGACTCTGTGCCCAACAGCACCAAACTACTTTTTATATTAGACAGTTTAATTTCACATAATTATTGCGGTAGAAGCCATTTGTTTGTTAAATACTTAATGAAACATATTTACCGTGTTTGATGTTTGTTGTAAATGACGTATACTCACAAAGAACGAGGTAATTAGTCCAAGTTTGTCGTTTATTGAATGTTCAGAAACTACAGCGGCTGAGATGCACCAATACAAAGGTAAAACAACCCGAACAGGTGATCAACTCTAAACCACTCGCACATTTTTACTCTCCGTCTCTCTGGCATTTAAGCACACCTGTTGCCGTGGCAACCGCCTGCGCTCCACAAGCCGACCAGAGATTACATTAAAAACATAACATTCAGTCCGTTACAATATCAGGTTTTCAGGCTTGATATTTATTTTGTGATCATTAATAAGTGCTCCCTGAACACAGCTGTGATTGATTAGTTCATTTTAAACTCCTGCTCTGCTCGTTATTTTGGTAATGGAACCGAAACGCACAGAATTGCGCAACACCTTGTTGAAACAATAACTGAGATTATTATTGCGGTTGGGTCATTAATTTGAACATGTTTTGTTGATTTTTTTGTTGTTGTTTAATAAAGTTACGGAAGTTTTGATAAGGAGTCAGAGGAGGACGTGCTGCTCTCAGGACGCTGTTTGTATTAATGCCTTCCAAGATCGACATATTGCAGCTCTGCTCTAGCAAGTTCAGAACAGTTCAGAAACAATATGAAATGGGAAAAAAAAAGTTATTTATTAACTGATTAAGTCTGTTTTAGATTGTTCTTGAAAAACGAATCAGTCACGGCTAATTAGTGAACGCACTTGCTGCTGCACAGTGAACCCACTGATTTTTTACAGCAGACAGCCGCTCCCCTCTCTTTCAGGTACTTCGTACCCCCTCTAAATCTTTTAGGGGTACGCAGTACCCTGCCGTACCCCTTTACTTTCACCCCTGGCGTTGTCTTGTATCTTTGGTAAATGTTCTTGTATCTCCCATAACTATTGGTTTGTTTAAACAGAAGTGATTATGTCATTAAGTGCACTTCAGTTTATCACATCTTGAAAAGTTCTCATGCCTCTTGAAAACATTCATGGGAAAAATCCAAAAGAAGATGTGCGTCCACAGAGTTTGAAATTCACGTTTAGTAAATGGCTTGACAAGAAACGCACCAAAGATGCATCTGCCTTCATTTATTAGCCATTCAGTTGGATATTATTCTACCAGGCTTTCTTTTCTCTTTGGATGGATGACAGGAGGGATGTTACTGAACTGTTTTCTTTTTTTCTGTTATTACTAGGGTAAAACATGTCGTTTATGAAAAGTATTCACCAACCCCCTCTTCCATTTCTTATATTTTGCATTTCAGCCACAAACTTCCATATGTATTCTTGGGTTTTCATATCATAAATTGGAGGAAAAACTGTCTTGTTTATGCAAAGAACACCAAAATCTGAAGTGTAGTGTAGGGTGCATATGTATTCAGAAAAACTACCATTCACCTGGCAGTTTGTTGGCATTTAAATGCACTAGGAGAGCAGTGACTGATCAGCTCCACCTTTCCTAATTTGTGGCATTGATTCAACAGCAGGAAAAAGACTGAAGCAAAGTAGAATTCACAATGATGCGAGGACAAATCCTGGAAAGGCAGTGATGTTAGAGTTTGTCTTTCACTTTCACTGCAGAAAACTAAAAGTTACATTTGAGTAGCCTCATGTAGGCCTGTTTACTACTTGCCACATATCTTTAAGAAATGCAATTACAGATGAGGAACTTTTACTGAAATGTATCACACTAGCAAGTGTTACAGAAAGGTATCTATAGAGTTTAAAATGTAAGTGACTGTTTTCGGAACGGATGAAGGAAATGACTAACTAGTCGTGCTACCTTAAATATTGCTGTTTGACATATCCTGTGGGTTTCTCATGCTTGAGCACACACACACACACACACACACACACACGCAGCAGCAAAGGCTCTCCCCGTAACCCCCTTCTTTAATGATAGATACACGCAGACCCAACAAGAAGACAATCTGTTTAAAACCTGAGATAGTTACAACATTCCTAATCTAAATCAACATGATTTAGAATATAGTATATTTATTTATTTACTTACAAGTAAATGATTCTGTTTCTATTGCTTAATTCAAAGAGTTCAGGAGGAGTTAACGGTGAGCAGATGGTCACAAAGAGAGGTCGGGAGGTCACAACAACACCAAATAATGCACCGTAAGCTGAATATTTACAGTAAAACAGTTAAATTGTTGTTTTCCTTCTGAGGGTATCCCTCATACCTAGCTAAAAGTCTGTTGTCCAAAAACAAATAACGCACCGTAAGCTAAATATTGCAGTAAAACAGTTAAACTGTTGTTGTCTTTCAGAGGTTTCTACCCGCTCTTATGCAGGGACATACAAATACTTTGGTGTGCTGGACAGAGGTCAGTCCCTCTTACCAGACTATAAGTCTGTTGTCCAACACCAAATAACGCACCGTAAGCTAAATATTGTAGTAAAACAGTTAAACTGTTGTTTTCCTTCAGAGGTAGTCTAACATCAAATAATGCACTGTAAGCTATTGTCAGAAGGAATGTCTGACGTATCCTGTGGGTTTCTCATGCTTGAGGACACACACGCACACACACACACACACACACCGGCAGCAAGACTCCCCGGCCCCATTCTTTAATGACAGACACACGCATGCACACGCAGCATGACAATCTGTTTAAAACCTGAGATAGTTACATTATTCCTAATCTAATTCAACATGGTTTAGAATATAGTATATTTATTTATTCACTTACAAGTAAATGATTCCTATTTGTTAATTCAAAGAGTTCGGGAGGAGTTAACGCTGAGCAGATGGTCACAGAGAGAGGTCAGGAGGTTACAAAGTTCCCGTATGATTAAAGTATTTGTTCGTGGGGGAATTTCCGGTCACAGGAAGGGGGGAGGGGTTTAATATCAATTAATCCTTCAAACTCCAATTAAAATTTGACTGAAGGGTATCGGAGGTCACAGGGTCACAAACGTCCTATGGGGGGAGGGGAGGAGGTCAGAAAGTTTCCATAGGGGAAGGTCACGAGGTCACAAACGTCCTATGGGGGGAAGGGTGAGGTTACAAAGTTTCCATAGGGGAAGGTCACGAGGTCACAAACGTCCTATGGGGGAGGGGGAGGTTACAAAGTTTCCATAGGGGAAGGTCACAAGGTCACAAACGTCCTATGGGGGGAGGGGGGAGGTTACAAAGTTTCCATAGGGGAAGGTCACAAGGTCACAAACGTCCTATGGGGGGAGGGGGGAGGTTACAAAGTTTCCATAGGGGAAGGTCACGAGGTCACAAACTTTCCTTGGGGGAAGGTCAGGAGGTCACAAATGTCCTATGGGGGAGGGGGGATTTAAAGGGGGCGGGCTTTGATAACGTTTAATCCATCAAACTCGGATTAAAATTTGACAGAAGGTGGTATATATAGTCTCTCTGACGTGCTTCAATTTTCCGCCGCAACACTCAAACTTCCCCATTCACTCATTATAGTTGCGTTATTGTTCCACATAGTTTAGGATTTGTTGCTGCGCATTTGCGCAGTGGGAAGGAAAGAGGAGACCAGCTGCACAGGCAGGCTGCGAAATGAGATGCAGGTGATCGATATCGGCAACAAGAGCCAATAATCACCGATCATGCACTTTTTTACGAAAATCGTCCGATTATGATCGGTGACCGATCGATCGGCACACCTCTACAAGGTATAATAAAGTATATTAATTCAGTAAAGTGCTGTATTATTACAAAGAAGGTTTTTATTTATTTTCTTTATACGTGCACACATTGCCTGTTTTGGGTTAAAATACAAGATTTCTTTTTCTTGAAGTGACCTTTTCATTCATAACTTTTATGTCAACATGTGACATGTTCATTTTAAACTGCAAATTAATGAAATAAAGAAACTGAAAAAAAGGAAATGAAGGTGCATGAGGGCTGTTGTGGGTTTGTCCATCACACAGACCTTCTAAGTAACATGCTAATCCTAAATCATTTTGGATCAAGTGACTATATAATGCTGTTAAATAAACTCGTTTTTGGCTCTTGCTAATTCACTTATTATTTGAACAATTTTCTTAAATAATGACATTACCATAACATTTTTATACTCTGAAATGTACCAAGAACATGACAAAGTCAGAAGCTTAACATTGAACTGATCCCTGATTTGCCTTGCAGGTGACATAGGAAATTATTACTACGGACAAGGTCATCCCATGAAGCCGCACCGCATCCGGATGACCCACAACCTTCTTCTGAACTACGGACTGTACAGAAAGATGGAGGTCTATGTACGTTGTCTGTGTACGACTCAACAGTTCTCTCTCTCATTGCTTAATTGAAAAGTCTGTCACCTCTTTCCCTGTCTGAGTTTTCATTGAGTGTGCGTGCGTGCGTGTGTGTGTGTTTGGCCCTCAGCGACCACATAAAGCCACTGCAGATGAGATGACCAAGTACCACAGTGACGACTACATCAAGTTCCTCAGATCCATCCGGCCGGACAACATGTCTGAGTTCAGCAAGCAGATGCAGCGATGTGAGAGCTCACTGTCTCTGGAGCATTTTTAGAATGCGGGTGAAAGTTTGGGTACCTTATTTATCTTGCGTATAGTTGATTAGTTTTTTATTGTTTCCTTCCAGTCAACGTTGGGGAGGACTGCCCTGTGTTTGATGGCTTGTTTGAGTTCTGCCAGCTGTCTGCAGGGGGCTCTGCTGGTGAGTCCCAATTATAATGGGCTGCATGCATAGAGAGGTTATGGATTTTGTCATTAAAACACATTAATTTCTTCAATCTATGGGTAACTCTGCTGGTAATTTGAACCCTTTATTCAAGATGGGCATATTTCTGCTAATTCTCAGATTGAGACGTGATATTTAAAGCTTGCTCATGTTACATCTCTGTGTAAATGGAGAGACAATGTACTTGGATGGGAATTCAGTCCGAGTCGTTATCCAGTTGGAACTAAAACATGAGTAGTTTGATCACCAGGTGACCCAGCCTGGTGAAATCTGTCCCTTGTTCTACACTTTGCTTCGTCCAGAGGATCTGGACCCTCGGCTGTTGAGAAATGATTGCTTCCTGAGGGCATGGAGTCTGTTGAAGTTTGAAATCTTATCTAATCACTAACATTTGGCCATGACATATTTAACTTGCCAGCTCAATCGTGAAGAAAGCTATAGCAGATGGTTGTTAATTAGTCCTAATCCTAACCCCATAGGGAGTAGAGCCATCATTTCCTGTCCAGCAATAAAATGTCTTATATATTCTTTTCTTGCTCTGACTTTAATTGCTCTGTATTTTGAAACGTATCCAACATGGTCTGAACAGCTTCGTTCACTTCCTCCACTGCCTATGCCAAACTACAAACATAAGCAGACTACAATCATAAAACAGCACAGAAAATCAAATTCATCTTTCACATCTCCTTCATTGAGTCGGTTGAAACTCAAATCAAACTCGATGGGAGAAATCAAGTTTTTCCCATCGAAGGGAGATGAGAAATGTAAGGAGGTAAACGCCAGGCTACCATTTACCTAGTTGTCTTGGAAATTATTATTGGTGTTGATACAAAATAATACATTAAATATTAACTAATGCATGTTGTTGGTCATGAATTATTATGAAGTATAGATGAGTCGACATGGAGTGGTGTGCTGGTGCAGCGATGATAAAAGTGCAACACTTTTCCTGCTGACTGACGAGCGTCTCCTGCTTTCAGAAATTGGGATGAAAAGATTAAACTTCAGGTCTATGTTTTAGATTTTTTTCAGTGGTGTTTAAAACCTTTAGGATTTTTATCTATTAAATGTATTGACAGGAGTGGAAACAAGCATCTAAAAATATTAAAAAATTTTAAAATGCTGACAGCCAAAGCAATTCAAAAGCCAATCGGTAGACTGATTGTATCGGCAAAAAGGATGCTTCACTATTTCAGATACAAATAGTTCTTGTTAGATTTGACCTGCATACCAGTTGACACAAGCTTCTATGTAGAAGAAGTTGCGTCGTGGAAATAGATCAGCAAGAGACATTTGTACCTCAGATCTTTCTCTTTAATGAAGCACCTTGTGTTCTGCGTAGCTGGCTCGGTGAAGCTGAACCGTCAGCAGACGGACATTGCAGTGAACTGGGCCGGAGGACTGCACCACGCCAAGAAGTCTGAAGCTTCAGGCTTCTGCTACGTCAATGACATCGTGTTGGCCATCTTGGAGCTGCTCAAGTAAGATTATCAACCAGTATTTTTAGTAAGGAAACAAACCTCCAGTTGTGCTTAACCAGACCTGGTGAAGTCTTTTTGTTTCCCCCAGGTACCACCAGAGGGTGCTCTATATTGATATTGACATCCATCATGGCGATGGAGTAGAGGAAGCATTCTACACTACAGACAGAGTCATGACCGTGTCCTTTCATAAATACGGAGAGTACTTCCCTGGAACCGGAGACCTCAGGGTGAGGAGAGAACAGAAAACATCCGGCCTCAGGATAGAGGCCGGAAAACACCGGCTCCAGCTGGGAGCTGGTTAATGTAGGAAAGGATGTTTAGAGGAAAATCATGATGGAGGCATACTGTTTCTGATAATTACAAGCTGATCAGGTTTGTGTTGCGTTTCAGGACATCGGAGCTGGAAAAGGCAAATATTACGCTGTCAACTTCCCACTGAGGGACGGCATCGACGACGAGTCCTACGAGAAAATCTTCAAACCTGTTCGTAGAAACCTGGACATTTTTCTACCTTCCACTTCTATTAGTTATGTCTTCAAAACTTTGTCTGACGTTTGTCTAAGAAATTGCTAATGACCAGCACTCTAACTGGGTGAGATAATCTCTGGGCTCTGAGTGCAGGTGGCCATTTTGATGTGGAAAAACTAAAGGGTTAACAAGCGACACATTGGCTTCATTTCCATTAAAAATGTGTGCAAACATTTTAAAAATATTTCTTGTTGGGAAAACACAATTCCACAATTGCAGTGTTTCCATTAAATAAGGAATGCAATTAAAATCACGTGAATAAGTTTGTTAATTAAAAAACACACTGCGCCATCCTCCTCCTCCTACCTACTGTTGTCCTCTTCTTTGTGGTTTGCAGCAGTGGCAACATGTTGTAGTTGATCATGTGACTTGTGTGACACAAAAAAAGTGTTTTCATTGCAATTTTAAGAAATAAACCAATTTCTGTATAGCCCAAAAAAATCCACCTTATCTCAGCGCCAAAACGTTAGAAAATTGTGTGTCTCCATCAAGCTAATTCATTTTCAGAACGTCAAATTGCTCAATTACACTGTCAATGGAAACACAACCACTGATAGTGAGCACACAGTTAGCACCTTAACACGACCAATATCAAAAGCTGATATAATGGTGGTCAGAACAGTTTGTCACTTTCCTGAAATGTATCACAAATCTCTATAGTGTTTTACTATCTAAGACAGGGATGTCAAAGTCAAATACACAGAGGGCCAAAAAAACAAATTTGCTACAAGCCGAGGGCCGGACTGGTTTAATGTTTATTAAAACATATTGAAATGATTGCACATAGCCTATTGAACCAAGACCTAACACAGTGTATATTATTTAACAATTAAATGAATAAAGCAATATTTTGTTATGGCTCTGTCAGTAACTTCAAGGGAAAACATTTTTCAAGAGGCAAACAGCAACAAATTTAATTGTTTTTAAAAACAAAATATGTTTCTTAATATCAAGATAAATGCATAAATCAAAGTGCATTTGATTTATGCACTTATAAACTGAAAATGCATTACTGTGCTGCTCTATGATCCTACCGATCACTGCTTTCAAATAGTAAAGTAAAAAAATAAATCAAATCAGTTGTATTCTTTCTCATGGCTCTTATCTGCAATTTTACCTGAATCCATTCAACTGAAAAATAAATACAATAAAATAAAATAAAATACAAAAATATATGGCACACAGACAAAACAATACTTCATTCAAAGAAAAATCACGTCTTGTAGAAACAAATGTAAAAATTTACCTGAAACTTATAAACTGAAAATACGTTACTGCTCTGTGATGCTCACTTGTCTGAGGCTGAGCCTGATACTTGGAGGTGTCTCATCTTTTGTACAAGTTCATCAATGTTCGGGGTGAGGCTCTGAGCTGATTAATAATGAAGCCGTTTGGGCGCGCTGTAGTCACTTCGCGGGCTACCGTTGCATTATGGGAAATGTAGTGTTTGCAGGCAAAACACGAGCGGGCGGCTCTGGCTTGCGGGCCGGTTCTCATAGTAATTAAATATCATTCAGGGGGCCATAGATAATTGATTTGCGGGCCGGATGTGGCCCGCGGGCCTTGACTTTGACATATGTGATCTAAGAGGTTATTAACTTAAATGACTGCTAGTTGGTAGAACATGTGCACCAAGAGACTGTCTTAAATTTACTTAAAAAAATGTATGTTATCATTTAATATGTTAATCACAAGTCTTAAATTTTGTTGTGGTAGGACTATTTAACATCTTATACATTAGATATTGAGTTGTGTGTCGACATCTTCACTGCGGTCTCTGACTAGGCAGTAACCATCTAGTTAGCAACATGCAATTTTCTTTTGCTACTGTTGCGATACAGATCTTAAATTTCATTCATAATGGTCTTAAAAAGTCTTACATTTCAGCTGTTGAAACCTGCAGAAACTGTTACAATCTATAGCTGTGTTTTTCAAATATTTACATTATCCACAAAGCCATCTGTGTTTGTTTCTCTCTGTTAAAGTGATTTTTAAATGGAGGCGACTTTATTCTCCACAAACACTCACTCCTGTCTTCAGCAGTAATTGGACACCAGAAGCGTAAAATTCCTCTCAGAATGGAATTGTGCTCTGTGATCCTGCAGGTGATGGCCAAGGTGATGGAGATGTACCAGCCCAGCGCCGTGGTGCTCCAGTGTGGCGCCGACTCTCTGTCTGGAGACCGCCTCGGATGCTTCAACCTCACCATCCGAGGTCCAGAGACACACCACACTCTGTCCAAGCGGGTGAAGCTTCCAGGAAGAGTTTGACGTTTGTCCCCGTGTCCAAACAGGTCACGCCAAGTGTGTGGAGTACATGAAGTCGTTTAACCTGCCACTGCTGATGCTGGGTGGAGGAGGATACACAATCCGGAACGTGGCTCGCTGCTGGACCTATGAGACGTCCGTCGCTCTGGATACAGACATCCCTGATGGTTCGTTGCTGGTCACTCATCAGTTGCTGTGAAAATGACCTGAAGCACTTCCTGTCAGCTTTGAACAGCGAATATGGTGTCAAAGGTCTCTAGTGTCAGTTTTCAAATTTCATTCTTACATTATCTGAGTGAGGTTGTGTGTGCGTGCGTGTGTGCGCGTGCGTGCGTGAGTGCTTGTACTGATGACCTCTGGTAACTGTGTGCTAAGTTATTCTTTCAGAGAGAAATGAAGAAGCTTTCTGTATTTTAGGGGACGTGTTCTGAGAACATTTTGTGCTGGACAAATAATTGGCGCAGCTAAAGCAGTAGCAGTATTATGTCTTTGCTAGGCACATAGTGCTATTTTATAGCATAATCAATTAACTGTGTTACCCTTCAGTTGTTATGATGTATTATGTTAAAATATATGTCAAATATGACTTAAAATACATTTTACTTACTGATTTAACATGTTGAAATTGGGCCTGTGTCTCTTTAAGAAACTCTTGTTCTTTCTGAGACTCCTTCAGGAAGTCATCACAACATGGCTCCTCTATTAACCCTTTAACAATGTTTTTATCAGTGTTTCTCTGAGTAGTTTGTATGATGAGTTCAGCAGCTGTGCAGTTCCAGGTGTTACAAAGCTGGTCAGGGTATCACCACAGTCCGATTCCCCCCCCCCCCCCAATTCTGACAAAACTGTGAAATTCTGTAAGGTTTTCCAGGACAATCAGCACTAACACCAGAAAGCAAGCTGAAGCAAGATCAGGAGGTGATTGAGTGGATCGGTGCTTCTCCCTCTGTTTCTCTTATTCTTATTGTGGCTTCCTCTTCTTCCTGTTGCAGAACTTCCATACAATGACTATTTTGAGTACTTTGGACCTGACTTCAAGCTGCACATCAGCCCCTCCAACATGACAAACCAGAACACAATGGAGTATATGGACAAGATCAAGTATGTGTGGTTGCTTTCTGCACCGGCAGCCTACCTAGAGATCAGTATTAACATTCATGCCGCTGTTGACCATTTGATCACAGAACATGCTTGACAGTGTTGAACTCTGACCTTTCAGGCAGCGGCTGTTTGAGAATCTGCGGATGCTGCCTCATGCCCCTGGGGTCCAGATGCAGGCCATCCCAGAGGACGCTGTCCCTGAGGACACGGTGGACGAGGACACCGAGGACCCTGACAAACGCTTGTCCAGTAAGGCTGTCCTCTGCTTCAGTCACAAGCTTGGATAAATCGTCTTGATAAAAACCAGGGATGGGCATTTAATTGTTTTGTTTATTGTGACAAATGCCTTATCATGATACAAAGTTTGATATATCGTCTCAATTAATGTAAAAAAAGAAGAAAAAAAAGACAGTTTTATTGGAAGTGTTATTTTTACTACTTTCCCTGTCAGTTATTCCACGAGAGCATCAATAAATATCAGTTTATTCACATGTGCCGTCACATGGGATCATAAAATGATTTAAAGATTAAATTGCTCCAATTTTAGACCCTTGGTTCTGCTGGAGTTCTTCCTCTCTCCTGTCACTACATGTTCAGAATGAAGAATTGCTCTGAAATCAATGAAACAAGTGACAGGCTACTGTCGCCCCCTGCTGGTCCAGGAGGAGCGAACGCCTCAAGCCAGCCAATGACTCCATGCAGTCCTCTGGGTGTCCTGAGAAACTTTTTGAACTAATTTGAATTTTAAACTGTGTCCGAATTCAGGGTCTGCATCCTTGGAAGGTCTGGTCTACGTAGGACGGGTCCTTCGAAGGCCGGGAATAAACTAAGACCGGAAGAAAAATATCTGTGGATTTGGACAGGTCTAGCCTTCACCAACTGTCCCTGCCCCCACCTCAGTGTAACTCATGTTGCCAAGCAACCGTGACGGCGTGAAGTAGAGAGTGGAGAAGAAAAAAAAACAACGGAGTCAAAGTTTGTTTTTCAGTCATGTATTAGTGATTTCTATATTATTCTTCACCTTTTATAGTAAAGGATGTTCCATAGTAAAAAGGAAATCTCTTAGTTTGATTCTAAAATGTTCAAATGTGTACTGCACTTTTCTACAGGGTGAAAAGTATAAGGAAATAATAAGCAAATTATTCGTTCACAAATATAATACTCTCCACATCGCAGATAGGACATTACGGTTAAATAAACCTATTATGTTTGAAGGCTTAACTTTAATTAATTAATCAAACTGATGTGCTCTGCTTTGAAATACTTTATAAACTAAACATTTTTCAACCTGACCTGTCTGAATAATATCTGTGTTTAACTCCCACTCATTGGGGAAAGCTAGCGGGAGTTTTTATAACAATGTGCCAGGAGTTGGGCGTTTTCTCTCGGTGTACGGAACCTGGAGCGCCCGGCCAGCTGACAGCTGGCGAGGGGAGCTGGGTGTAGCAGACAGGTCCGAAAATGTCAGAGCAATATTGCAATTAGGTGATGTATTGATGAACTGAGCAGATATTTGAGATTTACACACTTACATTCTCGCCTAAAAGCGTTGTACCAAATCACGTTGTGTCTTTTAAAGTATTATATAGCTAAACTCTGCCTGAATGCCCAGTTGGAACCCGCAATGAATTATGGGATACCCTGGGCAGTGAAGGATACACCGGACCCATCCTTCAAATCTGGGAAAAGGACGCATTTGAAGGAGTCTTTGAATTCGGACAGGCCTTGTCGCCACGTTATGTCGTAATCGGCCTACAAATCCGTCCCTCGAAGGATGCAGACCCTGAATTCGGACACAGCTCTGAACTGCTCTTAATGTGCTGTTTGATAACTAGGACCAGGTGGAATGTATGTGACAAATGACTTGTGTTGTAATGTGCCTTGAGACGACATTGGTTGATTTGATTCTATAGAAATAGACCAAATAGAGTCTGTGACAGATGTGTTTATTGGGTCTTTGTAGTCAGAATTTATGTAAGTTTCTTATGAAAGTATTCTTTGTGTAATTGCAGTTCGTGCCACAGATAAGAGGATAGCCTGTGATGAAGAGTTCTCTGACTCTGAGGATGAGGGGCAGGGAGGCAGGAGGAACACAGCCAATCACAAGAAGAGCACCAAAAGACCAAAAGTGGACGAGGAGAAGGAGAGCGAGGAGAAGAAAGCAGGTCACTCTGGAGGGATAGACGAGAATGAAGTTGTGCTTCAATAGCTGATAATAAATATTTCTGTTTCCTCATGTTTTAGATGTGAAAGAAGAGGATAAGACAAAAGACAGCGGCTCAGAAAAGGCTGAATCCATAGGGTAACGACAACAACGACCTTTTTCAAAAAAGAAATCCTGAAGTGAAAAATCAGAAAAGCTCTAAGAGTCTAAACTAGAGATGTGCTGATCAGGTTTTTTCCTGCCGATTCCGATTCTGATCACCCATGAGGGCCGATCACCGATACCGATAACAAAATTTTTTTTTTTTTTTATCATAAACACTACCGGTTACATTATGTGGAAAAAGGAACCATGAATTCACCTTAATTTAGACAAAAACTTGTTTTAATAACTTTTTCCAAGAAAAAAACAAAACAGGCATTGTGTAAATTGTACTGCTATCAGTAATACTATCTTTAACTGATAACATATGAAGGCTCTGAAGAGGCTAAATAATGCAAAGAGCCAAAAATAAAACCTCTCAACATTGCCAAAAAAATTCAAGCATAAAACTTAACATTCAAAGGCAAATACAGGATCCATTACAATAAACAATCCTGAGTTACTGAATGAAAACTTCCTGATAGCATGGCGGCTAGCTGATTACTGCTAGTTCTGAGTGGCTGTTTCTGACTGAGTGGAGTAATTATGCAGAACAGGGAGGAGATCGATTCTTTTTTCAGAGATTATCTGTCTCATGTTAGGACAGCGAAAGTTTTAATACATATGTAAAATGTATTTTTTAAGTTAGATGTTGCAGCTTTAAGCAGAGGTTCGGTGTGAGAGTCACTACCAGGTGGAGCAGAAGCGGCGCTCTGTCTACCTGTAGACGGTTCAACAGTGAGAGCAGAACCAGCGTCTTGCATCGCAGCTCGAAGACTTAAATAATTTTGCGGGTTATTTGTTTAGCTCTCTGACACTTTTTCACGGAAATCGTCCGATTATGATCGATCGGCACACCTCTAGTCTAAACAGTGTAATCATGCAGCAGACCTTATGTGGAATCCCTGTTGAACGCTCTGTTTGCACATTTAACTTAGGTGCATCAAATGTTTACTTCTGCTCATGGACATGTTAACGTATTCTTCCCATCGCCCTGCAGAACGGTGAAGAGCGAGCAGACCAGCAGCACCTGAAGTCTCCATCTTAACCACGTTTGACTCAACCAGTGCTGTCCGTTGTCATGGATCCATCTGTTTGCTGAGATGTTGTTTAGAGCGTTATATTTATTGTTAATCTCATGTTTTTTGATATGTAAATCTCATCTTTTTTTAGTCTGTCTGTCTGAGAACAGGGCGGAATCTGAGGATGAGCATGACCTGCTTTTGATTGAAATTTTCATATTTTAAATAAAACTTTTTATACTGCTGGTGTGATCTTGAATTTTTTTGTTCCAACTTTGTGTAGTGAAAGCGTTAATCCACACGGGGGCGCGTTGTCCAAAGGGAAAAGTGGCACTGGCATCCCAATCTTAAGTAAAAACGTTGGAGTGTATTTGTTGGCTAGCGTTGCTCTTAGCAATGTGAATGCATTTTAGATATCTGGAATGTAATTACGGCTGGTCAGATGAAACCGACTGCATGTTGAGGCATTTACCTGTTTATCAAAAGGTTTGTTTATCTGTGTGAAACAGATAAACCTTTTGGATTGTTTATCTGATGAATACAGAGTTAAAGTCCCTGGGAAAATCTGGTCAGATTTTAATTAAAGAATGCTAAAGAGCTGGTCAGTAAAATTGAATAATTTTTGTGCCTAACTTGATTTGTCTCATAAATTTATTTAATAATAAATTACAACAAATGTAATAATGGGTGTTTACCTGTTATTACCTGTTTATCTACATAAAACAAGGTTTGGTTTAAAATGTAAAACTATTTATATAGTTGTTTGAGTTGAGTTCTCTTTTTAAACCTTACCTGAGCTCCTGTGTTGTACTCCCAGGGCTTTTTAGTAAACCTTTATTAAGTAAAGTTTATTTATAAAGCGCTTTTCACAGACATAAAATCTCAAAGCGCAGTACAATAAAAATCAACCTTAAAAACCCTACAAAACACAAAACCACCATAAGAAACGGCAGTCAAGAGATAAAAGCCTGGAAAAATAATGTTTTTAGATGCTTTGACTGGTTTTGGACCGAGAACCAGGCGATAAGGAGGGCGCGTCGCCACGTAATAAATGAAATTGGTACTTTAGTTGAGCAGGTGTTTTACCAAATACTGGGGCAGTGCAACTATGATGGGCACATAAAATAAAAATGAAACATTTTATTTATGAATAATCAGATTTGTGGCATTCATTTGTTTTCAGCCTAAGTTAGTCAGTGTGGTGTAGAAACTACCCGTCGCTCCTCTCTACTAGCTTTAAACATCTAGAGATGGACATGTTCCCCCTTTCCTCTGGTTTTTTTATTTATTTTTTTACATTTGTAAAAACCACTTTAAGCTCTCCACTGAATTGGACGGGGCTGTTTTAACACATTGATACGTTTTGATGCAAACCACTCCATTGTAGCTGTGGCTTAGTGTCGCCATCTTCCTGGAAGGTGAACACGTGTTCAGATTTCCTGCAGCCTCCAAGAAGTTTCCTGTCAGTACTGTCCTGGTGGAGCTCCATTCATCTCTCCATCACCTCCATTATCTCCCCAGATGGATTTACTGCCAATAAATAACTCCTGGTTGCTCACAGAATGTTGGATGTTTTGGCACATTGGCCAGAATCATCAAGCCAAGAGTATAATGGACCAAAAACTGACATTTTTAACAAAATACATGTCTACTTTGTTATACTTGCTCAACAATAAATGGCATGTTTAATGAAATGTAGTTAAACTTTTTGTAGATGAACAGTGTGTAGATTAATATTGAGCTTAAACCGGCAAAGGAGTTTTGCCTGTTTTGTAGGGCTGAATCGGATTTATCATGATGAATCTATAATTGAAATAATCATCAACAACTTATTCATTGCTTAACTGGAGAATAAAGACTCTAAAACAGGGGTCACCAACTCCAGTCCTTGAGGGCCACCGTCCTGCAATTTTTAGATGCGTCTCTGCTCAAACACACCTGGATCAAATAAACTGCTCATTTACAACCTATTGCAGAGAGGAATGAATGCTGGTGAGGAAATTCAGACATTTTGGAGCAGAGGTGAATCTAAAAGTTGCAGGATGGTAGCCCTTGAGGACTGGAGTTGGTGACCCGTGATCTAAAACATGCCATTTGCTGAACAAACAACCTACAATTGTATATATTTTGTACAATTTGAGCCAAAATATACAAACTAAATACATTAAAATGAAAAACCTCTATAAATGTTCAACTCCCCAACTGGCAGTTTTTCTCCTGTCAAGCATCTTTTGCTATCTAATTATTAATCGGTTACTTTAAAAAAAATAGTCACCAGTTCATCTCTACACTATGTTGATGTTAAGTCAAGCAGAAATGACTGAGTTGTTCACATGTAGATGTTAGAAGTGTTTTTGTAGCTGCAGATGTATCCTTCACTACAAATGATCAAGCATTCACTAAAGGTTGCTAACGCTAAGAATTGCTAATTGATATTGCATTTTAGGTTAGAAAATGTGTTTTCTCTTTTTTTAAATGAATTGAATAATGTATTTGCATTTTCTTCTGTATTGCTTGTTGTATGCAATAAGCTTTAGTAGGTTAACTGAAAAATGTGCAGAATGTACCTTTTTTTATCCATTACTTGAAAAGTCCCACGGAAAAAAACAACTACATATGAGACTAAATTTAAGACCTATTTAAGATCAACTCACATTGATTAATCGGTAGCTGCAGGTAATGCTTTGCCATGATGTTTTGGGGGGAAAAAACAGCAAAATTTGTCGAGTAATAGAGTAAAAGTCACTGGAAAAATCTGGACAGATTTGAATTAAAGAATGCTAAGGTGCTGGTTAATAAAGTTGACTAATTTCTGTTGTGCCTAACTTGTTTTGTGTCATAAATTCATTGTAATTTAATAACTACCATTTCTGTCAACCACCATCGCTGGTTGGGCCAGATTTGTCCCATTATTGAATTGCAGTTGGGGGCCGTAGAAAAATACGTCCAGGGATTGCAAATAGCCCTCATACCATACTTTGGACACTCCACGTAGTTCATGCACCACTATGTGGAGGTCAATTATAAATGTCATAATTTACCGAATGACGCTTTATGATGACAGCCATAAATATTCATGAAGGCTTATTCATGTTCATGACAGGTGTTATGTCATGTTTATGACAGTGTCATGTCAGCCTTATTCACCCCCCTTCAAATAAAGTGTTACCATAAATTCTGACAAAATAAATGGAAGTTTATGGATACAACAGAACAAAATGTTGCATGGATGAATACTAGGTATTTATTCTAGAGTCAGTCTTGTGTTTGCTGCTCTTCTCAATAAATATGTAGTGTGAACTTCATCTTTAGTCTACTTCTTGATTCCTCTATTTTTGTTTTTCTTGGTGTGGTCAAAACTAAAATGTTTGTTCCCTTAATAAAGCAGAAAGCAGCAAAGTGTCGCGTTTCAATAACCAGAGATCCAGCTCACTTTTTCTTCACATTTATTGTTGCTTTTAGTGTGCTCACAGAAAATTAGAACACCTTAAGCAGGAGGGTTTTAATAGCAACTGTTTCGTAGACAAAAGTTACATTCCATCTCTAAGTCAAATCGAAGCTTCTCCAGTATTTACAAAAGAGAGAGAGAGAGAAAAAAGGAAGTAGATAAGAAAGACGAGATGCTACACAAACATTGCATCTGATAAGGTTGAAAAATTGAAGTGGAAAGGCGACCAGAAAAAAGAACTGTCTGCTGCAGGAGAACATACCACAGTATAGAAACGGTTACCACTCATCACAGCTTGGTTTTCAGTTCACAACTGCTTGAAAAGAGATTGGAGTGTGTAAGTGTGTGTGTGTGTGTGTGTGTGTAGGTATCTTACAAAAATGAGGAGGTTGAAAAAAAAGAGAGCTGCAAACCTTTATGTGCTTTTTGAGATCAAGATTTCTTTTGTACAATAATCACAGTTAAAAACACCCTGCCTATACATACTTACATGGGTTTCTTTTATACCAACAATTAACAATAAAGCCTATACAACTCATATCTCTACTGAATCTGACTGGTACAGCTAATGAGGAGTGGACAGCTTCCTATGGGTTTATATCAGGCCCTAACTACCTCTGGGGTCGGGAATCTGGTAAAAAACAAAGTCTTAGTGTTCCAAACCGAGCGCAGTTTCTAAAAGTTGCCCTCGGTTTTCTTTCTTAAAAGCTACTCATTGTATAATAGTCAGTGGCACATATTCCCAGGCCCCCAAGCCCCACGCTTCGTTTACAACTCCACTCCCACATCTCCATCACACCCTGGACGAGTCCGTTACTATTTTTGTTTACATTTTGTATAAAAATAAGAAACAAACCAAATAAAAAGGTAATACTGATGTAAAAATATATGGCAGAGCGTGGATCAGCTGGGCTGAAGCCACCCACCTCCGGGTTGTATCAGACTGAGATGGGTTTTGTATGGGGGGGGGAGGGAAAGAGGGATAGTGGGAACCAAAAATGAAATCTTAAGAAAGCTTTAAAATCTCCCTGGTTGCAGTTCTCCACAGCCAGCAGGTGGCGTCGCTCGGACAGGGAATGTTCTTTGATTATCTTGGTTTGGGATTTTCTTCCGTTGTTACTCTGAAGCCTCGGGGGCAGCGGCCGGGGTCTCTGCTGAGGCCGCCTCCTGTGTGGCCTCCTCCTCTGCCACTGCAGGGGTCTCGGCCGCTTTCTCCTCTGCCTTGGGCTCCTCCGGGGCTGCAGCCTCCTCGGTAGGTTTCTCCGGTTCTGTCGCCGCCGCCGTCGCCTCCTCCTCGGGCTTCTTCTCTACGTCCTCCTTGACCTGCTCTGCAGCTGGGGTCGCCTCTCCCTCCACCGGCTTGGCTTCCTCGGGGGCGTCCGCCGTCTCCTCCTTGCCCTCAGGCCCGGCCTCCTTGGCAGGTGCTACCGACTCGGCTGCTGCCTCCTGGGTCTCAGCCCCTTCGCCGGTCTCCTTCTTGGTCTTCTTGAAGGAAAAGCCGCTGAGTTTAAAAGACTTCTTGAAGGAGAACTTCTTCTTCTTCTTCTTGGGGGTCTCGTTGCTGGTGGAAGGTGTCGCTCCATCCTCCGGCTTGGCTGCGGCTTCTCCGTCGGCGGGCGCTGGAGACGCTGCTTCTACTTTCTCCTCGCCTCCGGCGTCCTTCTCGGCCGGGGCGGCCTCAGCCTTCTCCCCGTCCTCTTTGGAGCTCTCCTCGGCCGCCGCGCTGCCGTTCACCTGCACCTCCTCCTTGCCGTTCTCAGCTGCAGCGGGAGAGGCATCTCCGTTTGCTTTCACGTGCCCGTTTTCCTGTGAAGGAGGAACAGAGAGAGGGGGGGTCAGTGGCGGACAGTGCCACCAGCGGACACAAGGGGGCAGCAAACTCCATCAGATCAGCACAAACAAAAGCCACTCGAACACACATTTGTTCTGCTTTTAGGAGCAGGTCGCTACTTATGTGGAAGTGAGACAGAAAAGGCAGCATATTTCCTCTTTTTCCGCTTAGATTGAAGCGTCCAGTAAAGCAGTAGATGCTCATTAACCCAGCAGATCACTGGAAGAAGCGTCCGCAGGAAATGTCCATACGGGTGGCCAGTAAATATTTCAGATGGTTAGTGAAAGCTTCAGAGGGGCACAGCCAAATATAATAATAATAATTATTATTATTATTATTGTACGCGCCAATGCCCTGATAATGTATTAATCACCAACAGTAAACAAATAGAATGTGGATGGCTCGGGAGCGCCTGCAGCACCCTCCGCCTCCTCTGCGAGGCGCTCGACCCCCGCCTTTCCGCCCCTCCTCCGGGGTGATAACAGGCTGCCATCTCCGCTTTCCAGCCGAGCATCTGCAACAAAAGGCGTGGTGCTCCGAGCGCGCACTGCTTTTGTTGGCTCTCCCTGCATCTGAGCCGACTTCCACTGACCAACATCTTCATTCTCCATGAAATCAGCTCGGTCTGCTCCAGAGTCAACCCTCCGCCCCCAACAGCAGAAACGACCAGTTCATGTTTAATTCACATCTTTTCATTCACTTTCCAACATGATCCATCCGGGGCTGCCTTCAAACCATAATTTTTTTTTGGTTATTAGAGCTATTTTAATCTGACTCAGACACATCTGAACATTGATTATATCAAACTGTTGCACGCAAAGCGCAATCTCTCCGAAAAAGTGGCCTTTTCTATCAGTTTCTCCACATTTACAAACAGATTGCGCATCCATCCCCCTCCCTCCGCAACCAGCAGCTTCTACCCAGACGCCTGTTAAAACCTGGTTTACCTGTCCGTTGGTCTTGTTGGGTGAAGCTGCAGCCTCCCCGGCCTTTTCAGCCACAGTTTCAGCGTTTCCAGGCGCTTTAGACAGTTGCGCTCCCATGTTTTATCCTCCAACAAAGAAACCCAAATCGATCCAGAAAAAAAAGAAAGATAACCCCGAACAAAGACCCACAGGCTTCTTTGTTCAAATGCTCTCGGTCCCCCTCTGTCTTTCTGTCCGTCCCTTTCTTTGCAGAGGGAAAAAAAAAGTTTCGAGGAAAAATGATGAGCAGAGTCCAGAGAGAGTGGAGAGGGTTTTCAGTGCAGCAGGGGAAAGCTGGCTGAGGGAGGCGAAGCAATAAAATCCTAGATTGGTGGCCGTCTCGCTGTAGACGGTCTGCAAAATGGAGAAATGTCCCTTGTTGTTAATAAGATGCACAGCCCAACGCCCAATTGCAGAGTTGAATGGGCGCCCCGAGCGATGACGGCACCGTACTCTGAGTCAGCCAATCACAGCGCCCATGTAAATGACGGGGCGGGGTTTGTGAGAAAGGCGTGAACAAAAGGTCTCCGCTTTGCTCCAGTCCATTTGTTTCTACTGTAAACATGTTTCTTTTCTAAAACATATAAAAGGCAACGGCAACAACAACAACAACAACAACAACAACAACAATAATAATAATAATAATAATAATAATAATAATAATAATAATAATAATAATAATAAATCCATGAAAGGTTTAAAGTTGTTAGATTTCTATTCACATGAAATCAGGGGTGAAATTAGTTTTAAGTTCTTGGGGGTACTATGACAAAAAGTTTCTGTGCTGACAAATTTTTTTGCGAAGCGATAAAAGCTGGGTAGCTCTTGAATTGCTACAAAATAAAGCTGTACTTCCCTCATTTCACTGGCTGCAATGTTGACACCTTGAGATGCCATGAGACCTAAATCCTGAACATCAAGGAATCCCAGTTTTCCATGTCTGGCATATAACCATTCATTTAGCTTTTAAACTGGTTCTATTGATCCTGTGTCCAGACAGCGGGATAATCAGTAGGCCTAGCATCATGACTTGTTTGTTCTGAAGATCCTGCAACTTCCATTTCCTCTTCCTAACATGCCGCCTCCTCACCCTGACTCTCATACTGATAGGAGGAGCCACAGAGCTCGGTTAGGTTAAAAGCTCTTCTGAAGTTGAGATGTTTTTCCTCCAACAGATTCCAGAGGAATCACCTCAAACCAGATGTTGGACTGGATTTTATTTCACTGTCATTTGTTAGCTTCTCATTTTCAACAGTGTAGCTATAAAGGTTGAAAAATGTTATCATTTTGGATAAAGTCTCATCAATATCAATAGCCTATTTCCACTAAATAAGCAAAAAATAAAAATTGATAGCGGAAAAGCCTCTCAGACTCTGAGCTCAAAGCAAGATGCCAGAGAGCAATGAAACTATTATTTTAGTACCCTCTTAGATTTGGTACTGGCAATCTAAACTGTGGCAACCTTTCCCTAAGAGGAAATAATAAATACTTTTTTTTCATGATAAGCATTAACACAGAAACTGTATCTAAGTGTTCCCGCATTTAAACCTAATTTTTTACTTTTGGAGTTTTCTTTAACAACGTGTTGTTGAATTTATAGCTTGAGTTATACTGAAATAGAATAAGAGATTTAGACAACTTTTTAAAAGAATATTTGTATCTAGTGACCTTCAGAGAACAGTAAGTCGACGCAGAACTACCACATTGAGGACAACAGGCTGCGCAAAATTACAACATTTACTATATTTTTAGTTAGTGAGGTTTGCTTACACACTGCACTGTGATGAACCAACCAAACTCTTTCAAAAACCTGTTTACCCCCTCGACTGTGGTGGCGCTGCACCAAGAATCACGAAATCACGAAAACAACACAAAAACCCTTGAAGAAGACACTGAGAGCAACTTCCTTCTTCAAGATGTAAAGAAAAATGGAGTGGTATCAGATTTTAGCGATTAAAGGATTTCTTTTTGTTTTTGGTAAGAGACCAAGAGCCATTTCTTCTGCTTGGACTAAACTTGCACATTTGTTTTGGTTGTATTTTCCCAGAATGCCCTGCATTGTAGCCAGCTTCGTGTATTTGGAGCGGTCTCTGTCCCACTTGGCATTCATAAAATGCCAAGTGCATTGGAACAGCACCAGAGTTCACTTCAACCGAACCGAATTAAGTTCGTAGGTGGACCAGAGACTGCTTTTTTGGTTCGGATTAGAGTTGGATTAACCCTTCCCCAGATGAACCAAACATTCTTAGCAAACAAACTTGACTTCAATTAAAATGGACTGAACAAGGCTGGTGTGAAAGCCCCCTTAATATATTAAGGAATGAAATATTGCTTTCCCTTTTATTTCATTTTTTGTTCTGTGTGTCCCAATAAAATTCCCTTGTTCCCCATAAACTTGGTCTAGAACCACCACTGACTGATTACTACATCTCTATAAGATGTTTTTTATTAGCTGGTTGGACGAGGAAGCGGCCATTTGGATTCTCAGGGATTTTTTGTGTGAAATTTGGTTCTTTCCAGGTTGTCGAGGAATCTGGTATGGGTGTGAGATCTGTCCAGGTATACGCAGAAAAATGGAATAAAGGCCTGGGAAATAACAGTATAACCCTGATTAATGATTAAAAGATGATTATAAATGTTAAGTGATTATAAGATGATGATACTCATGCCAATGAAGCAATGTGTGATAATATACAGGCCAGTGAAGAAATGTTTGTAATGAATGATCAAAACATGTATTCTGTACCTTTAATCAAGTGAATATTATAATGATGTATGCTCTGTATTCTTAAATCCATTGATTCTACTACATTATGAAAGGCTAAAGGTTGTACTTTTGAGTTAACCAACAAATAACATGTATTATTAAAGATCATAAGAGTACTTTTCACTAAGCAGAAGGCTAGGGACAGAAGGGTGAGTCATCTAAATGGGGAAGGAAAACAAGGGTGCGGCAGAATTGGAAACAGATGGTCAACGGAAAAAACAGGAACTGCCCTGATGGAAAAGGGAACTGCCCCGATGAAGCGAGAGGCAGGGATGAGTCATTGGAAAACTTGAGAAAGAGCCCGGTACTTTCCACAGGCAGCCCTGCCCTTCATGACATCAGGTAATGACGTAATGCGATGGGCAGGTTCCATGGAAACACAAGGGCATAAATACCGATGCACGAGTCAGAACGAGCGTTCTTCGTCGGCAGCGCAGAAGCGGAATCATCAGAGGGAGCTGACTAAAGACCAGCGGAGGATTACACCGAGGGACCAAGGGAAACTTATTCCACGACTTCACGCTGCTTAGAAGGGACGAGTTCCACCGGCCAACACCCCTGGTTCCAGATCCGACCGAATCTTCTGCCTCTACCCAACGTTCTCAACCCCGGCGCGGCTGACTTGGAGAAGAGACGGAGGTCCTTTAAGGACAAGGAGTCTGCATGTTCAATGGAAAGCGTGAGCCTTCTCTCCGCTTCTCTTCCATAAAGAGGACTTTGCTCCGGCTGGACAAAGACTCTGACCAAGGACCTCAAAAGATTACAGCTGCCGAGACCAATGACCATCGGGTATGAGTTAACCAGCATCTCCCAAAGCCTCGCTCAGTGAATTTAGTGAAACAGGTTAGGAATGAGAACAAGGAAAGGAGGTGATTAATCCTAGTTGATTTCATTATATTTTTGCTTCTTTTATAACTCTTGGTAATTAATTTGTTGTTATATGCCCCTGCTAAAGCTTGCTTAATAAACTTGCAATTCTAAAATTCTAATGAGGATTGTGAACAGTGAGTTTAATTGTGTCAGTCTTGATTATTGTTGGTTCTCCTGAATATAGTAAAACAATATACATGATGCTAGAGACAGGGTGGCTTTGTGTTTTCCTCTGGTGAGTGTTAAAATAATGACCTTGGGACTTAACTCTAAGTCACTAAATTTAATCTAGCCGTTAACAAGTGCCGTTATTTTAGGAAAGGAGCTACCGTTAACAGGAGTGGTTGTAGGGGTTATGTCGTTGTGAGGGCTACTCAGCGGATTGCCCCTCAACTGTAAAAGGTCATAACTTCTGGATTGAAGGTAGTCAGAGCTAGACGAGTCCTTTCCGACCCCAGTTTAAACAGATAATTCTCCACAAACTATCGCTAGGGTAAGACCCGAGTTTCTGGGGGTTTTCCGGACCTGTTAGACAGAGAACTGGGCAGTAGTGAGTCCTAAGAGTTGTGAGGAGTGGGCGGGACTTACTATTGGTAGTAACAGACATGGCGTCCCTGGGTGGGCCCCACCCTAATGAGTAGGAGGGCCTTACTTTGACCAAGTCAGTAAAAACAGACGAGAGGGTCTGAATAGCTCACTTGGGAGACCAGCTCTTAGGGAATAGAGTTGGGAGCGACTGATGAGGCTTATCAGTCGCGACCCTTGCAGTAACTGTACAGCGTGCAGGCGAGGGAAGAGCTTCAGCTGAGGATGAACGATCGCATCCAGAAGGGAAGCCAGTAGCCAACCTAGCCTAGACCCATCCCTGCTCTAAGGTACCCTGAGAGGCTTTGGGGGATAGGCGACTCGGAGACAAAGACAACCATGGATGCTGCAACTGAAGCAGCAGGGCTCACACCAACGTCGAACATGGAGCTGGATACCAGCCCCGACAGAACCGAGAGGGAAGAACGACTTCGCCTCTCCCAAAGTGGGTTACGGCAACTTCCAGTGAGGCTGATACTGCTGGGCGACGGGTACAACACCTGGACGACACCAAATCAGCAGATGCTCTGCGAGGCCCATCTTGCTGGAAACCCAAATGGATCACGAATCCTGATGGAAGTGACATTGGAGAATCAACAGATCTACTTATGCCCCAAGCTCAAACACAACCACCGGCTGATGATCGCCCGGTGCCCGGTGAAAATCGCCAAGAGGACGGAAGTTCAAGAATGGCTGGAGTGGTTCGCCGGCCTCCTGGAAGAGTGGCCTGACGGCCAACTACGGATGATGGATAGCCCGTCTGAGAGGTACGACGGCATAGTAAAGCTGGTGGCATTGGCTGCCGGTGTGGATGGGATCCTGGTGAACCATTTGGCCCGACAAACGTCCCGCCACCCCGAGTACACGGACGTCCTGCAGAAGATCGGACTATACAAGAAAAAGAGAGAAGAGTACCAAGCACGGGGCCGTGTGGACTCGGAGGTGGCTGAACCTCCGTCACGGCAGGATAGCCGAAACCCGTCCCCTCAGCCGGGACACCCCCTAGTAGATCTGACAGGGGACGGTGATGGAGAGATCCAGGGTGAACTCCCTGGGCCGTCGGGTAAGGGAGAGCCGAGCGGAACACCGGTTTGGGAGCACGAGATAGAGCAGTGGGATAAAATGATAAAGGAATGGTCCCTCTGGAGTGAACCAAAAAACAAGCCCCTGCCGCAGGCCCACAGCACGGAGAGAAAGGCACCAGCTTCACCGCCGCCACCATCAGGAGACAGCTCGGACGACGAGGAGAGCGACGCGGACAAGGGCAAAAGAGGGACTTATAGCCCCAAGAAAAAGACTCAGAAATCAAACACCCGGAAAAGGTCCCGAGAACTGCCCCCGCTGCCAAAAAAAGCACTCAACATCAGAATGCAGACTGGGCTCAAGGTGTATCAACTCGTCGGAGAACCTTGGGAAATCGAAGGTGATGGACTGATCGTATTCACAGATGAGAGATACAAGGTCCACAACCGAAAGCTCAGGTCAGAACTTAAACTCCAGGCTGGGGACGATTACCAGAAGGATCTACACCGGCTGAGAACTACGGGCAGCAAAATGACGGATGGGGAAGTGGTCACATTGAATGGCTACAACCTGACCTATGGGGAGATTATCCTGGTCCCTATCGACGCTTACAAGAAGGGAAATAACCTCGAAGATTATCGGAAAAAGATGTGGCACGGCCTGGAGCGAGGCCTCATAACCGCCCACAACCGACGGATGAGAAGGGTCGTAGTGAGCGTGCAAGGACTAAGGTCACCGGATCTGCGGGGAGACACCGCTCAGTCGGTCGCGGAGAGAGGGGTGGTGTCCATAGTCGCAACTAACAGTCACTTCTTCTCTATCCATGAGGTGGTGGTAGTGGTTGACCCCTACCTACACCAACTTCAGACCGAGCAGGGCGTGCGGAAAGCGGCGGAAACGGAGAGGCAGTACCGCGCCGAACGTCAACCTGCGGAAACCAACGACCATCCCCAGGAGATCCCGAGGAGCGACCCCCCGGACGATACTCCTGTTGGACCAGCTAAAGTCATCAAGGCGGCGAAAGTAAGACTGAGAGCATATCCAGTCGAACCGGCAGACAGGGCAGCAGAATACATCCGGAAGCTCTCGATTGAACCGGAAGATGAAGGACAACAAAGCCATGATGTGGACCGGCCAAAGAGGGGACCGCAGGTGGACGCTGAAGACGGATTTACAAAACCGGCAAAGATCCAGCCGCTGAATGCCCCCTGGACTACACCCCTTCGACAGTCGCAGTTCAGCGACATCAGCGACCCAGAAGAAGAGCAAGGGCAGCAGGAGGGCGAGGACCGTGCGGAAGAGGGGGAAGAAAGCGAGCATGAGAGCGCTTTTTCCGACCCAAAACTCCCCCTGGTTAACTACAAACCACTCCGAACGGGCCAGCATCGAGGAAAGAAGAATGAAGTAGAGGTGTATGACATCGAAAGAACCTCCGAAAGACTGGCGAGAGACATAACCTGGGGCCCGGTTCAAGCCAAAGATGGGAGACGGGCGTATGTACCGGAGGTCGGCCAAACCGACTATCAGGTACCACCGGAATGGTCCGGCCGCCTGGAAGACCGAGTTACCCTTGGGGTCGAGGCGACCGTGGGAGAGTGGGCCAATATTCTGATGGCGCCCTCCCGTCCCACGCTGGCGGCATACAATTCCCTGACTTCCAACTTCAGGATGAACTACATTGGAATCATGCACGACGTAATGCTGAGGCGTCTAAAGAAGGCCGCCTTTAAGCATTCCCGAGAGACTCAGCAAAGGCTGGACGAGGTGTCCGCCGACGAGGAAGATTCACCAGAAACCTCAGTAGGGCCATCGCCACGGAGCCCTGTGGCTCCTGGGACGGAGCCGACTCCGCCGGTTGCCACCGGTGCCGGCCAGGATGCCTATGCTGAGCTCAAGAACCTCAGACTGGTGATCAGAAGAAAGAATGGGAACGAAAGCAATGAGGAATATTTGAAGGACGTCTGGCCAACCGTATTGTCCACCACCACCCATGAGGGGGCTAAGAAGCTATGGCTGACTAGTGTGACTGCGGATCCGATGGTTGGATCAGAATCCGCCCAGAGTAACTACGAGCGGTTGGTGCTGGAAGACGCAGATGACGAAGAATCTCAAGTGAAAAGAGCCAGGGGGCGGCTCGACAAAGGGAGTCGGTTGGAACCCCTCTGGCACACCCTCAAGCACACCATCCCCCCGGCAAAGTATGTGAAAGTGCTGCGTGACGTGACGAGAGGACGGAGGGGAGAAATAGTGTTTGTAAAGATGCCAATTAGAGGCACCACAGTCGCCCAGATGGATGTGGCCGTGAAAGGATTCGACCTGGAGCAGCAGTACTACGAGGAGAAGAGGAAAAAGGAGGCTAGTCAGACGGTGAAACCGACCAACAAAACCACCGTAAAGCCTCCATCCAACTTCCAAGGAAGACCACCACCCAACTTCCAAGGAGGACCGTCACCCAGCTACCAGGGCAGGCCACCGCCCAACTTCCAGAACAGGACGTTTCAGCCAAGACCACAAGGACCGCAAGGGAGACCAAGCGGCCAGCCAGCACCCCCGCGCCAGCCGAGGGGAGGCCCCTACCTCTCGGAGGAGGAGTACAGAAAATTAAGCCCTGAGCAGAAAACGGCTCTCCGCGTTGCCCGTGAGAATGGGACCGGAGGGCCGCCACAGTAATGACGTCCAGGTCGCGGGTCACGCTAGAGAATGCCTACTGGGAGGGGGACGAGATCTACGCGAGAGTGGAAGGAGTACCCTACCTAGTGGACACTGGAGCAGAGGTGTCGATGACCCGCAAAGACCTAAAAACAACAGGACACCTAAAAGTTCAATTTGCCAACGGAAAAATAGAGAAAATGCCATATGGGACCTGGAAAGGAGTGGTATGGATCAAAGGTCCATACAACCTCCTCACCGTCAGAGACTTGGACGAAATAAGTAAGAAAAAGTGTAATCATCGTGCTCTCGAACGAAGGTTGACAAGTCTAAAAGCCAGACTGGTGAAAGTCGGCCCGACACAGACAGGACCAGAAGCGCAAGGCTGGTACAAACCAGTGGATATACCAGCAGTGACGGAGCAAAAAATCGAAGAGAGTGACTTCTCCCCGGCCGGGAAAGAGAAGTTGCTTAAGATCATCGCCTCGGCGGAGGTGGCCAGATTCAAGAATGACTGCGGAGATTTGGGCCAGAGGTTCGTGCACCAGATTGAAGGTGGGGTGCACCCCCCTGTGCGGCAATACCCCCTGAATCCAGGAGCAGTCGAAGAAATGGACAAAATAGTGAAGGAGCTGAGTTCCCTGGGAATCATCAGAGAGGAACTCAACCCTATCACAAACAGCCCCATTCAGGCGGTGAAGAAACCCGAATCGGCAGGAGGGGGTTGGAGGCCAGTAATCAACTTTAAGGCTCTGAATCGGAGAACGGTGGCAAATAGAGCCAGCCTGATCAACCCACAAGGCACCCTTAAGACGCTACGAGTCAAGAAATTCAAGTCCTGCATCGATCTGGCTAATGGATTTTTCTCTCTCCGCCTCGCGAGACAGTCCCAGGGTAAGACAGCATTTACCCACAAAGGTAAGAGCTATGTTTGGCAGAGATTACCCCAAGGCTATAAAAATTCACCGAACGTTTTTCAGTCAGCCGTGATGGAAGTACTGGGAGACGTGGGGGCAACTGTGTACATAGATGATGTTTTTATTGCCGATGACACCGAAGAAGAACACTTGGTGAGGTTACGGACTGTAATCGAGAACCTCACCAAGGCAGGCCTGAAACTGAACCTCAAGAAGTGCCAGTTTGGACAATTCCAAGTGAATTACTTGGGGTTCCAAGTCACGTCAGACTTGGGACTCTCGGACGGGTACAGGGACAAGTTAATGAACATTCAGCCCCCTCGGTCAGAGAATGATCTGCAGAAGATACTGGGACTGTGCAACTATGTCAGGGACCACGTGCCCAACTACCAGAAGTATGCCAAACCATTGTATCACTGCCTGAGGAAAAAGATGGAGGATGAAGAAACAGGGCAGGAGCAATGGGTTTGGACAGCAGCAAACCAACAAGATCTGGAGGAATTAAGAAAAGCAATCCAAGCTGCCGTGAGACTGGAACCAAGGAGTTTGTCAGAGCGAATGGTGGCAGAGATCAGCTGTGAAAACGACGACGCTATGATCAAAGTGAGTAACGAGAACGGAGGCCTGGTTACTCTGTGGAGTTATACCCTGACATCTGTCGAGAAAAAGTACCCGCAGGAGGAAAAAGAACTGGCGGTACTAGCTCGGTACTGGAGTGTGCTAAAAGACCTGGCACAAGGGCAACCGATCAAAGTCATCACACAGAGCCAGGTCCACAAGTACCTACGCAAAGGCACCGTCGAAAGTACTAAAGCAACAAACACACGATGGGGGAGATGGGAAGACATCTTGCTGGACCCAGAGCTGGAAATCGGACCAGCACAGCCCCCAAACAAAAGACGACCGCAAGAGGCACCAGAGACATCGGAGCATCCGGAGTGGACACTCTACACCGATGGATCAAAGAAAGGGTCTGACCAGACGGCCTACTGGGGGTTCATCCTGAAACAAGACGGTACGGAGAGGTACCGACAGAAAGGGAAGGCCCCTGGCAGCGCCCAAGTCGGAGAAGTCACAGCAGTGTTGGAAGGATTACTGGAGTTGACCAAAAGGAAAATTAAGAACGCCAGGTTAGTGACGGACAGTTACTACTGTGCACAGGCCCTGAGGGAGGACCTAGCCATTTGGGAAGAAAATGGTTTTGAAACAGCAAAGGGCAAGCCGGTGGCCCATAGAGACTTATGGAAGAAGATTGCTGAACTAAAGATGCAACTGGAGCTCCAAGTGGAGCACCAGCGAGCCCACACGCATGAGGGAGCTCATTGGCGTGGAAATGATGAAGTGGACTGTTATGTCCAACAGAGAAAAATTGTCTTTGTCGGAGCCGAGAAGTGGGACACTACTCCCAGAGGACGGGAGGTCCCAGAAGAATACGTGGATGAGGTCGTGCGGAGCGTGCATGAAGCCCTTGGACATGCAGGCGTACGGCCTACCCGTAAGGAGCTGGATGAGCATGAGCTTTGGATCCCAGTGAAACAAGTCCAACGCGTGCTACGGGGCTGTGAAGTATGTGGACAATACAACGCAGGCCGCCGAGGGCAGCGGTTGGAAGGATTGACCATCAAGAGCACGATTCCCTGGGGCTCAGTCTGCATGGATGTAGCAGGCCCCTTGGGAATAACGGGAAGAAAAGGGGAGAAGTACCTTTTAGTGCTGGTGGACTCAATGTCGGGATTTGTAACTGTAAAAGCAGCCAGGAAGGCTAATGGCAACAGTGTTGTCGGCATGCTGGAACAAGTGTGCAGCGTCCTGGGAATCCCAAAGGAGCTACGTACGGACAATGGGACTCATTTCCGTAACGCGCAGGTTGACCAATGGTGCCAGAAGTTTGGCGTGATAAGGGTTTATTCACCCCCTTACACCCCTCAAGCCAACGGGGTGGTGGAGCGGACCATTGGATTAGTCAAAGGCTGGATAGCTAAAAATGCTAACGACAGCAGCTGGAGCACCGTGGCAGTGGAAATAGGGCGGGCCCTGAACGACAGGAATAGAGTCGACAGGCCCGCCCCATCCATGGAACTCAACCAACGACCGTTCGCCACGAAGGAAACGGGGCGGGGCTCCAGCGATAAAAAGGAGAAGCTGACGCCCAAAGTGCCATTCAGAGTGGGACAGCGGGTGTGGATCAAAGCAAGAGAACAACCTGTGAACGCAGCAGTGAAACCTAAGTTTGAAACAACAGACACCGTCAAGCAAGTACTGGACAGGAATACAGTACTGCTGGAGAAACGGGGGATCCAAGGAGTTGAGCAGCTCAAGCCAGTTCCTGACTAGAGAGAAATAGAAGCCGGTGAAATGGCCAGTGCATCATGTATCGTTCCACCCTATCTCGGACTGGCCACCGTGAAAGGGGTGGTTGTAATTAGGAGAACAACTTCAGGGATCTGGGCAGGACGAGCCCTGAAGAAATTGGATTGGGCCAAAAATGGAGTCCTGTCAAACGAACCTGAAATGCTGAAGTGGAGTAGCACCAAAGACCGCTGCCCAGTATGCCTAACAGTCCTCCAGCTCCCCCTCACCTGGGAAGGACCAGGCCGCGACAAACCCTGGCGGCAGGAGTCGACGGCGGACGGGCTGCGAAGCCTCCCCGTCTCCCCGGTTTCGGTTATAAGCATTACTTTTTGTGGAAATTGCCGAATAGGCTATCTACCACGGACCCTGGTGATAAATCAATGGGGGTGGCGAGAGGAGGAACCAAAAAGATGCCTCTGCCAGTGGGACGGAGGAAAACTGATCTATTGTGCGACCTGCGAGGAACAGATTCGCAGGGACGAGGTGACAGCAGCGGGACAGGCTGATGGCTGGCAGGTGAGAAGATACTACAGCTCCCTAAGATTCTTCCAACCTTGCGTGGGGGCCCAGCCCACTTATGGGAGCCCCATACCCTCAGTCTATTGGGGCCCGGGACCTTCAGCTCCCCCTAACACCCCAGAGGGACCCTCGGTCAGAGAAGACTGGATCTGGAGAAAAGCAGAAGGGCCGCATGACTTTCTTTGGGAGTCTGTCCACGCCGCATGGCCCTATGATCCTGCGCGAGCAAGCCTGGCCTTCCCCCCAGTGAATACTTCGTATTCCCCAGTCATTTTCCGAGTGCTGCGACCTCAGACAGGCCCCAATTCTGCAGAAGAATTAAGTTGGCTCCCGGATGACACCTTAGCACAAGCAGTGAACGGAGGCTGGACGGGCCCCTGGGAACTGACTACCTGGGCGCATCTGATATTGGAAACCATCAATGACTGCACCATCCCGATAGTGGATTTGCCGGACGTGCCAAGAGAGGGTGAGATACGCACGTCGGATCTGTACTATTGCACCACTGAGCTGGATGGGTGGGGCAGCAACGCAGCAAGGCCCAAGGAAAAGTCAACCCTGTTCCGAGTAACAGCAGAATACAACTTTCGTGACGGGGTCCTGCAGGTCCCAGGAGGCGTGGCCCATAGAGTGAAGACGCCCTCTGATCCTGACACTACCCGTTCGGTTCAACTGTCAGTGCAGATGCTCACAATCCCATATAAAGGAGTCTATTCGGTAGGAGCAACAATCACCGTGGTTTCAGAAGACCAAGTCTACCCCACTGTGTCCTGTACTGAGCCAGAGAAGCCAAGAAGAAGACTCGGGGGCGGCGCTTGGCGGTCGCTCTCCTCCACTTTTGCACGAAGGAAGAAAAATTAAAAACTGATGGATACACCGGCAGAAGGGGGTCAGGTCGTCAAGTCTACAAATCAGCGGAAAGATAAATATCGAAATGGGAAGAAGTATTTTATAAGTAAATTGTTTAAAGTGGGCACGGAAGTCTGGTCTGGACTCTCGGACAGAGGACCCTTTTTGAAGCTCCCGAACGGTTCCATTTTACTGGACATGCCTCGAGAGGATTATACTGTTTCCTACCCGCTCTCGGAAGCCTATTTCCTCAACCACCTCATCTATATTCGACCCACCGACTGGCAGGAGGCGAAGGAAGTAAGGAGAAGCGAGGAATCAACGCCACGGCCGTGGCATGATCCGTTTTACTTTCTCCCCGTGGAATACCCGATTTGGAAAGGAAAGATGTCACCGGATGCAGTCAGTCATTCGGGAGGTACGCCGACCTGCCCACAACGGCTCCCTTGGATTTTCAATGCAGTGTACCTAACCATAGGAGGGACAGAGATACGGGTTCGTTGGGGGCCCCATTATCTAGAACCTCTACAAGGTCAGTACTGTGAGATATCAGTAAATGATATGGTCATCTGGACTACATCACCGGGAATGGCCAGAACAGTAGTGAGAGTGGAGATGGACCCCGATGAATATGCTTTCAACAACACCAGGCTTCCACTAAAATTGGAATTGGACCGAATATACCCTAATCCGCCGCACCAAAGGATCTTTGCTCCACCACCCTGGGGGTACCGCACACGACTGACGCTACATGGGCAGTCGTTGTGTACGTACATTACGGTACCAGCGCCTATAGGCTACTCGCAGCCCGCCTGGAACGATCCAGTATTGAGACGAGGCGAGGGCCAAGGCCCACTTCCCCGACCGGACTGCTGGAGAGTGTTCCTATGGAAATGGGTGTGGAGGGGGCTGGAACCTAAGTTGCCCTACCCCTCTCCAGTATATAGCTCACTACTGCGAGGACGAGCCATCAGACGAGCTGCTACAACCACTGTCTCTTGGCGGCGCCCCAAAGCCTTAGCAAAAGTCGGCGAAAGGCCATATACCGCAGATCCTAGAATACCATTAACCTACACTCTAAGGAACCCAAAATGGATGTAACCCGCTTAAGGAGGGTGAAGACAAGATCCAGCTCGCTGGATGACCTTACAGATTCGGATGACACCACAGACGACGAACCAGACACCCCTGAACGACCCTTGCTACGGAAAACGACTACGAGAAAGAACATACCACTTTGTATTAAAGCTTTGCTTACGCTTTTGGCGCTACTAGTTACTGCTACTATTCTCATCGCCATCCTGTACTTCATAGGAGTTGGGCCATGGCACCTTACGCATACAAAGGTTACCTATGGTCGCTCCAAGTACTTCACTTTCAATTGTTGGAATACCAGTACCACCTCTATTTTTGTGCCATGGGACAACGAGTCTTCTGTTCAGAACCAAAGTCAATTATTCAAGAAGGAAAACGGAAAGAAATATGTGGAGAGTAGAGCTTACAATCTAAATGACTCCATGATTGATGACCTCCTAAACCGCACCTGGGAGATCTACAGCTACAGCCTCCTCAAAGATGGAGTGATTTGCTGGGTAAGGATCATGTATCAGAAGGAGCGACAGACGGCCCGATGCAACTGGATCCATCCAGACAACGGCGTGCCAGAATGGCATTGCAACAAAGCCTGCCGACCCCTGGCGTTGGCACCGTCCCAAGGATACTGGGACACCGAGGTGATTTATTCGGCCCCACATAGATCCTCAGGCTGCAGGACTTGGCTCCCACGAAGGGAGTTCTGGGGAGATTATCACCTGAATTGTGATGAAGATGAAATTGACACCGAGACCCTGTATCAGAACCGAACTGCCAGTAACAGCACTCGGATACAACCGACGGGGCAACCACAACAGTTCGTCTGGCAAAACTTCACGGCCTTCCTAATTAGACAAGGACCCAGACAGTTCATGTATCAGAGCGACCAGCAAGAATGTTATAAGAATAAATTTGGTATCCTAAACGCATGCCTGTGGAACAAATATGTTAGTTGCACTGGGCAAAATCACATAGTTTTGGCTCTGAAAGCAGATTGGTCATTCTCGTGGACCCGAGCCAGAACCGTGCAAACAGAAATAGAACCTTGGTTGAATGACTCATTTCCCTGGACTGGTATAGCAACAGATCAAGTATTCTTCATAGGAGATTTCCCGGAGGGGGCAGTTCGCTCCCTTGCCGGGCTAAAAGGACCGCACTTTGCTGACATGCGCACGCAACCGCTTCCAACTCCAGATGACCTCCTGAATGCCCCTAAGGACCAGTTTGCACAAATTGATGAGTGTGTAGCCCAACGCATTTTTGATAGCCTTAACGACACAGAATGGGTGAAGACGATGTCCTCCCCGCGATGTGACCTTTGGCAAACTAGCAACACCTTCCACGCTGCATGGAAATACCACTGCCCGAGTCCTGACACCTTCAAAACAGCGAAACTCGTCCTCCGTGCCTGGTACGAGGACTACCATCGTGCCTGGGATTGGGAGTGGTGGGGACTCCAACAGGAAGAACTGCAGGCTTGGGTTCTGCCTTGCCTCAATGCGTCCCACAATTATTGGATTAAATACCAATATATCGCCACTGTCTACTCCAAAGATCGGATGATTTGGCCAGGTATTTTTTGGAGACCTGACAACTACGTTTTACCAAGGCCCTGGCGCATGACTTGTAATAAGAACAAGACCCAATGTACCATTGGACTAGCAAGAAAACCGTGTCAGACACTCCCAGGTTGGGAAGATTACTGCAAGGAACATTATGCGGATGAGTATGACACCCATGCATCTGAAGTGGTTTGGCGGAAGATTGCAGGGACATGGCGAAGAGCGATTGTAAGGGCGAAAACCTGCACTGATGCGATTTTGGGATACCAGCTACAAAAGCGCCAGAAGATTGTAGATCTACCTGTTCCTGCCATCCCCGACACCCTCATAGCCATTGCAGAAGGCCATGCATTCCGGAAAAGTCTATGTGACGGAGAAGTGGACCATGGTTTTGACTGGGTAGGCCCTAACCTTCTCTATTCTAATCTCACCTGTAACAGTTCCAAGGAAGTGTGGCAGAAATGTGGAACGGGTGAGCAACAACATGCGTGTTACTGGTACGAGACTTTGGGCTCTACCCTGACTTCTACCGTTATGGATGTAGTTGAGGAGGTTGGAAATGTGGTTGGAGGAGGCCTCAGTATTATCGAACATTGGTTGCTAAATGCTTTGAGCATGTTATGGCCATATTTGCTGGGCTTCCTGGGCGGAGCCATTGCCCTAATCCTGGGAGTGGTTGTCGTGAAGGAGTGGCTAAAAATGCTTTGCAAACACGAGAGGAAGGACTACCGGCCCCTCCCCCCAGAGGAGGAGCCTGTTTCAGCATAAGAGGAGGCTGCCGGGAGCCAGCGAGCCATTCGCCGATCTTCACCACTGCAATCAAGACTGGACCTAAACCAAGGGACAAGAAAGGACGACATGGAATCTAATTCTTCAACCAACTTCTCTCTTCCCTCTACACTTTTCGCACCCATCCAAGTGAGTACCACTGAGCAACTCGGATTTATCCTGGCCTGGGTTGTCTACTGCCACACTGGGTCCTGGTCCACCGGACAGCTCCTGAGGGTGCTTGTCTCGGTTCAAGGGCTCATCAAGATCATCCTACGCCCAATCTTTTTGGGGCGATGGGATCTCGCACCTTCCCTCTTCGCCTGCTACCTAATGGGTAGGACCCGCATCAATTGGCGACGAGGCGCGGTGGCATGCCTTTGGCTTTCCATTGACACCGCGGCCTTTCTGATGGAATTACTCCTCGGGGGAACCCATGCTACCCGAGCGGCACCACTCAAGATCCTGGCCGCTATCGTCGAGGGCATTCTGGCCGTGTCCATCCTCATTTACCTAGCCTACCAAGCCCTATCCATCAAAGGCAAGGGTAAACGCCGCTGGCTTCGTAAGTGGGCCGCCCTAACCCTCTGGGCAACAGGATGGGGAGTTTTTGTGCTTTTGTATTGGTTAGGGAAGTCGTCCCCACTGCCCATTGCCGTATGGCTCATGACCCACGGAGCCATATTCCACGATCCAACCCCGATGGCTACTCCTGGGTCCCCGGAATATGAAGATCCTCCCCCTATCATTAATTCCCCTTGGCTCGCGGCTCAACGAGGCACATCAGTATAGAACCAGCCTTGATCCCTGCTCCTGCTTATGCGCACTTAGCTTCTTTTTATCCATTTATGTTTGTTGATCGATCGATACCTACTAATCATGAAAATTACCTGAGTTGCTGTTTCTCCTAGGCTCCAACTTGCTGTGTGGGATGCGGAGCATCCGTAGAATCCTTGGGATTCATGTGGGTAGCATCGTCTACCCGATGGTGTAACGCTTGCGTGCACCTTGATAACGTTACGGCGATCCTCTGCCTCAACGAGCAACGGGACCTGCCGTACGTCTCGGCCTCTGCATCTCGATCCCTGGAACAAGTACACAAAGTCGTGTGGACCTCTGCGTTGAACCAAGACGACGATACTCTTCGCACATCGTACTTGGGGAACGACCGGATACTACCCATAGTCCAAAAGCTATGGGAGAATCAGATCACTCGTCAGTGCCTACCCACGCTGCACCTTTTGGATGGCCGAGTGTTGGCGGTGGGTAAACCCCGTCCATCTGTTTGTCCGGCGTCTCCTGACACGTACATCGACGTCGGGTGCCAAACCAGCATTGCAACTCACGTACAGAGTACCCAAACTGAGCCTCTCAGTTCATCTCAGCAAGCATGCCAGACCGATGATATACCTGTCCCATCACCCCAAGGCCAAAGTAGCAACGTCAGCTCCTCTGTCGCCTGCATCTGCCAGGCACAGTCTCCTTCGTTTGCTGTTGACTTCGAGAACCTGCTGAAGGAACTCGAGGAAAGTTGCAGTTTTCCAGCGGCTCCGCCACAGGATTTGGCGGCCGAAGTGCTTTCTCCAACCTCACCACCTCAGTTGGAGCGTCAGGACCCCTTTGGGCCGTCTGGGTCTACTGTGGACATGGGACTAGACCCCGACATCTGGTCTTCTCCACCTTCCCACCTGACGGAATACGAGATCGTGGACACATGGACGCCTTCGTCTTCTCCTGTGACCTGCTACGAAAGAGACATTTTAACTCTCCATGGTGGTGATGAACTGGACTTTTGGTAGTTGGAACTTATGTTTTCTGCGAAGCCCCGTCCGATCTCACGGAGGGGGTGTCGAGGAATCTGGTATGGGTGTGAGATCTGTCCAGGTATACGCAGAAAAATGGAATAAAGGCCTGGGAAATAACAGTATAACCCTGATTAATGATTAAAAGATGATTATAAATGTTAAGTGATTATAAGATGATGATACTCATGCCAATGAAGCAATGTGTGATAATATACAGGCCAGTGAAGAAATGTTTGTAATGAATGATCAAAACATGTATTCTGTACCTTTAATCAAGTGAATATTATAATGATGTATGCTCTGTATTCTTAAATCCATTGATTCTACTACATTATGAAAGGCTAAAGGTTGTACTTTTGAGTTAACCAACAAATAACATGTATTATTAAAGATCATAAGAGTACTTTTCACTAAGCAGAAGGCTAGGGACAGAAGGGTGAGTCATCTAAATGGGGAAGGAAAACAAGGGTGCGGCAGAATTGGAAACAGATGGTCAACGGAAAAAACAGGAACTGCCCTGATGGAAAAGGGAACTGCCCCGATGAAGCGAGAGGCAGGGATGAGTCATTGGAAAACTTGAGAAAGAGCCCGGTACTTTCCACAGGCAGCCCTGCCCTTCATGACATCAGGTAATGACGTAATGCGATGGGCAGGTTCCATGGAAACACAAGGGCATAAATACCGATGCACGAGTCAGAACGAGCGTTCTTCGTCGGCAGCGCAGAAGCGGAATCATCAGAGGGAGCTGACTAAAGACCAGCGGAGGATTACACCGAGGGACCAAGGGAAACTTATTCCACGACTTCACGCTGCTTAGAAGGGACGAGTTCCACCGGCCAACACCCCTGGTTCCAGATCCGACCGAATCTTCTGCCTCTACCCAACGTTCTCAACCCCGGCGCGGCTGACTTGGAGAAGAGACGGAGGTCCTTTAAGGACAAGGAGTCTGCATGTTCAATGGAAAGCGTGAGCCTTCTCTCCGCTTCTCTTCCATAAAGAGGACTTTGCTCCGGCTGGACAAAGACTCTGACCAAGGACCTCAAAAGATTACAGCTGCCGAGACCAATGACCATCGGGTATGAGTTAACCAGCATCTCCCAAAGCCTCGCTCAGTGAATTTAGTGAAACAGGTTAGGAATGAGAACAAGGAAAGGAGGTGATTAATCCTAGTTGATTTCATTATATTTTTGCTTCTTTTATAACTCTTGGTAATTAATTTGTTGTTATATGCCCCTGCTAAAGCTTGCTTAATAAACTTGCAATTCTAAAATTCTAATGAGGATTGTGAACAGTGAGTTTAATTGTGTCAGTCTTGATTATTGTTGGTTCTCCTGAATATAGTAAAACAATATACATGATGCTAGAGACAGGGTGGCTTTGTGTTTTCCTCTGGTGAGTGTTAAAATAATGACCTTGGGACTTAACTCTAAGTCACTAAATTTAATCTAGCCGTTAACAAGTGCCGTTATTTTAGGAAAGGAGCTACCGTTAACAGGAGTGGTTGTAGGGGTTATGTCGTTGTGAGGGCTACTCAGCGGATTGCCCCTCAACTGTAAAAGGTCATAACTTCTGGATTGAAGGTAGTCAGAGCTAGACGAGTCCTTTCCGACCCCAGTTTAAACAGATAATTCTCCACAAACTATCGCTAGGGTAAGACCCGAGTTTCTGGGGGTTTTCCGGACCTGTTAGACAGAGAACTGGGCAGTAGTGAGTCCTAAGAGTTGTGAGGAGTGGGCGGGACTTACTATTGGTAGTAACAGACAAGGTACTTCGGCTTCCTAGATTAGATTAGTTAGGTCTCTCTAAATTGCCTTTAAATGTGAGCGTGTGGGTTTAAGGTTATTGGACCTGTCTGTCTCTGTGTTGTCCTGCCATAAACTGGCAACCTTTCCAAGGTGTACCTTTTCCTTCATTTTTTGCCCAGTGGCCACTGGAGATAAACACCATGGCCCACGGGCAACTGGGTGTAGTGGATGAATGATAAAACATGCATGTGTGGTTGGAAGTGTTTGCTCTAATCTTAAAATAAATCTGCAGGAACTGAGACACAATCTTGGACCTGAGTGTGATGAACTTGCATGATGTTCAACAGGATCTTGTTGTAATGCACTCATTTTCCCTGCAGCCCTCAGGTCCGTTTAGCAGTTCCTGGACCTGACCAAAACCCCTCAGACTCATAACTTTGAGAAATAATGAGATTTGCTTAAGTATAAAACAGGCTTTAATGCCAAAAATGATCAAATGTTACAAGTCATACATGGAACAGATGCAGAGTGACATCCAGCGTCCAGCGCTGGGCTTCACTCAGCTCACCTCAAGGGTCACACCAAGTGAAGCAAAGATTGTAGAGAAAGTTCTGCTTATATCTCCTCCTCATTCTGCAGCATCTCTTCAGGGTGTTGGCCTGCTTCATCAGTTTTTGTTTACTGTGACTGTCACCAGTCTGATATGTTATGGTAATGTGAGGGTGCAGCAGGGTGCATGTGAGCAGATAAAAGAGACAGAAGAAAGACACACAATTGTAAATCCATAACAACATGAAATCCAAGTCCTTGTACAATTAGTCTGTGATCAAACCCAGTTGCACTAATACCAAGTCTTTGGGCAGAATACACATGTAAGGAACATGAAAAAGATTCATCGTCACTATCTGTTTTCTATAAAGTAGCAAAGCAAGAAGAAATTCAGAAGACTCAAATAAGATGTTCAAGGTTACAAGTCTTGTGACAAAATTATCTTCACTTACAAACAAAAACGTTGCTTGCCATGGGAAGCACCCAGGAGGAATGGTTTGGATTTAATAACCTACATACCCTCATCAGTAATGAGTATACAAGGGACACCACAAGTTGTGGCATTATGAGTTGGGGATGTTTGTTGAGCTTTCAGTGAACCAGAGTTTGTATTGTTTGGGCAGTTATGGATGTTTATCTGAACTTTGGACTGACGAAGGTTCTCCATGAAAACCCAGGGGTCTGTTTGCTTGTGAACGGCGCTGTTGCTCACTTACAGTGGGAAATGAAAAAGGACCAAAGTGAGGAAATGAACCAAAAGCAGAGAGTGACGTCTCTGCCTGCCTACAGTCATGTATTTGTGATCTGAAACCTTTAAAATCGTGACACTAGCACTCTGGGCTTCTATGTAACCACAGGAACATGTCCTAGTTTCTCGCTTTCACCTTTGGAACGGCTGCATTCATCACATGCAGACAGAACAACAGGCTGAATATGTAATTGGCTTGCTTGATGCTCTCACTTGGCAGCTTTTAGCTAGTTTGATCCTGTTTGACTCATGAAGTGTAAAAGTGAACTAGACAATTTATGGGCATTCCTCATCAGACCAAGACTTCTGCACTATCCTGGTGTGAAAACTCCCTTAGACTTACTCCTACCTGTACAGTACAGTTTGATCTGGCTCAGATTTTAGGAATTTTCTCCTGGTTATTTGGTTTAATGTGGGGTTATGGTAAATGGTACATAGATTGTACTTAAGTAGAGCTTTATGAAATCCAGAGTACACCAAAGGGCTTCACACTACATTCAGTCATTCACCCATTCATGCACAAGCTACTGGATCGTAGCCACAACTGCCCTATCTGAGAGAAGTGAGGCTGTCACACACGGGCGCCACCAGGCCCTCTGACCCCCAGCAGGCAAGATGAGTGAAGTGTGTTTCCTAAGGACACATGGACGGAGACGGACAGAGCGTCTCCATCACTCCATCACATGAGCACCATCACCACAATCACCATCACCGCCATCTTGTTAATGTCTTGTGAGGAAACGTGTGTGTAGGTTCCTCATACACACGTTAGCTCTTTTATAGGCCCATGGTGACATTTGTAAGCAACCCACATGCTGGGTTAAGGCACATAACGGTCAGCCACCAATATGTATGTGGCTGAGGTGTTATCTCTAAAGTGTCACATGTTCTCTTCTGCATTTCTTGCAACATTTAGCCAGTTCCCCCATATGTTATGCCTACAACAGAAAGCTAATTTGGAGACTCAAAACAGGAGGTTCCAGACTTTTAGAGATGATTATCTGCTTTGACTTGCTGCAGGAAGTTGACCAACATGCCAGCCTCTGTATGTGTGTGTGTGTGTGTGTGCTAGTGTGAAAGAGTCAGAAGGAGGGGATTGGATTCCTCATGTCGTCTTGTTGATGACATCCCCATGGGGATGTTGTGAGTTTTCCACTGCCCCTCCATTTGCAATGCAAATCTGCCAGAGGCAGAATCAACTGTTTTCATCCAGACTGGATGACAGCGCTAACAAAACCAGTTCTGGGCCCGTTCAGGTGGGGTTCCTGGAATAGATTCAGATTCCTGCTTTTAAATGTTATCAAGTGGAATGCAAAACAGCACAGGCCACCTTCACTCAGAGCATTCAGCCAACCATTAGAGGATCCAGGAGGAAGGGCAGTTTCTGTTTCTGCAACAGTTAGAAACTAATGGGTGCATTCAGTGTTACTATGACAATTATAAGCAACAGTTGTTAATTTTACAAAAATAAAACCCAAAATGAGCTCTTATCAGAAATTCATATTTCTAACCAGCTCTGAAAATAGTTGGGCAATATTTTTGCACGATTGGCCAATTAATTTAATCTGCTGGACACATTCACCAAATTTTGAGTTCATCTGTCCATCCATTATTTAACACGATTGTCCTTGGAGGATCGCTGGCCTCCAGCAGTCAGACAGGCGGGTTCACCCTGGACAGGTCACCAGTCCATCACAGGGCAACACAGAGACAGAGAGAACAAACAATCATGCACACATAGTTACACCTAAGAAGAATCTCACTGAACCTGACAGTCACGTTTTCCTGTGGGAGGAAGCTGGAATACCTGGAGAGAACTCATGCATGAACAGGGATCTATGCAGAAAGACCCCAGGCTGGGATTTGAACCCAGGACCTTGTAGCCACAAGGCAACTGTGCTATCAATTGCATCAGTGTGCAGCCCAAATTTTTAATATTTTAAAGAAAAACAAAATTTATTCCTCTCCCTCTGCAACTAACTACTACGATTAAACATGTGAATTGTGCTAATGTGGAGTACTCCCTATTTAACCCAGAAGGGATTATTTTTAGTTTATTAGTAATATTAGAAATTGTGGAGTTCGCACTATTTAGATCAATATTATACAGCCCAGAAATGGAATCAGAATTAGAATTAGAATAACTACAAACTTAGAATCCAGAAATACTTAACAAGTAGAGTCACTACTTAATTACTTGTATATTACTACTTTTTAGAAACTGTAACTACTCACTTCACACCAGAAAATGATTTAGATTAATCATTTTGCTTTTTTTCTTTTTCTTTCCTTTGGTTCGTTATTTTGTTTGTATTTCCTTTTAATTCATGTAAAGCATTTTGAATGGCCTTGTTGCTGAAAATGTGCTATATAAATAAAATTACCTTATTTAATGGTATTCTCAGTGTAGTAAAAGAATTTGGCTTACTTGCAGTATTGACATTTTTTCATGTAATGTTTCACTTATGCTGTGATTAATTAATGATCATAGTTTTCTCTTCCATGCCACAGATGTATGAAAGAACACAGAGGGAGAAACTAATTGTAATTTCACTAATATTTAGTCACCTCAGGTTTTTGTAATGTCTTGTGTTTTTCCAGTTCCAGTAGCTTGTCTGGTTCTGAGTAGAATGAACTGGCTACAACCACCACACACACTCTGGTGATATGAAGAATCAATTCTTGATGCGTTTTGCTATTTTTAGATCAGCTTGACAGTTGATCGTTAATTATGAGAGCCGTGAACAACAACATATTTATAATCATGACATAAATCCATGTAGGACCACAGAGGGGCGTCCTGCTGTTTTCTGTCTGGACACTCCATCACCTGCTCCAGGTGTTTGGATGTGTGTGTTTGTCCTGGCTGACCTCTGTTAGTTCTCTCTCAGCCTCCATCTTGCTTCTCATATTTACTGCTCAGCATTACTCTGACTATTTTGGTAAATATGTTTTTACAGGTACTTTACAGGAGGAATGAGAGCACTACATCCATCATATGAGTGTGTGAAACCAAATCTGACAAACTGAAATAAGCCAAACAGGAACATGTCAACACATTTTCCGCATTTATTTTTGCTATTTTATAATTGTGGCTTAAACTTGATGAAAACCCCAATTCTGTTATTCGGATAAATTGAATATTATATCAGTGTTTAATACAGAAGTGTGGGTCTATGAAGAAGTATTTTCATGTACAGTACAGTATGTGTACTCAGTACATGGTTGGGGCTCCTTATGCATGGAGACGATCAGCCTGTGTTTCAGCTGGGATGTTCAGGAAGCATGAGTTGCCATGGCAGCGGCCTTTAGCTTGTCTGCATCATCGGCTCGGCTGTTTCTCATCTTCCTCTTAACGACATCTCACAGATTATCCATGAATCTGTAGGTCAGCTCAGTGTACCTGTCAGTTAAATACAGTGTTACTATGACGATCAGAGCAGGTATTGGTAGCGTTGGCAGGGTGGGAAGGTGTAGAGTCCTGCTGGAAAATGAAACCAGCATCTCTGTAAAACTTTTCAGCAGGAGGAAGATGAGATGCCTGCACTGACTTTGGGCTTTAAAACTGTGGATTTATTCTCTGTTTCTAAAGTGGATTTCATAAAAAAATGTGACAAATGTCCAAGTCCTGTGAGATTCTGGCTGTGAGGTTCTGACAGTCTCCTCTAAACCTCTCAACTAGTTCTGCTTTGCAGTTCTCTCAAAGCTGCAGTTAATCCTACTGTTTTGCATTTTTTCTCCACCAAACTTTTTCCTTCCTCTTAACTTTCATTATATCCTTAGCCTCTCCAACTTCACCAGATAGGAAATTGCCGTTGTAACGACTCAAACCACCCTGGTATTCAGAAAAAGACAAGTTAAGGTGTAAAGTTGGATGTAATTTTTTTCAAAGTCATTTTAACAGAATGAAACAAGGTCAGATTTTCCCAAACTACAGCAGATTGAATTGCTAAAAGTGGCAGAGATGGTGACTGGGCTTCAACAGCTGCTGGTTAATCATAACTGAACCACAGCAGAGCTAAAGGAGAAAGATAAACCCTCGTGTTTCTTATCTGATCTCCCCCCACCCTCACCTAGCCAAACAGCCCTGCTCTGTTCAAACACGTGGTCTATGCAAATAAAACCAACCTGCGGAGCATGAAGTCACAACCAGTGAAGTCACCACTAATGATAAGCCCAGAGAGGTGCTGGACACACCGGGCGCCTCCATCACCATCTGTGTGGGTACAGAGGCACACCCAAAGCAGAAGGAGATATTCCCTGAACGCTCCCAGCCAGGGCGGGGGACGCCAGCCGAGGAAGAAACAAAAGCGGCAGGAGCCGGAGCAGGGGCCAGGGCCACTGCGGGGAACGCAGACCTACAATTATACATGCCAGCGGAAACGGCCAGCTCTCCTCTCCTCCACAAAACTCATCCTTATGAAAAGAAGATCAGATATCCACAGCTTTTGTATGTGCCCCGGTGTTTGGTTCCTACATCTTTTGTGGAAGAGGAATGTAGACAAATCTCAAGTCTTTAGCAGCCAAGTTGAGTCAGAGTATTCCCACAGGGCACAATGGATCGGGTTAATAGCATTCCTCTAATGGCAGCAGAAAAGCTGTGGACAAACATTTATGTTTGGATGGATTGAGTTTTAAGGAGCCTCTTTTCTAAGCCCGGTCCACGTCTCTTTCAGGCAGGTCAGCCGGCTCCTCCCTGGGCTATTCACAGAGCTCCATCACTTTCTACCACAGGCTCCGGGCCTTGTTCTCTACTCACAGAGTCCGGCAGTATTGACCCAAATGCTCTCAGCATTCCTCAGCGTGCTTTCACTGATGGCTGTGAACATGAAGAAGCTACACATAGAGAGCATGACAGGAAGTGATAAAAAAAAAAAAAACTCATCACAGTTTAGGATTTATTTCATCTTATCAGTATAGCAAAAGAGTCTGAAGCAACACTTCTGGTAGTTACAGTGTACTCAAGCCCACATAACCACAATATTCAATTCTATTTAGTGGGATTTTTACATGACAGGCCAACAGTGGTGAATAATTATAAAGTGAAACAATAGTGGCACAAGTTTTTCAAAAAATTAGCAAATATAATCGGAAGGAGAACTTTTGGGCTACTGTCATGTTGGGCTGCAGTTAGTAGTTCACTGTAGTTCACTGTAGTAGCTAACTTTACTTAGTCTGAACCTTACATGTTCATAACAACATGAACTGATGACTGTGATTTTTATTTGAATATTATATCCTTTGATATCAATCAGAGTGTGAATGTGTTTTTATGTTAAGCAGTCAAATATAATATTTTTAAAGCTTCAACAAGGAAACCTGAGACTTTATTTCCATAAACATCAAAGTCCCCTCACCAGGACTTACCAGGTGCTTTTCACTTCCACATATTTATTTGTTTTGTGAAACTAAATGTAGGCTGGCAGTCCCCTTTGGAAAATCCCAGACTGCTTTATTGGTCAAGTCTAACCTGACACCCTTCACTTCGGATGAAATGTAAAATATTTGCAAAGCATTTCATCAGATGCTAAGTTCTAGTACAAGGCATGTAAACATCCTTAAATCTCAAACAAAGACACTTGTCCATACATTGGTGGGATACATAGCAAGATGTGTGGAGTAAAACTCCATTACTCAACACTTGATTGAGTTTTAAGTGGTCTGAGGTTATAATAAAAGGAACAACTCTGATAAATTACATTGGGGAAAATGTGAAGGTTAACTTCACCATAATGGGAATTTTATTTCATTAAGCAAAGCAGATCCAGTGTCCTAAATAATTTATTAGAATGCTAGAAAAAACAATCTATAAGAATGCTAATAAGGGCCATAGTTTTGTTCAGATGAGACATAATCCTGTTAAAGTTCTTTTATCACACAGCTGCAGTGCACCCTGTCAGTTGTTGATGGACATTAGAGAACAAGCAGCCCCATGATGACCAAAACCCAAAAGGATGTTAGGTTACAAGCAACAGCATTTCCCAGAGTTCTGTTCAATCCATCAGCAGAACAGGGAGAGTGGATGGAGCAACTGCAGACCAACTAAAGGGTCAGGCCCAGCAAGGAGAGCAGGAGTCAGGGAAACAGCTTAGAGGAGGAGGAAATGCTAATTTATCAGAGCAAATACAGAAAGTTTTTAAAGTTTCTGTACAGTGAAGCTTTTCTAAAAAAAAAAGTTTTTCATCCAAAATTGGTTTATTAGAACAAAGGATTTTTTCTCCATTATTGTGTTTCTGTTCAGGAAAATGTATTTTCAAAATGTCAAATTGTGCAATTATATGGTCGATTGAACGATAGATCAGAGGCGTAGTTTCTAGTGTCTTTGCAGGTCTGTGCTGAAAACCAGGAGGTCAGATGGAGGACAGAGTTCTGTGGCTGTTCCAGCTTCCAGTATTCTGAGCTGTTTTAGGTGTTTATAGCAGCTGTTATTGGACAGCTGGTCATAGCTGTACAGCCATGTTGCCTAATGGAACCTGGGATTCTAAGGAAGGGAGCTTTTGCTTTTCCATTCTACAACAAGAATGGTGAGGGGTGCTGGTATCGATCTCCAGTGGTCAACAGGCGAGAGGCAGGGTCACCCTGGACAGGTCGCCAGTCTATCACAAAAACTGAGGTGTGAAAAACTGAGATTTTCAAAATATATTTTCCAAATGCTAGTTTTTTTTCCCTCTTGCTTTTATGTGCTGTAATCATCCTAATGAGTTGTGTAACTACTGTTTCTTTATTTTCTGATATTTTATTATCTTCTGCTGACTTGTAGCATTAATGTGTTTTCTAGCTGCATTATAACAACATCCTGACCGTCTGATTGGTCATTAACAGCAGGCTTCCTGATTCGTATTTGTAGACATGCAATTTGTCACAGTTTGACCAACAGAGAGCTCAAACAGAACCTTGTTGCAAAGTTTATAATCCTGGTCTCTTCAGCACATTTTAACACAGTTTATAGTGATGTTGACTATTATAAACTGTACTCAATATTACAGTTCAGTTGAAAGGACAGTTATCTCTGACACTGATCAAATATATTTACATTTTTGAATTCAAGAAAAGTTATAAAAAATCTCTAAAAAAATTTCTCATTCTGTTTTCTGGCATTTAAGAAATACCAATAAATTGTGTAATTCTACACTGAGGGAAAAGAAAAGAGGTTTGGTAATAGGACTTGTTTTAAGATCTTATTAACCTCTGTTCTAATGTGTTTAGATAGTGCATGTTAGAGGTAAATGTATTGTCTGGGCCAATAGTATTAAATTCTGAATTCTTGGCTTTGATTTTTAGGTCCAGTTCTATAGACCTTTAGAACTGGTCGATACACTATAGCTATACACTACAGCCAGTGTGCAGCCAATGTACAGTGGCTGTAAACTGAACACCCACACTGCCTGAGAGAAATTCAAAATATTTACAAAACTAAAAATATTGACTTAACATAAATGCAGAGTTTACAGAAAGAATAGAGCAAATTCCAGAAAATCAAAACATAACCAGAGAACAAGACCCTTTAAAGAAATGAAACAAAACGTGAACGAGCTGAGCACTCGTACAAAGAGACATTTTGATTTTTGATAGAAGGGCTATTTTTGTCAGATGCGGCTCTCTATCTGTAGTTTGTTTCTTCTTGTGCTCAGGATGTTTTGAGGCTGCAGTCTCTTTGAGTGGTTGGTGTTTAGTTACCAGCAATCACTGAAAAAAGCGTATGGCAACTAATAAAACAAAGCAGTAAATGGCGTCTCTTTCCCTGGCTTTTCCTTCCTGGTGACCAGTCACACTCACTCAACACTGTTACATAAAGTCTGTTTGGATCATTGAGTTTCTACTAGGACCTAACTTGGCCATTGCCTTCGTATGTAATCCTGGTCAACTCTTATCTCCCTTTAGAGCTCCGTCTCCATCTTTGTTAAATCATGACTGGTTTGCTCTGTGTCTCATTTCATGCCTGATAGATTAGTGTTAGAACTCCATCAAACAGTAAATGATCTGTACTTGTACAGGGCTTTATCAGGTCCAGAGGACTTGAAACATTCAGTCATTCATACACACATTCACACGGCAGAATCAAGGCTGCTATATCGCACCATCAACCCTCCCATCCACCAGCAGCCAAGTGCCTGGCCAAAGGACACAACGATAAACGTGGATGGAGCGGGGATTGAACTCTTGTCTCGCCATCTAATTTCTTCACATTGAGATTTGTGTGAATATGCTCTAACAGGATGTGCTGTCCATGGCTCGAGACACCACACAACCGTCTTTACGTCAGACTTTTACTTGTCTGTTTCAGTGTCACCTGAACGCGGCTGGAGGCTTCAGTCTGCTCAGGATGGGATATGGCATCACAGATGGGACATCATATCCTGTCACAGTCATAGTACTCTTGGATTAATGGAAGGAAATGCACAGCTTTATGCGTCTGGATTTAATCCTCCTCCTTCTTTTTTGAAAAACGCTCATGGGAAAGCGACTCTGTGCCCCCACACCACACACCCAGCCTCATTCTGGATGTGTGGCCACAATTAAACTGTTAACCTCAATTGGGCTTTTTAGCTAGTCCACAACAACAGGACCTCTTAGACCACTTTCTGCTGTACTTCATCAGTGGCTAATTGTGAGCCCTCCCTCTCCTCACTCTAGGGCACATGTACATGTTCTCTGAGGAATGTCATTGTACCCCATTTGAAAGTTCCTCAGAGGCCTGTGGATGTTATGTTCCCAAGCCCCCCATGTACAATACCAGTCTAATTACTATATGAGTCTTTCAAGGAAAAATGGTAAGAATGTAGTCAGAGCTGCTTGGGAACTGGTTGAAAAGATAAAAGCAGCAGACAAAAGAAGCAGACTGAATTAGGGACTTTTACATAAAACATGAACTGCTAAGCTTTTCAGAAATATTTCTGGATTCTGTGTAAATGGTCTATATTTCAGAAAAGATACAAAAATCAGGAAATATTATTTTTCCTTATTTAAGTAACCAGCAGGTCTATGGAGAACTAGTTCATTCAAAAATTAAGTGAATAAATACTGTTAATATTAAATGCTCCATCAAATAAATACAGCAAACATCCAAATGAAATAATAATTAAAAAAACAATAATATTTTATAAACACTATTTCATAATAGTGTTTTATTTTGTGACACTTATTTTGGAAATCTACATTATGTTTTTCATGGGCTTTTATTTTTTAACTCGGTTTTTATTTCAGGGTCTTTTTTATGTTCCTATGTTTAAACAAAAGGTTTGAATATATTTAAAGTTTCACTGCATAACGAGATCTTTGGTACTTTTTGATTTGATGATGTTTTTGTGCTGAATCCTTGACAACGGCAGTTTGCATTTTTACCTATGCTGGGCATATTCAAATATTACACTTCATCTGTTGTTTCATCCAGTGCAAATGCCTCTGTTGACGTGAACATATCTACTGTTTTGCATGTTTAGTCAACGAACTGCAAATCACCTCCAGTTTACTTCACAGATGGTGCAGGTGGAGCATGCAGTGGGTGTGTGAAGTCAAACTAGATCATGTTAACACATCACTGATGTGTTCAGTCAATGTGAGCTGCTTCAGATGATTTGACTACACAATGCTGTGGTAACTTTGTTTGGTAAAATATAAATTCAGAATGCAGTGAAACTGTGCTAGGGTGTTTTTGTTCATATATTTAGGAAGATTTATTTGTCATTAGTAATTCTCTGAGCAGAATCTGATCTTTTCCAGAACTTATCAACATTTTCTGAAACAGGCTACAAAATGAAATCTCAGGAACTTGAGAGTCTATTACATGTTCAGATGTTTGTAATATTATGGCTTATTGGTGTGTTGTCCTACAGTTATTAATAAGGCCTGATTTGTTGTCTGCTGGATTTCCTAATAATGTAATGAAGTCCTGCTTTAAAGCAGTAGAACGTTCTTGACGTTTGGAATCACAAACATTGACATTATGTCAAGTTTCTGACTGAGAGGAAAGGAAAGGACATTTTAATATTTGCTTAAATAAAATTTCTATACAGTTATTTTGAAGTTTTCTGGTTAAAAATTTGGTGATATTTTTCTGTTAAACACCACAGTTGTGTACTGCATGCTCACACTCTTTTACAAAGAGTGTGTACTGTAAAACTGTGTTAAAAGAACTGATGTCTACCAATAAACAGACAAACCTGTGTTTTAAAGTGCTGTGGAGGACTTGCATGGGCTCAAATCTTATCTCTCTCATTAACCAGTCCATCCTAAAAGCTTAGGCCTGCCCAGAATTAAAATAGAAAAACACAGGAGAGACAGCAGCAAACGTGAGCTTGTAGCAAAAGCCACAAATTATTTCATCAGCTCACATCTGTTTGCCTTCATAGTAAAAGAAAAGGTACATGACTTTGACAATAATGTTTTCGTTTATATATTTATTAAAACTGGCATTATACTGTGACAGAATGAGACAAGAAATCTGTGAAAAAAGTCAAGCTCCTCCATCTCTTCACATGAGCTACTACTGCTGTCTGAAGGTCAAAAACCCCCAATCATAGTCAAGAGGCGGGGCTTAGCGCCTTCAATCAACTGGTATATATACTGTAGCTCTATGCATGGTGGAAAAACAACCTTTTATCTGCCGTCATCAGTGGCCACAGTGGTAAACAACCTCTTTTTTACATGGTGAAATATGTTAAAAAAACAACATGTTTTTAAAAGCTCCATACTGCTGTTTTAAGATTACTAAGAGTTTTGGCTCTTAAAATGCAGTATTATTGTCTGAACTAGGAGTTACTGGGAGATGAATGCATATCATTGCTAGACCTATTTATGTCTTTTATCTTATTCATCTGACAGTGACCTATGTGAAGTGACTCCACGTTGAGTTGCGTGCAACTGAGGTAGCTGAGATCTAATCATTCAAATGAGATTTAACTGTCAGGTATGAACACTCACACTGAAACCTGTCCACTTGTGACAGGATTAGCCAAGAGGCATGTTATATCCAAGTCCAAACCAAACCAAAGAGAAATGAGACCGTTTTTTTTATTTTTATTATTCTTAATGTAAATGACAGTCATGTGAGTGATTACACAACAAGAATCTTCCATCATTTCTCAAGAGAAGAATTTGATGTACATGTTTGATTCAGGCTACACTACAGAGGTAAAATCAGAAACAGCTTCCTGCTGAATGTCTAGACCACTTTTAGATTTAGAATGGTAAATTAGTAAAATGTACTGGTTTTCTAACACAGACCTATATTTAAGTTATATTATTACCTGTTTTAACAGAGATCAGGCCACCTCAAGGTCACACAGCTTTAGTTTTGGACAGGTGGCTTGTCCAGGTTGTTCTTCCCAACAAACAACCACTGGAGATGGGCACCAGCACAGCATTGACAAGCAAATGCAAGTGAAAAAACAAGAAGTTAGGATGTTAGAACCTAGAAAGGCTCAGTCCTCCATCGAGTCGAAGATGATTGAACACCAGTGTGATTTTCCACCAGGCAGCTAGTTGGACATCAAGGATTCAAGGATTTCTTATCGTCATATCATCTTGCTTGTTTGTGGTACGGAATTTGGACTCAAGTCCCAGATTAAGAAATTTACTACACAAAATATAAATACACAACATTATTATGTTGTGTATATTACATGACATTACATTATAATGTAATAATAACATGTGTTGGGATGATGCCAACCAATAAATAAGCCTCAGCAACACAGCTGACTCTGTCAAGTTGACTTGCCTTAATAGCATGAAGAGTTCTTGGGGAAATCAATGTGAGGCTTTTTACACCCACAACACTGTAAGACTGTCAGGCAAAGTGGTGGCAGCATTATGGAAAGGATCTGTTTAGCTGCTGCTGGTGATGGTACGTTGCACAAATTGGGTGGAATAATAAAAATGGAGATTACCTCCAAGTTATTTAACTTTACCACAAATAAACAGATGAAACTTAGAGATCAGTTTGCGTTGCAACTTGATAGTTAAATTCCAATTTAGTTAAAAAATACTCTGACATCCTGAGTGGCACAAACACACATGCATGTGGTGTTGGTGGTTTTATGGAAATGCAGACTAACATTAAGCCTTCTCTAAGCTCCAGCCTGGACACGACTGAAAATGTCTGCATTTTTATGTTAATATTGTAAGAACATGAAGACTTCAAAGTTTGTACTCCCTTGGTCATATTTGACTTACTTAACAGATTCCGTCACTACAAAGAAAGATTACACTGGGATACAAAAATATATTTTTTGGAAGCTGTTCTTGTTTTTTCAACTGAATTAGGATAATTTTTGCACTGCTGAATCCAAAAATTATAAATTTTTCTCAATCAGGTCAGCTTTTTATTCTAATTTGATTTAGAGAAATCTGATTTCTGACTAAATTGATAACATTTTTGTAACATCATCAGTTCATTTCCGTTAATATTTCTCATCCAAGAAACGTTTTAGGAGAAAAAAAAATTCTAACAGTGTATTAATTAAATGTTACAAACTTGGATCTCTGTAAATTGTTTAATAGACACTGATGAGGGTAAGTACATGTAAATTGAACATTACATCTCCATCTCTTTTCTGTCCTGATGGAATCTCTCCTCCTGCTCATCATTGATCAGATTCTCCAGATGTGAGAACAAGTCATGCATTTTGATGCTCATGTTGCTCCATAGTTCAGAAAGTTGACCTGATTGAGCAAAACCAATGTGATTTTTGGTTTCAGCTCATCAACATGACCCTAGCTGAATTGCTATTGACCAGTGTTATGAGTCCAGTCGGAATTGCAAAATGTTTTTGTCATATTTAACTTCAGCATTACATCCATGCTTTAGCTGGTGTTCTCCCACACCGTCATGTCATTCCCTCTTCCTCCTGCCTCACTCCGCTCTCCCCTTCTCTCCACAGCTGCCTCTGGTCTGCCTCTGGTCTTGAGAATCCCAGTGACCTAGATTCAGCTGGAGTTTACTGCCGGCTCCGGTCCTGTGCAGTCAGCACTCTGCTGCCAGCACCAGATCCATGTTACGCTCCCACATCAGTACTATGACCCACATCTCCATGGCAACAGCTCCTCAATGCCACAGCCATCCATATGCAGTTTCATCACAAGGCGAAGAGCGTTCTAGGTCTCCCTGACCTGTGGGATAGAGAATAGTGATTTTCTATTGTCATCTCTAACTCTTCTTTGTTTTATCTCTATGTACGCTGACAAGGCAATGACCAAGTAAACATGAGTTCTTCACCTTTTTTCTTTTTAAGCACCTGTCTTGTGCCATATGCTCCCACATCCCATTCACAGTCGCTCTCTTTGTGTTCATTCTCCCGTGTTTTGTGAAAGTGAGTGGTCAGAGTGCTGAGCTCTCCTGCTTCGACAGCAGCTTATCATCTCAGACAAAAACAAGCAGGTAGTTTAGATTCAGCTTGCATTACCAACTTGGCTCACTTCACTGTGTTCCTGTGTCTCTCTCCTAGGGAACCCCGCTGAATGAGATCGGCTCCTGCTTGATTTTATCACAATAACAGACTGTCACTTCGCATTCATGCTGGGTGAAACGTATCCTGCCAACCGCCACCTCTGGACTCAGGTAACACTGGTGACAAGCAGCTCTCTGTCCGTCCTGCTCTACCTGCTGCGGCACTCTGAGACACACGGCTGACGGTCACACAGTGGCTGCCAGACAGACTCCCAGGATCAGCAGGTCCCTCAGCCTGTGGAAAGCCAGCTCACATGGTTGTTTCCTGGAGGAATCACCTCTGACAGTTTTGACTTCATGGAAGTAAACCAAAACACAATCATTCAAACCTGCCTGTGAATATCAAGCATATTTGACTATCCAGCAAAATAATATTTTAGTAACGTGGAGGCTCATGACAATTCACTAGAAGTCATCATTACTGGACATTTCCCACCTATTATTCTGTAAAGTGTCTTGACAGAACATGTGTATCATGTTTAACATAATTAGTTTTTGCTTTATACGTATTTGGACTAATGGAGAACTTGATGATTGTTGAGTGAAAAAATGAGTGGTGGGACTCAATTCAAAAATATTTAACCAAGTTTGTTGCAGAGTTTGTATTTAGTTAATCACAATTGCATCTTAATCAAACTATGTTTTGAATTTGAATTTAAAATGAACAACATTTTCAACTCAAAACCCCTTTCTGCTACTAAATTATTGAGTAAATGGATTTAATGTGTTATTCAGGATCTTCAACCTTCAGATTGGTGCTTAGTGTCATTTTTCCCATTGAGTCCTGATCAGACATGGAACTGCTTTGAAATGTCGACCATTGATGCTGACATTGGGGATGTCTGTCCTGTTGCAGCATATTTAGCATTGAAATGCTATTTTAGGCTTGAGTAGCTTCCCTGATAGGCTAACTCCCTTTAGCACAACTTGTAGGTAGCCTCCCCCCAAAAAACAAAGAAAACCCCAATGGATTGTATGTAATTAATTCATAAAAATGAATGAATTAAAGACAACATGTCTTGGAAATAAGAGCCACAGAGAGATAATATATTTGTACAAAAGTACAATATGAAATAGAATTAATAAAACTAAGTGAATATTACTAGCTGTATTCCTCACTTGCAGCATATATGCATAATACACTTGGTTTGAAGATGAACAGGAAGTCATGTTTCAGTAAGCTGTTGACTCTTTTGGACAGACCAGGGACTTTTAAACTGCTTTGGACATGAGATTATTACTTTGAAAGTCCTGTAGAATGTAAACAGACTCTTATCCATTTATTTGAACCAGTAGTCAAAGAAATCTGAAAAAGCTGCTTACATGTGAAAAAAAAAAAAAACAATTTTGAAGATCAGATGTTGTACATCCAGCTAAAAGATTAGCTGGTTACCTTTGTGGAAATAAGCAGCTGCTAATGTGACGGCTGACCAGCTACTGTTTATATGAGCTGGCAGAGAGCACAAACTGTGCAGCTGTTTTCTCCTGTTAGTCAAAAACGCAGCTAGATCTCTTCCAAAAAGCTCTTCTTCCTCTTTGTTCCAGCCAACACCTGTTTTTTTCCACCTCCATGCAGCCGGGCATTCACAATGAGTCAATGTTAGACATCCCACCCCTGTTGGCCTTGGGTCTGTTAGTCTGATATTTCACCTCAGACTCTTCTTTCTCCCTGGAAAACCAGCTTTTACTATCTATTATCTTTGCTCTGTAACAACTAAACAAAGAGAAGTAAGAAAAAAAACACTCCAACAAACAAATGGGTCAGGTACAAACATGACATTTCTTTCACATGTATTTCTTTTCAAATTTAAGTGAACAAATAACAGTTTAACCGCATAAGCAAACTATTAGTTTCCATGTGAAGAAGTGTGGCAAGCACTTCTTCAAAATAAAAGAATCTTCTTGTCAAAAAGTCTAAGGAAGACGCTCCAGTCTGCAGTCTGACCCTACCAGCACCAGAAGGGGAACATAAATGGTGAAAAAGGGAAACTATGCTATCAGTTACTAAAACACAATGCTGGATGTTTGGGCTGAGATGGTTCAGTCGTAGCTGTGCTCACAGTGAACTAGTTCCACCATTGTCAAATGTCTTGAGACAAACAGAAATGAATTCATATAACCTCCTAAACAATACTGACAGCAAAGACATCTGAATGTATGTGTTCAGAGAAGTTTTCATATGTCATGGCCAGACATAAGCAAGTAATTATTTCTTATGATGACAATAATTATGAGCAATTCATAAATGTTCATTTAGGTCAGTGGTGCCCAAAGTGGGTCCTGGAGGGCCGGCATCCTGTCTGTTTTAGTTCTCCCTGGTTTTACACACCTGCATCCAATGATGGCTCATCAGAGGCCTAAGCAGAACACTGACTTGCTGAAGAGGTTGTTACAACCACTAGGGAGAGAGAAATAAAACATGCAGGATGCCGGGCCTCCAGGACCCACTTTGGGCACCCCTGATTTAGGTGAACATAAATGATTGCCTTTCTGTTTCCTCTGGTGAACTAGTGATCTACTCAGGTTGTCCTCCACTGCTCACCAACTGGCCCCTTGGGCCCCCGTCCACCTCTCACTCCCCGCTGCTGCTGCAGATCACCAGGAAGCCCAAACATTTCAAAACCCAACAGGCAGATGATCAACCAGAGACGGTTCCATTGCTTTGCTATGGCATTGTTTGAATGCATGCAGCTGCTTTTTAAGTATTATGACATATTAAGGCTGTTCATTGACTCTTTTCTGCTTGTCAAACAGAAACCAGTCGACAACCTGCTGCTCTCTCTGAGAAACCAGAAAGTTCACACTGCTGATTTAAATGAAGCAGGCAGGGAGGTGGCTGCTAAAACATGGATTACTGTAGTGTTTTGGAGTGGAGTGCTTTAAGCAAGGTTCACATTCTGTACCTCATGCCTTTTGTGTTAAGTTTAAATTAACAGTCTATAGTTTTCAGTGTGATAGACTCATTCTATTTAGCCTTTTCATGTGACAAATAAATAAGCATATGCAGACATTTAGTAGAAAAATCAGGCAGTGTGACCATTTTTTCCCTTCTCTTTTCTGTGACATTGACACCAAAACTCTACTGGAAAACATCTATTAGATTTCATGCACTTATACATGAGTTAGAATTAAAATTTTATCATTTTTGAAGTTGCTCATCATGTTCTGGTCGTCACGTGTTTCATGTTAACGCAGCATAACAAAAACATGTGAGTAGCCTTTTCTATAAGACTGACTATCACTCCCAGACTGCTGATTCCATGCAGCAAACTGGGACATCTGTACCGTGACCGTATCCCCCCTCCACTCCACTCTTCATCTCCACTGCACCTCTAAGCCTTTAATCAGTCCTGAATAACCAATTATAGCCCAGCTGTTGCATGTAAGCTCCATAATCGTCCACTGATGTGCAATCTGATATGAGCACAGGCTAGGTGTCAAATGCACACACAGAAATCCCCAGGCTCTCTAAGGCCCAGGTCTCTAACTCAACATTAGGCTGCTTGTGCGACAGTGGTGCGTTGACCAGTCTGGTGCAGTTACCTAGGTAACGCTGTCTGTGCCCTGGAAATGTTGGAATCTTTCATCCTGTATTGTTTTTCCAACGGTGGGAGTCTCGGTTGACGTGACTCACAGTAGTGGTCCTCCACTGCCAGATTCTCTTTGAAACGCTCTTTTGAGTAACTTCAGGGCCCAAAGCTCTAAATTATCTAAAATGTCGCCTGAAGATTTGCTTAACCTTTGAATAACACTTTGCCATCTTTCCTCCGCCAAGTTATACGTTCTAAGAGGGGCTCACTGTGTTGGTTGGGTTAAGATTACCTCTTCTCACATTTTTCAAATGATCTTGACCTAATCAGAGTTTGTTGTCTTGGATATGAGCCCAGGAACATCAAAGCTTGCATTAAATTATTGAGCAGAGATATTTCTAGAGAAATTCGTAAATTATTTCTGAAACTGTCCAACTTATTTCTTCTTACTATCTCAGATAAAGTATTTTCTAACTGGTTAAACCCTAACTCTTTCTTTGTTCATCCAACTACCTCTCAGCCTCTGTGGAGAGACATTTGAGATGACCCTGAATGGATCTTGAATCACTTATTAAAAAACTTGCAGCCTTGATATTTCTACCATTGTGTAGTTTTGGCTCAGACCCTCAGCTCCGTCAGGACGGCATGTGGCAGATGGCAACCTGTTTGTCACAACAGCAAATCATATGGTGATTTTCTGCCCCTGTCCTTTATTTGCATTTGTATGATCCCAGGCTTTTAATCAAAGTATCTGAACTTATATCTTTTCATCCATTCTGTGATCCAAGAACTGAATTTTTGTTGTAGGACTTTTCTGTTGAAACTTTGTAACAGAAAATGGCTGAACTACAGTTACTGATTGTCACTCTGTAAAAAGCCTTAGAGTAAATGTAACTTTTTATTGGTGTTTGTGCTGCCACTGGTTTATCCAACCGCCAGCACTCAGATGTCTCCCATAACATTTTATGATGTTGGATCGTACATTGACAGAGATCTTCAGCCTTTCCTCTATGCTCAGTGTCTTTAAGTTGTTTAAAGAACTTGGTTCTCTTTTGCAGTCTTCTGTTCAGCATACCACACAGACGTTCTGCTCACGTTACCTTTGGAAAAGGTTAAGGTTTAACATTGTGAAGCTTTTCTGTGTTGATTTAACTTTATCACCCTGTTTGTCAAAAGACCCAGTAATGAGCTGTTTTTTTTTTCTTGACAGAAGAATTCTGTTCAGACTGATCCAGAGGAAGTCCCAATAGATTTTGCCAAACATTACCTTCCTGTTTGTGATGGTAGGACCGAAAAAGCTGTTAGTGGAACTCTTCCCAAACAAGCAAGTCACAGTTTAGATTGTAATCATGAAGGCTTGGTAACTCTTAAGACTCTCTTTTCTTTCCAGATTTACATTAGCACTCTTCTTATATATTAATAATAAGTAATTATAATTAATTTTCTCAGTAACTGTAATTAATATATTATAATTATTACAAGGTAAATTAAAGAATTCTTATGAGATCTTAGTCAAAGTTCTTCATATTCAGGAATAATTTAATTCAAGCTGAATAAAAGTTCTTAAGTGTTGTTTACTCACTCTGATATGTGCATCATTACAGCATATGCAGTTTAAATAGCAGACAACTGAAAAAGAGCATTTTAAACCATCTGAACATTAAAAACCCAGAAGTCGTGTGCAACAGAAGCAGACCAGTTTCAGGCTTTACTTTCACTTCTTCTTGTTCCAGTATTGCTTTGCTCAGCAAGCTGCTGGGTTTTATTTCTGCTATTTTTTGCCCTTCTTTAAAGTGAAGATGAAAGTTTGTCTGCCTGCCTCAGTCATGCAGGACTGGCTGCAAATGAAGCTGATTTAGTTTTTTGCTGATCTACCTGAAGTCAGACAGCCGAGCCATGAGGAGAGATTGGATCTGAAATCAGCTGTCTGAACCATTTTATAAACCGCTAACACCAGTTTGGTCGCGCCGTTATATTCATATCCTCACTGTTAGACAGAAACCTTACATATTCAAAAAGGAAACTTTCCAGGAAATGAAAGAAAGAAAATTTTTTTGGTGATCAAAAAATTAGAATATCATCTAAAAACTGATAAGGCAACAACATCCTAGATTATAAATGTTCTGCTGGAACAGCATACGCAGAAATTATTTTTGTGTTTGACCCCAGAAAAAGTACCGATTTCTAAAGAAACCAGAGGGGAGAAATAGATAAAGTGTGTCAGTGAAAAGTATTCTAATTTTACAGATGTTTCAAAATGTGCTTTTCTTCTCTAACATGTCTCAGACCATCAAACTAATTTTAGCATCAAAAAAAGATCTTGTGTAAAGAAAGCATATGTAAATCAACCTGTGGAATTATAATTACACATTTTGTTAAATCATAAGTGAACATCCCGTGGCTCAGTTACACTGATCAGGCCTGATCAACCTTTGACCTGAAGACTCAAACATGGCTTGAATTGAACATCCTGCCCTTTCTCTCTGCTACGCTGCAGCTAGTTCACCACAGCCCAGACTGCAGTGAGTGCTAAGGCTAGTTAGCATAGCCGCCCATGACAGCAGGTAAACAGTTTTCCTGGAATGATAAGTTGTTTCTCTGCCATTAGCACAATGAGCAGCTTGTACATTAATGTAATTGGCATTGCTAAGCCCCTCCTCCTGGCTCTGATTGGTTGGTTCTGACCAAGCTGTGCATTTCTGCACATGGCAGTGGGACAACAGGGAAGAGGCAGAGGAGTTGAATTTTTTCACAGATTGACCCATGTTGTACTTTCACAACATGGGGACAGTTTTAGTAAATATGTGAAAGACATTTGGTTATAAAAGTTTAATGAATTAAATTGTTATTTGAAAACTGCTTTCTATATTTACTCAGGTAATCTTTGATAATCAAACTGGTTTGATGAACTGCAGCAACTGTTACTTTAAAACATGAAAACAATAGAAATATATACAGAGATAAAAACTTTTAATGCTGCATGCAGACCGAGATATCGTCACTGGATAAAGTTGGTACATTTCAGTTTGCTTTTGACTCCCACATAGGGTTGACATATTTTTTTTTTATCCAAACAAACTTCACTTTATTTTTACCGAGCAACAAAAACAGAAGTGAAAAGAAGAAGTGAATATAAAGATCCTAATTCCTCAGCATAGAATGGGCTTCTAAACTTAGCTACATCATTTCACTGCTCAGAATAAACAAGTCTAAGATGGCCTATTGCAAGCAACTGTTAGTCGGTGACTTGATGCGATCTGCTGGGTTTCCTTAGACGGAAAACTTTAACCACTTTGGACAATAGATCAAAACTAACTGAATTGACTTTCTTTGTAAAGTCCCCTTAGTTGATATATGTGAATAAGGTGAACTGTATTGAAACTGAACCTGACCAATGGCACAGTGCACTAATTTACTCATGGTGACAGAGCAGGAGTTTCTGCTCAGTGAAGTTCTCTTACTCTCCCAAAGCTGAGGGTGAGCAATTGATTTCTTGATATCTGCGAGAAAATAGCTTTTCTTTTTTTGGGGGGGGGGTTCAACAGTTCAACCCATGTTGTAAGGATCTGGGGTTTTGTGTGTTATTTCTAATTGATCTAATTCCTTTGTTGTCTTGTCTGTCCCATTATTGGTTCCAGTAGTTTTGTATTTCCCTGATTATTTTCCCCTGTGTATTTATGCTCACCTGTGTCTTAGTTTCCCTGCTGGATCCTTGTCATAGTCTGTAGTTGTTTGTGTCTAGTACTGGCTTTGTTACTTGTGAGACATCATTAAACTCACTTATTTCCATTTCTTCCTGGATTTGATTGCTGCCTAATTCCTCATTTAAAAACCACATCATGACACATGTAACTTAATGACAAACACAACACAAATAAAAACAGACAGGCACAAACAAGATGAATGCAAATCTAAATTTAGATAATGCATTTCAAAAGTTGAATTTAAAAAATAGTATTTAAAAATGCCCTGCTTCTGCCCAAACCGTCTTGTTTATGAATATGCCAGAATCTGCCCGGGCCCTGCTGGTGTCTGCTGTCGGCTCCAGCTCTGACTCTCCTTGAAAGCAGCAAAGCTGGATTTTTGCCTGTAGCTTTATCTTATTTCAGTTTCCATCTGGAATTTGCTGTGTGTTTGAAGTTAAATGTATATAACTTCTGAATCTAGCACAGGCCAGATTAATCTTATTGTGTCCTCTTACATAAAACCTAGAACTGAAACAGGAAGTACTTTCCATTTTCCATGACTGGTTTATTTAAAAAATACACTCTGAAGGCAGTGGTGGTCCCAGAGTTTTGGAGGGTACTTCCAGACCAGTCTCAAAGAATTATACAACAGAACCAAATATTTGACCTTTTACTAAGGCTGCATTCACACTTTAACCTGAAGTGACACAAATCAGATTTCTTTGCCCTTATGTGACCTGTATATGTTCGTTTCATTACAGTCTGAACAACACAGACTGGACTTGGACATGTGTTCCTAAATCTGATATGCTTGTGATCTTTTCAAATGTGACCTGAGTCTGTACAGCCAGGTCGCATTCATCTGACCTGAACCTGACTAACATCACTGTTCTGTGTCCTGATGCATGGAAATGGGAACAACAACAACAATAATGTACTGGGTTCATTTGAACAACCACTTTAAAATCCCAAGATACACGGCACCACTAGCATCCATGTTTACTTCCTCAAACACTGAGCTACACTACGTGTGATCTTACTGCATCCTGTACTGCACATGTGAGACACTTTTAGGACATTTGCAGTTCACACAGGAGATCACATACAAGCTGGATATGGAAACTTGAATGACCACACAAAAAAAAAAAATTAGATTTCACAAACTCTTAATTGAGCATAAAGGCCTGTTGTGTGACTGTAGCCTAATTTAGTTACAGAGCTGCTGATACAGAATTATCCTACTCCACAGCATCAGTGGCTGTGACTCACAAGTGGCTTTCTCAAGGAGAAATGCCACAATAAATGGATTTTAATAGGAGCTGAATGAAACTTGTCACAGAATAACTAAGAGTCTATACACTGAACACCCTGGATCAACCTAGAGGCAGTTCTTTGTGCTAAAAACCAGCTCATTGTAATCTAATAACTGGCGAGTAAGAACAAGCAAATTAAAATCTACCAGGAGGATTTCCAGAGAGCAGTTGGCCACTTTGTTCATGTTTGGACTGTGCAGATGACTGGCTGCTGCTGCTGCTGCTGCTGCTGCTTTGAAGAATTTAAAACATGCAGCACAAAAAGGAAGTTCAACTGAGAGAAAGGACTTCCTAAATATTTCCCTTGTTTTGTTTCAGAATCGATAAAATTTAAAATAAGTTCCATTTAGCTACAGAACTGAATGTAAGCTGCTCCATTTTGAAATGTCTTTTTATAGCTAACATTATAAGTGATTTTTTTTAAAATCAATTTCCTGAATGTTTGCGATCTTGTGTTTGACCTTCGGTTGTCTGGCCTGATCAATGAAAATCGATAACGATTGTTTCACAAAAATTTACATTTCAGAAAAATAAAAAAAAATAGTAAATGTATGGAACGTCTCTTTTTGTCCTGCATTTGGCCACACAAAAAATATGAGAAAAATATTCTCATATTCCTTCTAACATCTTTTAAAATGTTAGAGACCAAAAGCAGAAATAAGCATGTTGAGGAATTTTTTAAAACAAAATTGTGAGGAAATCATACATTTCTCAACATCTTTTGATAATTCTAATCCATCTATTCAGTTTCCTATGTCTCCCTAATCCTGTACGTGTTTGGACACATCTACACGTTGCAGGACATTAGCGCACTGTGGGGCAAAACGTTAGAAAGGAAAGGGAGCAATGAAGATACAAGAAAATACAAGAAAACACCCCAGCAGTCTACAGTCTGCTTCTGGTCCTGCAAAAAAAGAGAAGCAAAAACAGAGAACTGAGAAAGCCACAGCGATAAGCAACATACACATACATACAACAACAACAGCACTAAAAAGCATACAGAACATTTTAATTCAAGATGCATTTAGAGGCCACCGCAGGATCTGAATCCAAACATAAGTGGATAATTTTAATTAATAAATGAAGAAAACTTTTTGAATCAATGTTGAAATTTTAATGTTAATTTTAAGATTCTACTTGTGACTTCTAGAATCTGACTCCCTTTTTCTTCACAGTGTTTTCAAGAATTGCCCTTGTTGCCTCATATTCCCTCAGTGGTAATGTGGAGTTACAGAAAGACGGAGTGTGTAGGTGGTGTATGTATATTTTTAGGGCCTACCACAGATAGAGGCCACCGGGTCGTGACTGTGAACTGATGCGCTCAGTATTGGGTCCAGAGGCCCAGCTCTCCGTTCTGCTGCTGCTCCTCCTGCTCAGGCAGGCAACAAGAGTTGACAGGAACATTGTGCCTTCAATGAAATGGAGGGTCAAGAGGAAGAGCTTCACTTTGATGTCAAAGGTCAACTTGTGTTGGATGAGAACACAAGTTGACCTTTGACTCAGTTAGTTTCCCTAATTGAGCCAGTTAGGGAAACATTAAGGACATTCTGAAAAGACTGGATGTTCTCCTTATTCAGGAAAAAGTTGTGAAAATGCCAAGTTTGCAAGAGAACAAAACAGTTTTTCTGTAAATTATGAGACACAAAATATAACAGTTATTGAACATGCAGCAACTTTTAGATTAATTCCTTGTCCAACACACCTGAATCAGATGAACAGCTCTCAACTGTTCTTAACACTATATCTTGGGTACCAGGCCTCATCACATGGTGAGGAGGTAACTGAGTTATGTGATTCAAGTGTGTTGGACCTGAAATTCCAGTAGTTGTCATTATGGAAGTGAGACGAGTCATAAATACTCAGAGCACAGAGCCAAACCCAGGAAACAAGATTTAGTCATAAAAGTGAGAGTGGTACAGCAGGCTCATCTTCAGGTTCTTACTCAAAAATACAGGAAGGTGATTGACTGACAAAACACACAGAGGTGGTTTCTAGGGAGATCCCCATTGGCGACTCAGAATATACTTTTACTTGGGATTGTTCCCTCATAGGATGGTATGGAGGGGAACACTCTGTATGCAAGTTTCCTTAAAGTGGAACTCGAAACGCACCTCAACAGCCCTCAACGGCCCTCAACGCGCCTCCAGACATTGAATGTCTATGCTTGACGCTCAAAATGTGTTTGGTGTGAACACACCAATAGTCTTTAACTTGAATCTCAAATCTCCTTTGAAAGAATTTTAATTTAAGCTCCAATAAAGTCAAAGTGGAAAGTGTTTCATATTGTAATGTGTTCCACTGGCACTTCTTGTTTTTCTGAGCTGACACAAGAAGCTTGGCAGCAGTGAAAAGAAACAGCTGTGTCTCTGGTGCCTGGCATCTGTAATTACATCCCACACTCTGATCTGAGGCACATCTGCACAAGGAGCCTTTAACAAGCTGTGCAAAACCCAGCAGCAACCGCTGTTCACTGAATTTGCTTAGTTTGCAGGAAACGTTCTCCACAGCTCCTGGGTCGGTAACAAGGTTGAGCCTGGCTCTGTCTTTCTGCCCTTCAGTTTAGTTACCACCAGAACTTCACAACAGACATATTCTGAAGGGACTACAGGACATACACAATTCGAACCTACTCTTTCCAATTGAATGGATTTGTTTCAATTCAATCTAGTGATGACACAAATGCACATCGGTAAATTGCAGACAACCATTGCCAAAAAATGAGGAAACCATAAACTAAAGGAGAAAAAGATGAAGGAAACGTTTCGTTTGTGGCAGTAGAGAGAAGCTCTGCAGTGTTAACAAGAACTCGCTAAAGTTCATTGTGTCAAGCCGTCCATACCGAGGCCGTCCATCAGCTCATGTTTACTGCCATCTTCAAGAAATGGAGCAAGTTTTTGTGTTCCTGTTTACCACTTCTAAACTTTTCATTCACTTGGTGTTGACAAGGAATGCTGGGAAGTCAGCGTTTCCACAGAGGAACCAACTCAGCCATCTGTGGTGGCACAGTAAGACTGGCTGCGTTGACTCCTTACAAAACCACAGCTATGCAGACATGGCTTTCATTTTCCCAGGCAGCCCAGGCAGGCAGTGTGTCACTGGCAGGCTGCAGAGAACCAGTCAGAGAAGCTTTAACTCAAACAGGAAAAGAGAAGCTTTTACTCAAAAAACAACCGCAACACACACTGTCACATAGTCAAATAAGACAAAGTGTAAATGATGGTATAAATCACTCTGTGAACCAGGTAGTCTGAATGTCTGGCTCTTCCCAGATGTACTATAAATCGAACTCCTAAAAGAAATCCAAAGTCATAAATCAACAGAATTACCTTTGAAAATCAGATTCTTTATGCATGTTTGATGTCTTGTTTGTCAGATTAAAAGAACCTTTTAGCTAACTACCTTAAGAATGTATTGAACATTTCATTAAACCCACATTCCTTTCATTTAAAAATACTTTAATTTATTGGTCTGATGTAATATTCAAATTTGAAATGTCATGTTTACATTAACATTAATCATGATAGTTAACAGAAATAAAGTCTTTCAAAACATCCACCTGTGTGTAATTATTCTATATACTTAGTGCTAAAGTTTCTCGTCCGGAGCGTTAGCTGGAG